>NC_091632.1:15966635-16266635 GCF_027580195.1 Bos mutus
TCTCTGGAATGGCATTGAAACATAGCGGTTACTTTTGACCTGCTAGGAGGAGCTCTCGGAGGCCCATCTTCCCTCGCTTTTCTCTGGACTCTGTTGCCAGGTGAAGCGGGCACCCATATCCCTCTGCCCGGACATCCATTCACCTGCAGGCTCATTGTGTTCAGGCGTGGACAAGGGTTCTGTTTCCAGTGCAGTCAGCGGCCCCTTTTAGGAAGCCTTGAGCTTCTCCATGGTCCTCAGAGGAGGGGGGAGATGCATTGGCCTTTGGCTGCCTGGACAAGGCCAGTGCTTTTCCTCTCTAGCTGGGATGAGAGGTTCAAGATGGCAGCACGAAGAGTGCTGTAGAAGTGCCGTGTCAGGGAGAATTAATTGCTCTCGAGGGCATCTGAAAAGCAGCTTGTTTTAAACAGGATCTTAAAAGGTGGCAGCAGGTTGTCTTTATCTTAGCAGGGGGCGAGGGAAGTGTCCTCTGGAGATGGTGGGGCTGCAGAAGGGCTCAGCCTATGGCCGCCTGCACTGGAACTGCACCCTGTGGGCCTCACCTTCACAGAATCTTCAGAAGAGCTTGCTAATCAGAAGTGAAGTCAAGGAGCCAGGAAACCCTGTTCCAAACTCAGTGTGATGAGACGGGGCCAGAAACAGGATTGGGCTTGTTCTAGGGTGGAGTTGGAAGCTGCCTCTTTTTTTTTTTTTTAATCATCATCATTGAGGAGAAACTGATATGTCCCTCCTCATCCACCCACAATTCACCTCCCAGCCTAGTGGTGATGAGACGTGGAGGGTATCTGGGAGATGGTTTATCCCAGAGCCTCAGTATCAAGTAGGTGATTTTATTGGCAGAAGCCAGGGACCTGAGGGGAGGCTTTCATGGGGCACCTGAGTCAGGGGATGGGCTTGCGTGGGAAGAGGGCATCTCCAGGTGACCATCTGAGCTTGGGGAGCAGGTGCGGAGAAAGTGCGGGAAGGAGAGCAGACAGACCTCCCAGTAAAACTCCATCCACTTTTGGATTTTGCTGAGACCCAGCCTGGGTGGCTGAAGTCCTGGTCTGCTAGTGTCTCTGCCTGCTCTGGGGCCCATCTGCTGTTTTCCCCACAACAACGGCCGCCTATTTGGGGTTGTGACCCAGGAGTCCCCATGGTTATCAACTGGGAGAGCTCAAACTGACACTTGAAAAACAGCTTTGTTTACTGTCCTTGACATAACTAACCACATATTAACAACAGAGCCTTGTGGTATTGAGGCTCCTTGTTTGTTCAGAATCTTAATAGGTGGGCTTTGTGCACAGAGATCTCTAGTACTGCTTACCCTGTATTTTAAGTCAAAGTGGATCTTTGTGTGAAGGATTCTCCACCTCCTTTTCCCTTTCGACAAAGGACATAAGTGTTTTCACTCACCTTTTGTGACTTACAAGCAGCTGAATGGCACTTCTGGTGTTTGAATGTCATATAATAGGCATTATCACTGATAGAGAAATGTCCTTTTCTGTGTTTCTGAGCACTCTGATGCTTACTATCTTTGTCGCGTGTGTGTTCTCTCCCCCTCTTAGAAAGTGGTTGTGAGCAATTCCTGAAAATGTTTCTCCCCCATTTTTTAAAGTATGGATGTCCTTGGAATGCTGTGTGGGAACTGCTGCTCCCTTGGGAAACCGTTTGCGGTGGTCCCTTCAGCAGAGCCTCAGGCAGAGCTCAGCTGGGCATGTGATAGGAGGCACAGCACTGCTCTGAGCTGGCTGACGCATTTTAAGAGGAGTCGTAAATAGTGATAGTAGAGAGAGTGGTGATGCTGTTTGTGGTGATGCTGGGGTCTAAAAATATCAGAGGAGATGCCACTTGTAGTCATGGTCACAGGGCCCATATGACTGGTTTTGTAAGAACGTTTCACTGTATTTTTCATAAAGGATTGTATTTAAGTAGCTGTGGATATGGATTAGTGGCAGTTGGCCCTTAGTCACAGGACTCTGGTTGCATGAAGGCTTATGTCTTTGGGTTCTCCATTGGTGTTATGGAGTCAGGAACTGGCATGGATGTGAACGTAGGAAGTCATGGTCCCTGAACTTTTTATTTTGGTCAAGTTGTGCCAAAGGAGTTTTGGTGCAAAATGGTGTCTTAGTTCAAAATAGTGCCTGGCCAGTAGGTTCTGATATATGCTGTTGTCGTTCAATTGCTCAGCCATGTCCAACTCTTTGTGACCCCATGGCCTGCAGCATATCAGGCTTCCCTGTCCTTCACTGTCTCCCAGAGTTTGCTCAAACTCATATCCACTGAGTCGATGATGCCATCCAACCTTCTCATCCTCTCTCACCCACTTCTCCTCCTGCCCTCAATTTTCCCCAGCATCAGAGTCTTTTCCAATGAGTTGGCTCTTTGCATCAGGTGGCCAACATACTGGAGCTTCAGCTTCAATATTGGTCCTTCCAATGAATATTCAGGATTGATTTCCTTTAGGCTTTGATAAAGTTTTTAGCAAAGATCTACTGAAACATTTATGGACATTGAACGTAGAGTGCAGACAGCCAGGTGCCAAAATTTAAGATGAAGCCATACTTTAAGATGAAGCTACACTAAACACAATCAAGAAATGCTGAAATACAGGCAGATGGACAGATTCTTCACCACAAGGAACATAAATGATCTGAATAACAATAGAAAATGGCTGTATGCTCTCCTGTTTCTCATGCTTCAGAGATGTGAATGTAAATTTCAATCGAAAATTTAGACATTAGAGGAATTGTCTTCCCTCTCATTTTTCCCCACTCCCCACTAAGTTCAGCAATGAATTTAGTGGTAGTTGGCTCTTAGTCGCAGGACTCTTTGGTTTCATGAGGCTTATGTCTTTGGATTCTCCATCAGGAACTGGGATGGATGTGAACGTAGGAAGTCATGGTCCCTGAACTTTTTATTTTGGTCAAGTTGTGCCAAAGGAGTTTTGGTGCAAAAGATCTTTTTATAACTCCTTGAAATCAGAGATGTACCAAAAACAACTGAGTAGGAAGTAGGGCATAGATGTATCAGAAAGGTGCAAACAAAAAAGCAAAAAAAAAAAGTCTATATATATGCTTAATACTAAAATAGAATGAAAGATCATAAAACAAAGATGCTTACTTTCAATGACATGTTGGAACTGGCATGTGCTGGCTTATGCGACCCTACTTGTGTCCATCTTATCCCAATTCTGAGTTTCAGTTAAGTTCAGTTCAGTCACTCAGTTGTGTCTGACTCTCTGTGACCCCATGAATCGCAGCACGCCAGGCCTCCCTGTCCATCACCAACTCCCAGAGTTCATTCAGACTCACGTCCATCAAGTCAGTGATGCCATCCAGCCATCTCATCCTCTGTCGTCCCCTTCTCCTCTTGCCCCCAATCCCTCCCAGCATCAGAGTCTTTTCCAATGAGTCAACTCTTCGCATGAGGTGGCCAAAGTACTGGAGTTTCAGCTTTAGCATCAGTCCTTGCAAAGAAATCCCAGGGCTGATCTCCTTCAGAATGGACTGGTTGGATCTCCTTGCAATCCAAGGGAGTCTTCTCCAATACCACAGTTCAAAAGCATCAATTCTTCGGCGCTCAGCTTTCTTCACAGTCCAACTCTCACATCCATACATGACCACAGGAAAAACCATAGCCTTGACTAGATGAACCTTTGTTGGCAAAATAATGTCTCTGCTTCTGAATATGCTATCTAGGTTGGTCATAACTTTCCTTCCAAGGAGTAAGCATCTTTTAATTTCATGGCTGCAGTCACCATCTGCAGTGATTTTGGAGCCCACAGAAATAAAGTCTGACACTGTTTCCACTGTTTCCCCATCTATTTCGCATGAAGTGATGGGACCGGATGCCATGATCTTAGTTTTCTGAATGTTGAGCTTTAAGCCAACTTTTTCACTCTCTACTTTCACTTTCATCAAGAGCCTTTTTAGTTCTTCTTCACTTTCTGCCATAAAGGTGGTATCATCTGCATATCTGAGCTTATTGATATTTCTCCTGGCAATCTTGATTCCAGCTTGTGCTTCTTCCAGTCCAGCGTTTCTCATGATGTACTCTGCATAGAAGTTAAATAAGCAGGGTGACAATATACAGCCTTGATGTACTCCTTTCCCAATATGGAACCAGGCTGTTGTTCCATGTCCAGTTCTAACTGTTGCTTCCTGACCTACATACAGATTTCTCAAGAGGCAGATCAGGTGGTCTGGTATTCTCATCTCTTTCAGAATTTTCCACAGTTTATTGTGATCCACACAGTTAAAGGCTTTGGCATAGTCAATAAAGCAGAAATAGATATTTTTCTGGAACTCTCTTGCTTTTTCAATGATCCAGCGGATGTTGGCAATTTGACCTCTGGTTCCTCTGCCTTTTCTAAAACCAGCTTGAACAACAGGAAGTTCACGGTTCACATATTGCTGAAGCCTGGCTTGGAGAATTTTGAGCATTACTTTACTAGCGTGTGAGATGAGTTAGATGCAACCAAAGCAGTGACAGAATTAAACTTCATTGTCTTGCTGCTGCTAAGTCGCTTCAGTCGTGTCTGACTCTGTGTGACCCCTGAGACAGCAGCCCACTAGGCTCCCCCGTCCTTGGGATTCTCCAGGCAAGAACACTGGAGTGGGTTGCCATTTCCTTCTCCTCATTGTCTTAAGTGCCTTCAATATTGGAAAATTTAACATACTTAAGTTAATTATATTTTAGCTTCAGAAATTAGAAATAGAGTTCAAAAAACTGTCCCAAGGAAAGCAGGTTGAGAGAATTAAATGTAGAGGCAGAGATTTATAAATTCTTTTAACAGTCATAAAGTGGTGTAGTTAGTAAATAAATTAAAATTCTAAGGTTTTGACAAGACTAAAAAGTTATTAAAACTGGAGTGGGTAGCCTTTCCCTTCTTCAGGGGATGTTCTCAACCCAGGGATCAAACCTGGGTCTTCTGCATTGCAGGTGGATTCTTACCAGCTGAACCACATGGGAAGGCCATATTAAAACTTAGAAAATATAATAAAGAAAAAACTCATAATGTAGGAATCAAAAAAGGATATAGCTAAATAAGTAGATAAAGTTTTTTAAATTTTGAGAGACTACTAGTTAAATTTCTGAATTACTAATTGTAAAAGTTCTGTCAAGATAAATCTGAATAAACTCATGACCAGAAAAGTTGAAAAAGTTTACATTAAGAAAGGGGTCAAGGTCTTTTCTGTCGACTGTTTTCAAGCTATTAAAGAACAGATGATTCCTGGTCCTTTAAAATTACTTCTAATCATAAGAACAGTGTAAAAGTTTGTTATTTTATTTCCAGAGTGAGAATAATCTCGTATCATACCCTGACAAAAATAGCAACCAAAATTAGTAATCAATTTCTTTGAGAATATACCCAATCACAAACATATATGATAAATACATAAAAGTAATATGTGATATATTAGAAAATAAAATTTGCCAAAAACAAAATGCCAGCAAGCAAACAAACAAACAAACAAACAGATTATGGCCAAGAATTTTCATTCTAGTTTTATAGGAATTTTCCACACTATGAAGCCTCTTGATATAATTATGCACAATAGTTCAGAAATTGAAAAAAAAAAACCTCTCCCATCATTTTCATGAATGGCAAGAAAGCCTTTTGATCAAATGAAACAACTCTTTCCAAGAATATAAATGTGTTTTCCTTTCATGATGAAGATTACTTATTTTATATCTACATTTAGCATCATGAATAATGTTACAACACTTGAGGGAGGTCCATTTACCTCATTTCTAACCCCAGGAAACTGAGTTAAGGCCAAGGCTTCCAAGTCTCCCACAAGCCACCGCCTAGTGGCTGACAGTCCTGAGAGTCTCTGAGGAAAGCCCAGTGCTCACCCTGTCCCTCTCGTGGTGTGTGGGGCTGTAGGGACTTCCTGCCCTTTTCACCCTGTCACTGTGCACTGGCCACTTACATCTGACCCAAGTGTCTTCTGAGAGCCCGTTCTGTTCCTCTTGGCACCTCTCCCCAACCTAGGGCAGGGCCAAATTCAGTTTCAGACTCTCTGTTTCAAGGAAGAGACCCGTGCAGGCCATGCAAGCCAAAGGGCAGAGAGGGAGACTCAAGAATGCTTCTGAGTTGGGACTAAGTCGCCAGCCAGAGCACTTCCTGAGTGTGCTATTTCTCTGTTGCACATCACCTGTGTTCTTTCTGAGGATGTCTGTGCTTTTTCTGTATGACTGATTTAGAGCTGGATTGCCAGGATTCAAATCCCAGCCCTGCCAGTCACCAGTGACATGACCTTGGACCAGGCAGTTAACTTTCCTGTGCTTCAATTTCTTGATCTTCAGAATGGGGATGATAATAGTGCTTCATAGGCTTGTGTTGAGGATTAATTGAGTTAATACATGTAACAGACTGAGAGCCTTGGTTGGCGCATTATAAGTGCTCAGTGGCAGTCCCTACCATGCTAACACATGCATGGTAATACATGCATGGTGCTGACCACGGGCCAGACATTGATAGAGAAGTGAGTAAGTAACCCAAGGTAATGCTGCTAGAATAAGGATGAACCAGGATTCAAACCTGAGCAGTGGTTCCAGATCCACACACTTGACCACTTTCCTTCATGTTTCTTTTAGTTTCTCTGCTTCATATTAACAGTTCCTGCTTCCGTGTAACTGTAATTGGCTTAGATCTCATGGCCCTGCTGGTACCTCATGGCTTCTCTCTTTAGGTATAGTTTCTGCATTTGGCTTCACTACCAACTGCCCAGGTTCTCTCTAATCTGAGAGAAAGAGGGAGGGAAGGAGGGAGGGAGAACTTGAGATTACTGATCCAGCTCTTCTTTTGTGTCTGACCTTGTGTTAAGTTGTTGGCTGCCCCCTGCTTCTGTTATCCTTGGATTATTGCCCTTGCCCTTCCACTCAGCTGGGGTTTGGAGAAGAGTAGAAAGTTACTGCTTCAACTGTGATAGGAACTGGAGGGAATTCTCTTAGAAGGGGATCTGAGGGCAAGATGGGGCCATGATTGACTTGCTGAATACTCTGCAATAAAGGCTCTTGACCCTGCTGTTCTTTCTTCTGAAAATGGACCTCCAGATTTTGGACCTAGTTTTGAATGGGTGAATAACAATGGCCTTAGGAAATCGTTTTTGTACATGGAAGGAGGCTGGTAATGTGTCTTCAGAATTTTAAAGCATGGTTGTAATGGAAACTTAAGTTTTAGTGAGCCACTTAAGCCAGATGAGATTAGATATTTGCAGAAGCAACACCATTTCTTAATGGATCAGAGATGCAGTGATTGTCCAAACTCTCTTACCATGCACCAAGTTGTATTCTCAGAAAAGATGTGTCTAGCATTAAGTAACATTATTTAAGGTTCATGTAACCTTTCATTCAGTCACTCATTCCACATCTATGGGGCATCCAGCAATCCAAGTGGAATAAGACAGCCCTGGTGACTGGTGCAAGTGGTTCACCGAAAAAGGAGCCAGAAAATATACACCTATTCCTTTTTATTCAGCCCAATCTGAGAGTGAGAGATCTGAATCTTAATATCTGGTGATTATTATTGGTCATCAATATGATGACAATGAATAGTGTGGCTTCAAAGCTGTAACTCAACAACCATGTGGCCTTAGATCAGTCCCTTATATTTAAAAGAGAATAATGATTTTTGTAAGGATTAGAGATAATTGATACCTGGCTTGGTGCCTGGGTGCTATTACTTTTAGGCAACATTTTTCCTGGAGTAAAAAGTGCCAATCCATTCTATTCCTTTTGCTCTTACTTCGTGTTCATTAAGCGAGTTTCTGACATGTAATTTGATCTTCTGAGCAATCGTTCCAGGAGAGAGTGTTTTGAATGAGCAGTGTGAATTATCCTTTAAGACATATTTCCCCTACTAAATTGATAAATCAATGAACACATTAGTGTTCTGGTTGGCAAATTAGGTTTCTGTTAATTTGGTTGAAGGAGTAACCTCCCCAAATATGACCTATTCTAAGTGAATAGGTACAATCATGTTTTGAGATTCCAAAATCTGAGGACTTGAGTGGTAACTAACAATTGCCTGGTGCTGCCTACTCATCAGGCCAACCTGGGCAGGCAGTGGCCTGATACTGGAATTGCTACCTGAAAAGGGACCATTCACTTGGTGATGTCATGTGAGCTGGTTGAAACAGAGCCACCCCAGGAACAGATGCCCAGATCAGGCCTCTTGTATTGATCATGTAAGAGTAAAATTGTCCTGAACTTAGGTGGTAGCAGTGGGCGTGGAAAGAAGGAAATGGACATGTGAATAAATTGAGAAAGATTTGCTAGAGTTTACGGGCGTAGTTTTGTGAAAATTTTACCTTTAGCAATTATCCAGGTCAGTCCCGAGATGTAGGTGATGAGCTCCGTTTCTGTCTCTGGTACCTGTGGTCCCATCCACCGTTCGGGGCCCTGGTGGACTCACTGCACTGCCGGCCTCCTGAATGGTTCTATTATAGCCTCAAGTGTTTTGCTAAAACACATTGTACAATAGCTGTCTCAAGTACGCCCAGGCATGGCTTGGGCTATGGGTACATACGCCGGGTGTATTAATCAAGTTTAATAGATCCCAGTGTTTGAAACAATGCCTTAAATTTTTTTTTTTCCAGCGACTGCACAGAAGTGTGGCATTGTACAGCAAATAAAAGTGTTGCTACAATGCCTGTAAATCAGAGCTTTAAACTATGTTTCAATTATCCTTCTATTATCCAGCTGGTATTTAAGCATGTTTATTATTCAAATCAGCAGCGAATGTGCTGCTGTTGTGTAAACAACTGTCACTTGCTGAAACAATGATTAGAAGGCACCATCCCTTTCAGGTGTACTTAGGAGTACTTATACCCCAGCCACTTGTATTTAAATATCATGTAAACACAATGCTTGAATGACTACTCTCACTCCTGTTCCCAATGCCTCATGCCAATTCTATTACATTAAGAGGGAAATCTATTAAATTTTTCATTTATACACATCCGTACACTGTTTTTACCCATTGTATCATTAAGGCTTAGATTAATATAATAGATATGCTGAGAGATACAGTGTGTATTGAAAATGCCCGTGCAAAATAAAAGCAGTTTCTCTGCTTTTTATTTGGGGGTGTTGGAAAGCTTTTGTGAAAACAATGCAAAGAAAATTATTTTCTGAATAAAAAGCATGACATGGAGAAAAGAAAAATTTGGCCTCCAGAAAGAGCAATCTTGAACCTTTATTAGCTCCGTTACCAATTCAGCATATAAAAAAGTAGAGAGCCAGAAATAGGACGTTTATAGAATTAATGTGTCTCTTTTGAAGGTTTTCTGCTATCACTGGGAAGGTGTGTGTTTGTGTGTGTATCGGGGTTGGGTTTATGGGTGGTGGTTGAAGGGAAAAGCTTAGAATTGCTAGTTTATTTTTTTTTTTCCTTATGCCTCGGATTCCACATGTAAACCAGGAAGACAAGGTTTTGCGCACAAGGGCATTGAAAATGGGGAGGAATCAAAATCTAATCAAATAATTGATAAACCAGGGATTCTGTGTTACCTGAGGTGTGTTTTGGGGGCTTCAGTTCAGTTCAGAAACTCAGTCGTGTCCAACTCTTTGCGACCCCATGAATCGCAGCACGCCAGGCCTCCCTGTCCATCACCAATTCCCGGAGTTCATTCAGACTCACATCCATCGAGTCGGTGATGCCATCCAGCCATCTCATCCTCTGTCGTCCCCTTCTCCTCCTGCCCCCAATCCCTCCCAGCATCAGAGTCTTTTCCAATGAATCAACTCTTCTCATGAGGTGGCCAAAGTACTGGAGTTTCAGCTTTAGCATCATTCCTTCCAAAGAAATCCCAGGGCTGATCTTCTTTAGAATGGACTGGTTGGATCTCCTTGCAGTCCAAGGGATTCTCAAGAGTCTTCTCCAACACCACAGTTCAAAAGCATCAATTCTTCGGCGCTCAGCTTTCTTCACAGTCCAACCCTCACATCCATACATGACCACTGGAAAAACCATAGCCTTGACTAGGCGGACCTTTGTTGGCAAAGTAATGTCTCTGCTTTTGAATATGCTATCTAGGTTGGTCATAACATTCCTTTGGGGGCTTAGTAAATTCTTATTGATTGAGTTCAGCTGTGTGTGTATGTGTGTCTCACTTTTTGTGACTGCATGGACTGTAGCCTGCCAGGTTCTCTGTCCATAGGATTTCCAGGCAAGAATACTGGAATGGGTTGCCATTACCTCCTCCAGGGGATCTTTCCAACCTAGGGGATTGAACCCGTGTATCCTGTGTCTCCTACTTTGCCAGGCGAATTCTTTACCATTGAGTTCAGTTGCTAACCTGAAAATATTATCCAAAAGTTTAGAAAGCCAAAGACAAAAGAGGATGCATGCAAGAGAGAAGAGGGTAATGATAAGATTTGGGATTAGAATTGTATACACACCAAATTCTTAGTAAAATCTCTCAAGTGGATTATAAACGACTTCATCCTTGGAGGTAATGTGAATAATATCCAATATACTGCCTTCCTTTTTTTTTGTTTTGTTTAAAAATTTTTATTTTATTTTATATTGAACTATAGTTGATTTACAATGTTGTGTTAGTTTCAGGTATATAGTAGATTGATTTAATTATGCATACAGATACATCTATTCCTTTTCAGATTCTTTTCTCATATAGGTTATTACAGAGTACTGTATAGAGTTCCCTGTGCTGTACAGTTGGTCCTTGTTGATTATCTAATATAGTTCAGTTCAGTTTTGTTCAGTTGCTCAGTCGTGTCCAGCTATTTGCGACCCCATGAATCGCAGCACGCCAGGCCTCCCTGTCCATCACCAAATCCCGGAGTTCACCCAAACTCATGTCCATTGAGTCGGTGATGCCATCCAGCTATCTCATCTTCTGTCATCCCCTTTTCTTCCTGCCTCCAATCCCTCCCAGCATCAGGGTCTTTTCCAATGAGTCAACTCTTTGCATGAGGTGGCCAAAGTACTGGAGTTTCAGCTTCAGCATCAGTCCTTCCAATGAACACCCAGGACTCATCTCCTTCAGAATGGACTGGTTGGATCTCCTTGCAGTCCAAGGGATTCTCAAGAGTCTTCTCCAACACCACAGTTCAAAAGCATCAATTCTTCGGTGCTCAGCTTTCTTCACAGTCCAACTCTCACATCCATACATGACCACTGGAAAAACCATAGCCTTGACTAGACGGACCTTTGTTGGCAAAGTAATGTCTCTGCTTTTCAATATGCTATCTAGGTTGGTCATAACTTTTCTTCCAAGGAGTAAGCGTCTTTTAATTTCATGGCTGCAGTCACCATTTGCAGTGATTTTGGAGCCCCCAAAAATAAGGTCTGACACAGTTTCCACTGTTTCCCCATCTATTTCCCATGAAGTGACGGGCCCAGATGCCATGATCTTAGTTTTCTGAATGTTGAGCTTTAAGCCAACTTTTTCACTCTCTACTTTCACTTTCATCAAGAGACTTTTTAGTTCCTCTTCACTTTCTTCCATAATGGTGGTGTCATCTGCATATCTAAGGTTATTGATATTTCTCCCAGCAATCTTGATTCCAGCTTGTGCTTCTTCCAGTCCAGCATTTCTCATGATGTACTGTGCACTGAAGTTAAATAAACAGGGTGACAATATACAGCCTTGACGTACTCCTTTTCCTATTTGGAACCAGTCTGTTGTTCCATGTCCAGTTCTAACTGTTGCTTCCTGACCTGCATATAGGTTTCTTAAGAGGCAGGTCAGGTGGTCTGGTATTCCCATCTCTTTCAAAATTTTCCATAGTTGATTGTGATCCACACAGTAAAAGGCTTTTGCATAGTCAATAAAGCAGAAATAGTGTTTATATATTAATACAGACCTCCTAATTTATCCCTCCTCCTGCCTTTTCTCTTTGGTAACCGTAAGTTTGTTTTCTAAGTCTGTGAGTCTGTTTCTGTTTTGTAGAAGTTCATTTGTATCATTTTTTAGATGCCGCATATAAGTGATGTCGTATGATATCTGTCCTCTCTGTCTGGCTTACTTCACTCACTATAATAATCTCTAGGTCCACCCATTTGCTGCAAATGGCATTATTTCATTCTTTTTCACGGCTGAGTACTATTCCTTTGTATATATGTACCACATCTTCTTTATCCAGTCATTTGTTGATGAACATTTAGGTTACTTCCATGTTTGGCTATTGCAAATAGTGCTGCAGTGAATATTGGGGTGCCCGTATCTTTTCAAATTATATCTTTATCCACCTATTGGCTAGGATTGGGATTGCTGGATCATATGGTAGTTCTGTTTTTAGATTTTTAATGAGCCTCCGTACTGTTCTCTATAGTGGCTGTAAAAGTTTACATTCTCACCAACAGTATAGGAGGGTTCCCTTTTCTTCACTCTCTTCAGCGTTTACTGTTTGTAGACTTTTTGTTGATGGCCATTCTCACTGAAGTGAGATGATAACTCATTGTAGTTTTGATTTGCATTTCTCTGAAGCTCCAGTACTTTGGCCACCTGACCAGATGTGAAGAGCTGACTCATCGGAAAAGACCCTGATGCTGGGAAAGACTGAGGGCAGGAGGAGAAGGGGGCTACAGAGGATGAGATGGTTGGATGGCATCACTGACTCAATGGACACGAGTTTGAACAAATTCTGGGAGAAAGTGAAGGACAGGGAAGTCTGGCATGCTGCAGTTTATGGGGTCACAAAGAGGACGACTTAGAGACTGAACAACAACCACAATAATTAGTGATGTTGAGCATCTTTTTCATGTGCCTGCTGGCCATCTGGATGTCTTCCTTGGAGAAATGTCTACCTAGATCTTCTGCCCATTTTTGTTTAGGTTGTTTAATTTTTGATATTGAGCTGCATGAGCTGTTTGTATATTTTGGGGATTAATCCCTTGTCAGTTGCATTGTTTGCAAATATTTTCTCCTATTCTGTGATTGTCTTCTTGTTTTGTTTATGGTTTCCTTTACTGTGTGTGTGTTGCCTTCTTAACTGATTTCAAAATGCAGTAAACTCCTAGTTCCTTAGAATCTGTAATACGTAGGGTAACCATATCATTTATCATGCGACTCGGGACATTTTGAGAGTGAGTTGCAGTTATGCCAGTGCATCAGGTGTAAACCAACACTGTCCTGAGCAAACCTGTATATATCACTGCCCTAAAATCACATGGCTAAAAATCTGCCTCAGACTTAGAGCAAGGAAGGAGAATGAAAAGATAGTGAGTCAAGGGTTTGACTGTACTTTTCCTTGGAGGTTGGTTATTGTTTTATCTTTTAGGAAAAGCAATTTTTTTTTTTTTTTAGGAATTAGAACAAATAAAGGCTAGCAAACTCAGCTTTCGGAAAACACAATAAGCACAAGATCACTCTTAAACATTAGATAAATTAGGTATCAGTTACTTACTTTTCAAAATAACCTTTCCATAATGAAAAGACCTACTAGATTCTTAGCTAGCAGCCTGCTGTTGTATGTGATCTGATTTACTCCAGTCTTGCCTGGGGAATATCTGTTGTACAAATGTGAGGTCTTTAGACCAAGTGAGAGTATTTCTTACTCAATCGTGTCCAGCTCTTTTTGAAACCATGGACTGTAGCCGGCCAGGCTCCACTATCCATGGAATTCTCCAGGCAGGAATTCTGGAGTGAGTAGCCATTTCCTTTTCCAGAGGATCCTCCCAACCCAGGGATCGAACCCAGCTCTCCTGTATTGCAGGCAGATTATTTACCATCTGAATCACCAGGGAACACAAAACACTAAACACAACTTTAATTTCTTAGCAGGGACTTGGGGTCAGTTAACAAAGTCAAATGACAATGCCTGGGATCAGTATTTATGGTTATCAAACCAATAAATATCAATCCTTAGGTATTAGATGGTAGGTAGGATGTTGGTTAATGAATTTTAAAATTTCTCCCCTGCAACAGCACCTGGAGACTACAAACTTTACTGCTAGCATGCTAAAACCATTTTTATCTCTTGGATAACCAGTTTTAATGCTAATGTTCCATGCTTCCTACAGCCATTTTAAGTTCTTTTATTATCTTCATGGATGTATTTTATTGAAGCATGTGTTCTGAAATGTTTTTTCATTGGTGGCAGAAGAATATCAGTAAGTTTGTTGTTTTATACTTTCATCCAGTAGCTAAATATCTGATCTCTTTCCCATTAGGGCAGATTGATTCTCACAACTCTGCTTCTAGTATCTTAAATTGCCTGTTACCCAAGGACTTCTTGAGTCCCTGCTTACAGTAGGGTGCTAATTCATTTACTGGAGGGCTAATTGCCGAGGTGACAGGAACAGCATTATTAAGCCTCTGGGTATAATGCTCAGCACCCTTCAATGATGTGCTCTGTCAGATCCTAAGCCCCGTCCGTTACCTGATCTGTCTGCATCTGTCCATAAACAAGTTTCCATGGTACTTCCTAGCGCCAGTTACCAGATCCTGAATACCTACAACAAACCCTGCAGTGTTCTCAACTGCCTGACTTTTTTTACCCCAAAGTGAGGCGTACTTTTATCTTTGTTATTTAAGCTCATTTAATGGCATACTTATATCTTTGTTATTTAAGCTCATTTAATGTGAAGAAAGCTGAGTGCTGAAGAATTGATGCTTTTGAACTGTGGTGTTGGAGAAGACTCTTGAGAGTCCCTTGGACTGCAAGGAGATCCAACCAGTCCATTCTGAAGGAGATCAGCTCTGGGATTTCTTTGGAAGGAATGATGCTAAAGCTGAAACTCCAGTACTTTGGCCACCTCATGCAAAGAGTTGACTCATTGGAAAAGACTCTGATGCTGGGAGGGATTGGGGGCAGGAGGAGAAGGGGACGACAGAGGATGATGAGATGGCTGGATGGCATCACTGACTCTATGGACGTGAGTCTGAGTGAACTCTGGGAGTTGGTGATGGACAGGGAGGCCTGGCGTGCTGTGATTCATGGGGTCGCAAAGAGTCGGACACGACTGAGCGACTGAACTGAACTGAACTGAATGCATTAATATATATGGAATGTAGAAAAATGATACTGTTGAACCTATTTGCAGAGCAGCAGTGGAGATGTAGACATAGAGAACAGACTGTGGACATGGAGTGAGAGGTAGGGGAAGGAGAAGATTGGATGAATTGAGAGAGCAGCATTGAAACATATACATGACGTTATGTAAAACTAGATAGCCAATGGAAGTTTGCAATATGACTCAGGGAGCTCAAATCAGGTGCTCTGGGACAACCTAGAGAGGTGGGATGGGGTGGGGGGTGGGAGGTGGGAGGGAGTTTTAAGAGGGAGAGGACATACGTATACCTATGGCTGAATCATGTTGATATATGGCAGAAACCAACACAATATTGTAAAGCAATTATCCTCCAATTAAAAATAAATAAATCTAAATTTTAAAAAAAGAATAGAACTTAGCAGAAACCCTATCTGGGTTCCATCAACAACAAAAGCAATCTACACTATATTTATCTCCACTCAGTTCAGTTCAGTTCAGTCGCTCAGTCGTGTCCGACTCTTTGCGACCCCATGAATCGCAGCACGCCAGGCCTCCCTGTCCATCACCAATTCCCGGAGTTCACTCAGACTCATGTCCATAGAGTCAGTGATGCCATCCAGTCATCTCATCCTCTGTCGTCCCCTTCTCCTCCTGTTTCCAATCCCTCCCAGCACCAGAGTCTTTTCCAATGAGTCAACTCATCGCATGAGGTGGCCAAAGTACTGGAGTTTCAGCTTTAGCATCATTCCTTCCAAAGAAATCCCAGGGCTGATCTCCTTCAAAATGGATTGGTTGGATCTCCTTGCAGTCCAAGGGACTCTCAAGAGTCTTCTCCAACACCATGATTCAAAAGCATCAATTCTTCGGCACTCAGCCTTCTTCACAGTCCAACTCTCACATCCATACATGACCACAGGAAAAACCATAGCCTTGACTAGACGGACCTTTGTTGGCAAAGTAACGTCTCTACTTTTGAATATGCTATCTAGGTTGGTCATTACTTTTCTTCCAAGGAGTAAGTGTCTTTTAATTTCATGGCTGCAGTCACCATCTGCAGTGATTTTGGAGCCCCCCAAAATAAAGTCTGACACTGTTTCCACTGTTTCCCCATCTATTTGCCATGAAGTGATGGGACCGGATGCCATGATCTTCGTTTTCTGAATGTTGAGCTTTAAGCCAACTTTTTCACTCTCCACTTTCACTTTCATCAAGAGGCTTTTTAGTTCCTCTTCACTTTCTGCCATAAGGGTGGTGTCATCTGCATATATATACATTAATATATGATATTTGTTTTTCTCTTTCTGACTTACTTCACTCTATAGCAGGCTCTAGGTTCATCACCTTATTAGAACTGAGTCAGATGTGTTCCTTTTTATGGCCAAGTAATAAAAATCACTGCAGATGGTGATTGCAGCCATGAAATTAAAAGACACTTACTCCTTGGAAGGAAAGTTATGACCAACCTAGATAGCATATTGAAAAGCAGAGACATTACTCTGCCAACAAAGGTCCATCTAGTCAAGGCTATGGTTTTTCCAGTGGTCATGTATGGATGTGAAAGTTGGACTGTGAAGAAACCTGAGTGCTGAAGAATTGATGCTGTTGAACTGTGGTGTTGGAGAAGACTCTTGAGAGTCCCTTGGACTGTGAGGAGATCCAACCAATCCTTTCTAAAGGAGATGAGTCCTGGGTGTTCATTGGAAGGACTGATGCTAAAGCTGAAACTCCAATACTTTGGTGACCTCATGCAAAGAGTTGACTCATTGGAAAAAGACTCTGATGCTGGGAGGGATTGGGGGCAGGAAGAGAAGGGGACAACAGAGGATGAGATGGCTGGATGGTATCACCGACTCGATGGACAAGAGTTTGGGTGAACTCCGGGAGTTGGTGATGGACAGGGAGGCCTGGCATGCTGCAATTCATGGGGTCGCAGAGTCGGACACGACTGAGCAACTGAACTGAACTGAATATTCCATTGTATATAGGTACCACA
Organism: Bos mutus; assembly: GCF_027580195.1. Lineage (NCBI taxonomy): Eukaryota > Metazoa > Chordata > Mammalia > Artiodactyla > Bovidae > Bos > Bos mutus. The sequence goes on from NC_091632.1 coordinate 15,983,579, forward strand.
ACTTTGTCCATTCATCTGTTGGTGGACATCCAGGTTGCTTCCATGTCCTAGCTATTGTAAATAGTGCCATGATGAAGGTACACTGGGGCAGATGTAGCTTTTTCAATTGTTGTTAGAAGGAGCATGTGTGTGTTAGTCACTCAGTCATGTCTGATGCTTTGGGACCCTGTGGACTATATCCCACTAGGCTGCTCTGTCCATGGAGTTCTCCAGGGAAGAATACTGGAGTGGGTTGCCGTTCCCTTCTCCAGGGGATCTTCCAGACCCAAGGTTCAAACCCAGGTGTCTTGTATTGCAGGCAGATTCTTTACCATCTGAGCCAGAAGGAAATCTCATAGAAGGAACATACCTCAACATAATAAAGGCCATATACAACCAACCCACTGCTGAGGTCTACTCTGCACTCCCAAACCTAATGTGTAAATGCAGTAAACCCATGCAGGGTTTATTGGCCAAATCATAGATGTTAATAAGGATAGTTATAAAAACAGTCTAGGCAACATAAATTGTGGCTGCCAATTATTCTGTAGCTCCCTCTTCAATGGAGTATGGTGGCTCAGTGGGTCTTATTTGACCGATCCTTCAAGGTCTTCCGTTCAGCTCCTGTTTTCTATGGAAAAACATTTTCCACTGTTCTGACCCACCCAGTTCTTCCTTGAATTTATAGGATCCATAGTTTATAATGTTCAATTCTTATACTTCACCATATTCTACCATTATTTGATGCTGTTTCCCAGACATATTTATAAGCTTATTTGGGTAAGGGGAGGGTATCTTTCACTTCTGTGATTGCTTTAGTGGCTAGTACAGGGCTGAGCTCATAGGCTACACTAATGTAGCCAATACTGATTAAGTACTTACAGTTTTGGAGGGAAACACAATAAAAAACATATTCCCTGCCATCAGAAGGGTTTCAATATAGGATAAATCCAGTGATGTGAGAAAAGACGCTATATTTTAAACTCATACAGTTAGGCTTCAAAGGAAGAACATAGTGATGGAAAATGGAGCTATGAGAAGATATAATTCAAGAAAAACCTTCAATTGAAAGATAATGCTGGGGAATGTCTTTTTTTAAGAAATAGGAATAGCTTACTAGCCCAGCACAGAGGCCCAAATCTGGAGGAGCTTTTCTCCTGAAAGACTCTGAGCCTCCATGTGGAAGCTGTGTGGCTTTGGGAGTCAGCTCTCCCAGGGCAGGATGGGGCTGGGAGGACCTGCATGACTGCTCTGGAACACTGGGGCTGGTGGTTCAGGAGCATTAGAGCGCCTGAGGCTAGGAAGTGGCATTTTTGCAGAGGACATTGGCAGGGGATAGGGGAGGAGGGTACTGGAGAAGAACAAACCGACTCGTGCACATCGCCTTGGGGTTGCCCAGAAGTAACTAGTGAGCTTTTGACAATGGGATTCCTTTACTCCTCTACTGCTTTATTCCTCTGTTGAATGAATCCTCAACAGTAATTCATTCCTTTTGGGGAAAAAAAAAAAAAAAAAAAAAGCCAAACCTTTAAAATGGCCTTTAAGGCCCTTGTTACCCCTATGACTTCATCTGCTCTTTCTCTCCAGCCTTATGACTGCATTACTTTTTCCTCAAGTAAGCTAGATACTTGCTTCCTCAGGGCCTTTGCACTGGCTGTTGCCCATGCCTGGATTGCCTCCTGGCTCACCACTCTCCGGAGAAGGCGATGGCACCCCACTCCAGTACTCTTGCTTGGAAAATCCTATGGGCAGAGGAGCCCAGTGGGCTGCCGTCTATGGAGTCGCACAGAGTTGGACACGACTGAAGCAACTTAGCAGCAGCAGCCCCACTCTCACCCCCTTCCAGCCTTTGTTTAAAGGTCACCTATTCAAGGAGGTGTCCCTTCGCTACTTTTCCTCTTGCCCAGCACTCCTTATTCCCCTTTTCTTGCTCTATCTTTTCCCATACACTTGGCACCTTCTAGTATATTTTATAACTTGGTTGATTTTTTTGTTGACTTTCAGTTTTTCTACTTACAGAATGTAAATTCTATAAGAGAACAGAATCTCACCCATTTATTTTCTAATATTCTCCTGTACCTAGATCGCTGTCCATTATGTGCTCATTAAGTCTTTACTGAATGAGTGAATGAATAGGAGGGCCTGTAGGGATAATCAGCTTTTTATGTGACTCTGATTCATTTTCACTCTTAGCTGATTATGCTCGGGACATTCATACTACAATTGAAATCAGGCTCTATCTTCACTTCTGATTGATTTTTAAAGTTATGTCTTAAGGCTTCATTAAAAAATATCTCTGTTCCTTAATGTCTCTGGAAGTAATTCATGGTCTATAAACCAACATTTCAATGTCCAGGGGAAGAACCTGGCAAGGAACTTGAGAGTGAATGACTTTATAAAGGGAGAAATACCTACGTCACTTGAACAATAGCTGCCTCCATATTTGGAGCCAAGTAGGTCAACCTTAGGGAAATAATTCTTGTCCCAATTTAGGGTTTTTTATAAACTGAGAAGACAGTTCATTCTCAGTGGCTGTAACTAAGTCACACAACTCCAGCAGCCTGCTGCTTAAGAAACTGTTAATGGCTAGCTTATTAGACTATTAGTAACTGCTTTAGCCCGTTAGTAGACATTTAAGTGGTACAAACTGCTGGAAGTTCCCACAGGGTGAGGCAAATGTCTGTGTAAAGTCAGGCTTCCTTATATGGTGTTTACTTATAATGAAGCATACCTGTACTTCATGTCCCATCTAGGGTGGCATTTTGAGGGCAATCATTTGGAAAAGGGTGGTTTTGTACTTGGAAGCTGTAAACAGTTGCTGATGACCTGACCATTAGCCACGCACCTCTAATTGCCACTGCCTCCCACTGCCAACTACTTCTAGTGATGTAGGAATTAACTGAAAACCCTGGGGATTAGAGGAAATGTGCCCAAACCTGGAGGGGTGGCCTGTGTGCAGACTGCAAGAAGTTAGTTAGCTTGCTGTGATTCTTGATTTTTCTGTTCCTGTGGTAGATAGCATAATGGCCCCTCCCAAAGATGACCATATTTGAATTCCTGGAACCTGGGAATACGTTACTTGACATGGCAAAAGGGAATTTGCAGAAGTGATTAAGGCCCTTGAGATGGGGAGATCAGCCTGTCTCATCCAGATGGACCTAATGTAATCACAGAGGTCCTTAAGTGTGGAAGAGGGAGGCAGAAGAGGAGGTTAGAGTGTTGCTGTGTGAGAAGACCTCTTGTACTGGCTTGAAGATGGAGGAGGACAGCCATGAGCCATGGACTGCGGGAAGCCTCCAGAGGCTGGGGAAGACAAGGGAAAGGATTCTTTTTATAGAATCCACCGAAAGGAACACAGTCCCACTGACCCTTTATCTTGGCCCAGTGAGACACATTTCCAACTTCGGACACTGAAGTTGTCTTGTGTTCACCCATCACATTTATGGAAATGTGCTGCAAGAGCAGTAGGAGACTGAGCAGTACCCCCGGTGGTCAGTAGACTTCATGGCAGGGCAGTTGAAGAGACAGAGGACCTAATACCTTTTCTTAAGGTGTTGGGGTGGCACAAAATCAACACATAAGACAAGTTTCCATGGGGTTGCAAAGAGTCGGACACGACTGAGTGACTGAACTGAACTTACTGAAGACAGGTTTTCTATAACAATATTTGGAGGGTTCAAACTTTAACCTTCACCCCATTCTTTTTTTTAAATTAAAGTTGCAGTGTAAAACATAGTGATTCAGTATTTTTATGTTTTTAAATTTAGTTTTAATTGGAGGATAATTGCTTTATAATGTGTTTGTTTTTGCCATACATCAGTGTGAATCAGCCATAAGTAGATAATGGTTCAATATTTTTTTTACATCCTTTAAAAATTAAAATTTTTTGTGTGTTTTAATTTGCATTGTGATTTAGTATTTTTAATGCTTATATTCCATTTAAAATTATTCTAAAATATCAGCTATAATTCCCCGTGCTATACAGTATATCCTTGTATTTTATTTATTTTATACATAGTAAAAGTTTGTGCCTCTTAATCCCTTACCCTTGTCTTGCCTCTCCTCCATTCCTCTCCCCACTGGGAACTCATTTCTTTCTATGTTGCTTTAGCAGGAGCTAAAAACCAAAATTAAAAACCTCCAAACTTTCCAACCCAAACTCTGTATGCACAGCATTTTAGCAAGGGAGGAGAAATACACTGATATTTGAAACAGTTTGAAACATGAATCTCCATGATCAAAAGCCACCATCATAAGAACACAATAGTGTAGTGCAAGCTGCTCAGTCATGTCTGACTCTTTGCAACCCCATAGACTACATAGTCTTTGGAATTCTTCAGGCCAGAATACTTGAGTGGGTAACCTTTCCCTTCTCCAGGGGATCTTCCCAACCCAGGGATCGAACCCAGGTATCCCGCATTGCAGGCAGATTCTTTACCAGCTGAGCCACAAGGGAAGCCCAAGAATACGATAATACTGTACAAAGTGCATGGTGAAGTGGCGCAGTGGCACAAAGTAGTACCCATGAGTAGCCTTATCAGTATAACACACACTGGTCCAGCCATGCCAACAGCCATCAGCAAAATACATCCCACAGTGGCTCTTGCTCCTGTTATCAGGCACTCAGGGGCTCAGATATACTGCCGTGTCTTCCATGTTGCTTATGGCTTGTTTTCACCCATTTTATTAATTCTCATCTCTCTGATTCATTCCGAGCTGTTTCCGTGGTCTTCTCAATTTCATTCACTCTTCTGCTTCTTCACTATCTTCAGAATGCCTGTTATGTTTGGAGTTTACTTTCGTCTTAGAGCCATTTTGAGACATCTTAAGGTATTTGATTAATATTTTTTATAACATCTCAGATTCTTACACCTGATTTGCCAATTTAAAATCAAGCTTTTCACTTTTGATTAATTTAAAAATGCTGAGGGAAGTGTGTTTTTTTTGTAAATAGTTTTTGGCATTGTATGAAGTTCAAAGTTGGTATAAGTGCCTAACATTGAACATATAAAAATCTTAAGCTTAATTTTATAAAGCCTTTGGAAAAGCGTGCTGTTATTATAATGGGCTGAATGGCAGCCCCTCTGAAAGAGCCACATCTTAACTTCCCGGGCCTGGGAATATGACCTTATTTAGAAAAAGAGGCTTTTCAGATGTAATGAAGGCTCTCAAGATGAGGTCATCCTGGATTATCTTGTTGTTCAGTCGCTAAATTGTATTCCACTCTTTACAGCCCCATGAATTGCAGCGCCCTAGGTTTCCCTGTTCTTTACCATCTCCCAGAGTTTGCCCAAACTCCTGTCCATTGAGTTAGTGATGCCATCCAACCATCTCATCCTCTGTCATCTCCTTTTTCTCCTGCCTTTGATCTTTCTCATCATCAGGGTCTTTTCCAGTGAGTTGGCTCTTTGTATGAAGTAGTCAAAATCGTGGAGCTTCAGCTTCAATGTCAGTCCTTCCAATGAATATTCAGGACTGATTTCCTTTAGGATTGACTGGTTTGATCTCCTTGCAATCCAAGGGACTCTCGGGAGTCTTCTCCAAGACCACAGTTTGAAAGTGTCATTTCTTTGGATTGATAGTGGGCTCTAAATTTAGTGACAAGTATCTTCTTCACAGAAGGAAGAAGAAAGGACAGAGACACAGCAAAAGACCATGTGAAGATGGAGGCAGAGATTGGAGCCACTCAGCTACGAGCCAAGGAATGCCTGAAGCCACCAGGAGTTGGAAGAGACAAGAAAGTACTCTCTGATAGACCCTTTGGAGGAAGAACTGCCTGATGGACATCGTGACTTCAGACTTTCCCCTCCAGCCTGAGGGGGATTAATTTCTGTTGTTTTAAGTCACTGCTGCTGCTGCTGCTAAGTCGCTTCAGTCGTGTCCGACTCTGTGCGACCCCATAGACAGCAGCACACCAGGCTCCTTCATCCATGGGATTTTCCAGGCAAGAGTACTGGAGTGGGGTGCCATCGCCTTCTCCATTTAAGTCACTGAGTTTGTGCTAATTTGCTATGGTAACCACTGGGAACTCAGTTCAGTGCAGTCGCTCAGTCATGTCTGACTCTTTGTGACCCTATGAACTGTAGCACACCAGGCCTCCCTGTCCATCACCAACTCCCGGAGTTCACCCAAACTCATGTCTATTGTGTCAGTGATGCCATCTAACCATCTCATCCTCTGTTGTCCCCTTCTCCTCCTGCCCTCAATCCCTCCCAGCATCAGGGTCTTTTCCAATGAGTCAATTCTTTGCATCAGGTGGCCACAGTATTGGAGTTTCAGCTTCAGCATCAGTCCTTCCAGTGAACACCCAGGACTGATCTCCTTTAGGATGGACTGGTTGGATCTCCTTGCAGTCCAAGGGACTCTCAAGAGTCTTCTCCAACACCACAGTTCAAAAGCGTCAATTCTTTGGCACTCAGCTTTCTTTATAGTCCAACTCTCACATGCATACATGACTACCGGAAAAACCATAGCTTTGACTAGATGGACTTTTGTTGGCAAAGTAATGTCTCTGCTTTTTAATATGCTGTCTAGGTTGGTCATAGCTTTTCTTGCAAGGAGCAAGCATCTTTTAATTTCTTGGCTGCAGTCACCATCTGCAGTAATTTTGGAGCCCCCCAAAATAAAGTCTGCCCTTGTTTCCATTGTTTCCCCATCTATTTGCATGAAGTGATGGGACCAGATGCCATAATCTTAGTTTTCTAATATTGAGCTTTAAGCCAACTTTTTCACTCTCCTCTTTCACTTTCATCAAGAGGCTCTTTAGTTCTTCTTTGCTTTCTTCCATGAGAGTGGTGTCATCTGCATATCTGAGGTTATTGATATTTCTCCTGGCAATCTTGATTCCAGCTTGTGCTTCTTCCAGTCCAGCATTTTTCATGACGTACTCTGCATAGAAGTAAATAAGCAGGGTGACAATATACAGCCTTGATGTACTCCTTTCCCAATATGGAACCAGTCTGTTGTTCCATGTCCAGTTCTAACTGTTGCTTCCTGACCTGCATACAGTTTTCTTAAGAGGCAGGTCAGGTGGTCTGGTATTCCCATCTCTTTAAGAATTTTCCAGAGTTTATTGCGATCCAAGCAGTCAAAGGCTTTGGCATAGTCGATAAAGCAGAAGTAGATGTTTTTCTGGAGCCCTCTTGCTTTTTCGTAGTCAACAAAAGAGTCCAAAATGCAGTACTTGGATGCAATCTCAAAAACAACAGAATCATCTCTGTTCATTTCCAAGGCAAACAATTAAATATCACAGTAATCCAAGTCTATGCCCCGACCAGTAATGCTGAGGAAGCTGAAGTTGAACGGTTCTGTGAAACCTATAAGACCTTCTAGAACTAGCACCCAATAAAGATGTCCTTTTTATTATATGGGGCTGGAATGCAAAAGTATGAAGTCAAGAAATACCTGGAGTAACAGGCAAATTTAGCCTTGGAGTACAGAATGAAGCAGGGCAAAGGATAATAGAGTTTTTCCAAGAGAAGGCACTGGTCATAGCAAACACCCTCTTCCAACAACATAAGAGAAGACTCTACACATGGACATCACCAGATGGTCAATACTGAAATCAGATTGTTTATATTCTTTGTAGCTAAAGATGGAGAAGTTTTGTACAGTCAGCAAAAACATAATTGGGAGCTGACTGTGGCACAGACCACGAACTCCTTATTGCCAAATTCAGACTTAAATTGAAGAAAGTAGGGAAAACCACTGGACCACTCAGGTAGAACCTAAATCAAATCCCTTACGATTAAACAGTGAAAGTGAAAAATAGATTCAAGAGATTAGATCTGACAGACAGAGTGCCTAAAGAACTACGGACAGAGGTTCATGACATTGTACAAGAGGCAGGGATCAAGACCATCCTCAAGGAAAAGAAATGCAAAAAGGCAAAATGGTCGTCTGAGGAGGCCTTACAAATAGCTGTGAATAGAAGAGAAGTGAAAGGCAAAGGAGAAAAGGAAATATACACCCATTTGAATGCAGAGTTCCAAAGAATAGCAAGGAGAAATAAGAAAGCCTTCCTCAGTGATCAATGCAAAGAAATAGAGGAAAAGAATAGAATGGGAAAGACTAGAGATCTCTTAAGAAAATTGGAGATTCCAAGGGAACATTTCATGCAAAGATGGGCACAATAAAGGACAGAAATGGTATGGACCTAACAGAAGCAGAAGATACTAAGAAGAGGTGGCGAGAATACATAGACGAACTGTACAAAAAAGATCTTCACGACCCAGATAATCACCATGGTGTGATCACTCACCTAGAGCCAGACGTTCTGGAATGTGAAGTCAAGTGGGCCTTAGGAAGCATCACTATGAACAAAGCTAGTGGAGGTGATGGAATTCCAGTTGAGCTATTTCAGATCCTGAAAGATGATGCTGTGAAAGTGCTGCACTCGATATGCCAGCAAATTTGGAAAACTCAGCAGTGACCACAGGACTGGAAAAGGTCAGTTTTCATTCCAATCCCAAAGAAAGGCAATGGCAAAGAATGCTCAAACAACTGCACAATTGCACTCATCTCATACACTAGTAAAGTAATGCTCAAAATTCTCCAAGCCAGGCTTCAATAATATGTGAACCACAAACTTCTAGATGTTCAAGCTGGCTTTATAAAAGGCAGAGGAACCAGAGATCAAATTGCCAACATCCACTGGATCATCAAAACAGCAAGAGAGTTCCAGAAAAACATCTACTTCTGCTTTATTGACCATGCCAAAGCCTTTGACTTTGTGGACAGCAACAAACTGGGAACTCATGTAGTCATAAAACGTTCAGTACATACATGTTACCTGTTAATGTCAACATTTATAAATCATCAGGCATGGTTTTCATCAGATCATTGAATCACTGACAACACCCACTGGCTGGAGTGTTTACATGAAAAGCCTCACCCAGCTAAATCTTTCAAAATTACCCTTAAGTATTTTCATATATAAGATAGCTAATATCAGTAAAGGATATAGTATATTTTCACACACACATACCCATGTGAGTCCATGGTGTGGGAGTAAAGTTTTTTAGGAAAAGATGATTGTAGGTGAGTCCTGAGTAAGATGTACCTTGCTATATCCTAGAGGGAGAAGAGGGAAATAGGAGTCCAGCTGATCCATTTATTTTATAGGAAAATTTAATTACTGGCCCCAGGAAGCATTTTCTTTGTATTTTATATAACAACTGCATTCTCAGCAGATAGAGGGAGGCAGACCTTGGGGCAAGCAAATGGGAAAAATAATCTATAAAGTGTGTTCACAGAATATGACTGTTATTCCACCCTGGAACTTAATAGAAATCCTTTGACTGTTGTTCTGCAGTCAACAGGACTCATCTAATTGGTGACCATGGTAACAAAATCAGGTCATAGGGAGGTTCATGCTGAGATCAAGCATATGTAGATCTCCTAGTTCAAATATACATAAAGATAAGAACCTGTTGGTAAGAGTCCGAAATGTTAGGTTGAAGATGGGCTCTCCTCCTCTGAGCTCATAATACTGAGAAAATGATCATTTGTTTGCAATAGCCATATGTTTTGCAGAAAAGGAAGAGATTTTTCAGATTCACTGGGGGGAAAAAGATAATTCAGAAATGTGAGACCAGAATGAGTGCATAGATGTTGCTTCATAGATCTGTGTAATTTACTCCCTGGGGTTCGGAGTGTGTCTGACTTATATTTTAGACATAATTAAGTAATCAGCAGTGTACATTGTAAAATGAATGTTTAGGCTGCTTGAGGTTAAATTTTCACAGCCATAGCAGCTGCGTGGTACCAGCGACCACCCCTCCCCACAGCCAAATCCTCTCCCCTGCATACAGTCAGTTATTTAAAAATCTGTGAATGGGACTAAAATGATTTCCACAGTCACCGTTTTTTCAACAGATCTAAAGAGCGACCACATAGTAACCACTGGATACCAGGATTACTACACTTCATGCTCATAAGCGTTTTCTGTTCAGGCTCAGTAGCTAGAGTGACAATAATCATATCAATTATAGCATGAATAATACTTATATTTATGTAGGCTCTCATTTGATCCTCTGAAAGCCCTCCGAGCTAGGAAGCTTCCCCCATGAGCCAGCTGAGAACACTGAGATGATGAGAGAAGTTACAGTTCTGGGAGGTCACAGGGCTTCTGCTTTTTAAATGCAGAATTAGGGACTGAGATCCTTAATCTTGAGTTAATGTATGGAAAAGGCTCCAACCCAAGAGCCTGCACCTAATGATGGGAATTGTTACTCTCAACACAAGAGTAAGAAACACAAGTTTCTTACTGCTCTGTGTCCAAACTGGGGCTGTTGTGTTGGTCTCCTTGGCATGTGCCCCCTCCCACCTGGGTGCCCTTCTTTCTCACTCCTTAAGGCTTATGCTCAGAGACTCTTGGAGGGATATATGGAGAAGACAGTGTCTTCCCTGTAGCTCAGATGGTAAAGAATCTGCCTACAGTGCAGGAGACCTGGGTTCAGTCCCTGGGTTGGGAAGATCCCCTGGAGAAGGGTACGGCTGCCACTCCAGTATTCTTGCCTAGAGAATCCCATGGCAGAGGAGCCTGGCAGGCTATTATCCGTGGGGTTGCAAAGAGTTGGACATGACTGAGCAACTAACACTTTCACATGGAAAGGAGAGGGAAACAGAAGGACTCCTCTTTCTTTTTCTTTCTTCCTTTCCTCCTCCTTTGAGTGTCCCTTCTCTACCTTGCTCTTGTTCCTTCCTTAATGCAATAATCTCAAGGTCCATGATGTTGCTGCACATGGCATTATTTCATTCTTTTTTATGGCTGAGTAGTATACCATTGTGGTGTATATGTGTATCACATCTTTATTCATTCATCTGCTGAGGTATTTTTCTCTCTATTTTCCTGCCATCCTGGCTGCTCCACAGTAAGTGGTAGAGATGAAATTGATATTCTGGTCTTTGAAATTCCCAAGGCCAGACTTTTGGTTGTCTTGATGGATTTTTTTTTTTTTTTTTACTTTCTGACCTCTAAAGGTGGGAGAACCCTAGGGCTCAATCTTTGGACCTTTTCTCTTTATCCATCCCTAGTTCCTAATAATTTCATCTAAGTCTACTGACTTTTTATATCCCCAACTGGTATCTTACTCTGAAATCCAGACTGCCTTGTTGAGATCTGTAGTTGGATGACTGACTACCTTGGAATCAGGGACTCCTGATTTCCTCCCTTACCTGCTTTACTCTCAGTCAGTAAATGGCAACTCCATCTTTGATGCTGCTGAGCCTTGCACTTTGGGGCTCCTTAACTCCTCTCATTCTTTCCCACACCTACAACTGATATTTGAGCAAATAATTGTCAATCTACCTTCAAAATATACCTAGAATTCAAGTACTTCTTTCCAACCCTGTTGCTCTGCTGATTGAAGACACTACCTCTTGCCCGATTGATCACAATATAGTCCTAATTGGTCTCCCTGTTTTCACTATGCCCCATAGTAGCTTGAATGACCTACTTATAACAATCTGAAATAATAATCATCATTATCATAGCAAATATTTACTGGGCACCAAGCATTTTATGTATATTAATCTGTTTAATCCTCCTAACAACCCCACAAGGTAGAATTTATTATTGTGTATGTTTTGCAAGTGCAAAAAATAAGGCAGAAAATGGCTAAATAACTTGCCCAAGGCCACACATGTGGCCATTTAGGAACAAATTTGCTGAGTGGTGACTATGAGAGATTCAAAGTGGGGGTTGTTAGCACTATCTTCCCTAAATGATCGATTCTTCTTCCCCGTGTAGATCAGTTTGATAGTAATAGCCATGCTGTTCACCATTCATGGAGTGTGTAGGGGTAGGAATTGCAAAAAACGATTTGCACCAATCAGTCCCTTCATCCTCAGGGATAGTTGTGCAGGGATGATATTAGCCCCATTTTACAGATGAGGTTATTGAGGCTGCTTCACAGGAAATGGTAGAGATGAGCTTTATTCATTGGTCTCTGAAACTCCTAAGCCCAGATTTTCCCTACTGGACAGAGGTATGGACTCAGGTGGAGCCCAGGAGGAGAGCCTCTGGTGTTATTACTTCAGCACTTTTATTTCTTTTCTCAGAAGGGAGGTTAGTGCGAGTCAGAGACTGGCACCATTGGGCTGGTGCTGGAGTTGGCTGTTGCTTCACGGAAGCCGTGGCCCGGCTGATGAGAGCCAACTGACCCTGTCAGACAGAGGTGAGAACACCGTGGAGCTGACCGTCAGGGCAGGACATCACCTGTGCCTCCTGGGTGATGATGAGGAATGGGGAGGGACGTGGACAGTTGTATTTTTCCCCAGGACTGGCAGCGTGCCTGGGCTCTGCTGGCACAGGGGTGGCTTATGGACTCCAGATCATGGCGGTGAAGTACTGGGTGTCTCCGGTAGCCATCAGCCTGCTGTGTGTGGGCAGAGAAACTGATTCTCCTGATCATTTCTCAGCCTCACACCCACACAGTAGGGAGCATAGATCAGCCTTTTCTTGCCTCCTGGGGCCCCTTGTTTCCATCTTCTCCTCTTTGGGAACACGGACAGTCCTGTGGGGATCAGCTCCTTGCCATTACTGTGGACTTGTCTTGGGGACTTGACACAGCTGTCCTCCCTGCCTTGTCTCACCCACCCACTCACATCTGCTAACCCCCTTTGCCACTGTTAACACCTAAATAGCTCTCAGTTCTCAGCTTCAAGGCTGTTTCCTCAGAACCCCCTGACCAAATTTTCACTCTCAAATCACCATAGGCAACCTTTGCTTAGGGAACTTATCACTTACCACTTTTCAGTCTGAAATGACATTCTCTGTGCTTATATTTCATTAACCTCTCTCTCTCTGCAGCTGAACTTTGAAACTAATAGTAATAATGAAGACCATGGTAAGGATAACAATGACAACAACAGTAACAGCATCTAACATGCTCTAAGCATGGGTTCTGGGTGTTTCCCTGTGTTTTTCCCTGTACCACCTGATCTAATTCTCACAACAACCTTTTGAATTATGTATTACTTTTTATTCCCATTTTACAGATGGGGAAACTGAGCTTCCATAACTTGCTCACGTTCACCTAGCTCCTGGGTGGAGTCACTAGGCTCTGAATGCAGGCTTCTTGACCTCAGGGTTCTTTGAAGCTCTGTGAGGGTGGGAACTGTGCGTTAGCTCACCATTGATCCCTGGAAAGAGACTCAGAGGAGGAATGTATTATACATTTTGTAAGTGAACTTAATTTCCTTCTGGTGGGTCAATCCTGCTCTGACTGTCCTGTGGATCTTAAAGCTAGATTCTTCTAGGGATTGGGTGATCCAGCCCATCTGCTCTCTTCAAGCACCCTGTATCTGTCTTGGACCTATTGTCCTCCTTGAAGCTTTAGGGGTTCCTATCCTTTGACAGTCCTCAGGCATCCAGGAACTGCACCTCCAAAAGTGTTCTTCCACTTCCAAGATTCATGCCTCTGTTTTCATCCCTGGCATGTCCCATCTCTCCTCTTCACCTAACTCCCCTACCTTGAGAAGCACGTGGAGCTTTATCTGTGCATTTTCTTCTAATAATTTTCTTTCTTTCCTTCTTCACTTCCGTTATCAGCACCGAGGACAGTTCCTTGGGGAAATCCTGCGGGGATCTCTGGCAGGTCTGAGTCATTTTTCAGGCTCTCAGCTATGGACTCGAGGTCTTATTCCTACTCACGATGTTCTAGCATCCAGATCCCAGCCCAAGTATGCCACTCAGCCTTAAAGTCCAGTGGACCACCGTTACCATATTGTCATGAAACCAGCAGGGTCATACCAGCCGCTCAAATGCACTTCTCATGGCCTCTCAGGGTTTCTAATGCAAGTAAGGCTCTCTGGGTCAGTAAGACCTTCTGTGATGCAGTGCACTTGGGTCATACTTTCAGGGACCTGGTGGCAGAAGGCAGGCCTGACAGGCAAGGCTGGCACATGAGCACCAGCCAAACATGGAGTGTAGAGACACTGGAGCTGTTTGCTTACATCTTAGTTGGTGGGTCTGCCCATTCTGGCTTGTTTAAGGGTTATTGGAGCTCATTTCTGCCTCTTGTACTGAGATCCTGAAGGGCAGGACTCACACCCCTGTTACCCTCCCCACTCTTAGCATGGCCTTCGGCACATGGCAGGCAAGCAAAGAGGTCAAGGGCTTGGTATAAGAACATCTTCTGTGCATAGATAAGGTTTCTAGGTGATATAAATTCACTATGTACTTTATTTCCTGATTTGAGTGATGCTTTTGAATTGTGGTGCTGAAGAAGACTCTTGAGAGTCCCTTGGACAGCAAGGAAATCAAACAGGTCAATACTAAAGGAAATCAACCCTGAATATTCATTGGAAGGACTGATGCTGAAGCTGAAGCTCCAGTACTGTGGCCACTGATGCGAAGAGCTGACTCATTGGAAAAGACCCTCATGCTGGGAAAGATTGGAAGCAAGAGGAGAAGGGGACAACAGAGGATGAGAAGGTTGGATGGCATCACCAACTCAATGGACATGAATCAGAGCAAAGTCTGGGAGATAGTGAAGGACAGGGAAGCCTGGCATGCTGCAGTTCATGGGGTTGCAGAGACACAACTTAGTGACTAAATAGCAACAGCAAAGCAGGTAGCTGGACAGTCTTGGTGAGTTGAGGTGGGGATGGAGTACAAAACAAGGGCTGTCTCTGGGCTGAAGCACCGACATGGGAGTGCAGAGAGAGAAGGGGCCTTTCAGAAAGGGAACCCCACTTTCCTTCCTTCCCATTCCCATCTTTCTCTTCCCTTTTCTCTCCCACTGTGTTTATCTTGCAATCTCTTCTGCTGCCTAGTCTCAGTGACTTATTCCCAGACTGACATCTGTAATATCATTTGGTTCTGGAACGCCTTTCCTATTCGGGATGGAGAATGAGAGAAGACAAGAAACAGCAGGGCACAAAAGGAAACTCAATATGATGAGCAATTACTGCTATGTGTTAGACAGCATTCTTGGCCCCTTATGTTGTCCTGTCTTATTCTTGTGTTAATCCAAAGAGGTAAGTGTGGTTACCCACATTTTCGAGATGAGAAGCCTGAGGCCCAGGTAAAGTCAGTAACTTGCTGAAGATCACTCGATCAGTTAGTGGAGTGGAGTTGTAAAGCAAGCTCTATCTGACTCTGGGGCTGGACTCAGGTCCCAGCTGGAAGACAGCAGTTCTCTGGGCAGGTGGTGGTAAGGAGTTGGAGGCCCCCAGCTGCACTGGACACATCTTACCAGGGTTCTAAGTATTTTAGGCTGTTGGTGGAAGTGAAGTCGCTCAGTCGTGTCCGACTCTTTGCGACCCCATGGACTGTAGCCTACCAGGCTCCTCTGTCCATGGGATTTTCCAGGCAATAGTACTGGAGTGGGTTGCCATTGCCTTCTCCAGGGGATCTTCCCAACCCAGGGATTGAACCTGGGTCTCCCGCATTGTAGACAGATGCTTTACCGTCTGAGCCACCAGGGAAGTCCTCTGAAAGCTCTTTCAGTTGGTGGAAAGAGCTTTCCTAAACCCAGCCTGCCCTTCTCTCTGGCTCTCCGGTCTGGCTTGGAGGTCAGGCCTGTCTCTGTGCTGAATTGTGTCTGTGCTGCAGTCTCCCTGCTGGGTACCTTTTCCTTAGCACAGATTGTGTTTGAGGACACATTCCAGGGCCAGACAAAACCATTCCAGTGCTGACACAGAGGTGGTCCTGGGTCTGACTGTCCACGTCTCTTTAGGTTCTGTCTGTACCCACAAGGATACCCGAAGATGCTGGTGCTCTGTGAATGTCTTCTCCCCCCTACCCTTGTCCCTCGCTCAAGTATGCTTTTCTTGGCACTGGAGAGTCAACAGGTGTGAACAAGTGTACAGACCTGGCATGCCAGGGCTGGCACCGCTTATGGCCTTCACTCACCAGAGATGGCAATTCCCACCTTCTGCAGGCTGCCCATCAAAACACATTGTTGCCTGGCACCTCCATAGGCTCCAACCAACTTGTGAGCGGGCATCATGCCATCCCAGCAGATGGGCCGAAGGGGTGGGGGAGCGGCCAAGGCAGCCCATCCTGGAGGTGCGGGAAGTGGAGGTGGTGAGGGTTTGATTTGCCACTGAGTATGTGTCGGGATGATCTCTCCATCTTAGACGGATAGGGCAGGAGTTCAACGGGGATGAATTCTGTGGTTTCCTGTACCTGGTTGGCTGCGGCTTGTTTTGAGGGGGGAAAACATGACTTGAATCCCATCAAAATGCTGTGGCTTTGACTCTGATGGCCTTAAAGGGAACACGGGAGCACAGGGAACAACACTGAAGAATGTGGCCGATAAAGAAGGACCAGAGAGGCTTCTAAAGAGATTCTTACCTACTATGACCACTATGCCAACCCCTTCTCCACCGCATGCCAACTATCTAACAGGCTGACTGCCTCTGCCAGCAGGCCAAGGCCAAGCAGGGCTGTGCTCAGGAGGAGGCTGTGCCATGGGTGGTTGGTAGCACAGGCGAGGGAGTCCCAGGAGGCAGGAACAAGCTCCTCACAGCACAGCCCTCCCACTGCCCCAGGACCTGCATCATGATTTTGGAGCTCAAGCAGGTGATTGTCAGCATATTCAGATATCTTGAAGGAGTCATCTAGGTTTGGCCCACAGAGTCCACGATGAAGGCCATCGAAGTGGGAGAACAGCCAAGCTGGTTCCTAGAGGAGAGATTATGTCTCAGGAACTGCTTCTAGGCTATCTGGGGAGAGTGGGGCAGGGTGGAGGGCGGGGGGAAGGAAGTGGCAGCAATTAAGCCTGAAAGGTGGGTGGAGCCAAGGGTCCCTGGCTGGGAGCTCAGTGGTGGTTGTGGTGGTGGTGGTGGTGGTGGTGGCGGCTTCATTTGACAGATAGGTGGAGCCATGGGAGGTTTTGAGTAGAGAAGTGCTCTGATCAGAGTTTTCTCTGAGAAACCCAGAAAAGGTGGTGATGTGCGGAAAGGCCCAGAACTGGAAAGTTGGAGCCCAGAAGTTGCCATGATGGTTTAGTTCAGTTCAAGGGTGGATGAAAGCAACAGGAATGGGAAGAACGATGGGAAGGCCTTCAGCAGAATACGGCGATGATGGGATGAGAACTTAGAGGAAGAGAGGAGAGAGAAAGAAGACTTTAGAGTAATGCAGAGAATAGAGGACCATTGATGGAAACAGGGCAGTCAGAGGAGGCTTGGGCTTGATGCACAGAGCTTCCAGCTGGGTTATTTTCAGCAACAGGGTGCATATGATTTGGTACTATTTGTGAACTTTCATGGGTAACTAAGAATTAACTTTCCATAACAGTTTATTATTCTTACAGGAACGAAGGCTCCTGGGGAGTGAGAACCCTCAGGCCTGTCTCCCAGATCTGAGCATCAGCTGCCGCCTTGAATTTTGGCCCAGAGTACATTCTTCACTTTTATAGAAGGTTGTTTGTGACTACCCTGCCTTCAAAGCCAGCCTTTTGTTTCCTACAAATGTTCTCTCCACTTCCACACGTTGCTATAATCTTTTTGGTTATCACGTTGAATAATTTGCAGTCTCTGCCAATCTGAAATTACATGTGAGGTGGCTCTGTTTGTGGCCTACCCAGCAATTAGCCGCATGCCATTTTATCTCTGCAATTACACTGCAAAGGGAGAAAACAGTCTAGTCCTGAGGGGAGGCTGAGGAAGAGCAGTGTCTCAGAGAGCAGAGTCAGTGCATCTGGAGGGGTTGGGCAGTCAAAGATGGCATCGGGGATGGCACTGAGGGTCTCATCCAGGTCAATGCCCTTCCTTCCCATTGACCTCCTCACCGATTCCTCACATCTGTTCATTAAGAATCACAGAACTGGGTAGGAGAACAAGGTGGCGGAGGAGTAGGTGGCCATGGAGTACATCTCTTTTCAAGGATACATCAGGAATACACCTTCAGACACAGAAGTGCATACAGAACACCAGCTGAGAGCGGACAGGAGTACCTGACTAGTGGGAAAAGAATATATAGAACCACGCAAAACTCAGTAGGATGAAGGAACTACAGGGAAAAACAGGAATGTTAGTGGGACTGGCCCTGCCCTCAGTGGGTGGAGGAACTGAAGCAGGGGTCTGATCCCCACACTGGGGCAATTGTCTGAGTCAGAGAAGAAACACTTAAGGCTGAGAGTGAAACAGGTGATCTGTGGCTGCCTAAATGGAATGAGAATAAGGCAGTCCTTGCCACAGCCGTACATATGCTGGGCAGGAATGCAGGTCTCCTGGAAGGGGCAGTGGCTGGGAGCTAGAATTTAAGGATTGTGGAGCAGTCCAAGTGCGAGGGCTGCTGTTGACTGTGAAGAGATGGATCGAGGGGATGTGAGGGAGGAGACTGGTGGAAAATGCCTGTGGAGGAAAGTCAGGCAGCCATGGAAGCAAGGTGATACTGCTGAGTCACGTGTAGGATGTGGAGACATCACCATAGCCTCTCTCTCTCCACACGCCAGCATCAGCAGCTGAATAGAGAGGCTGGCCCACCAAATGCCTGACACACTAAACTACAGAGTAGGACCCCATCTAGGGTGCCCCTGTAAGTGCCTGATGCGCTGATCTACAGAGTAGGACCCCAGCCAGGGGGCTGCTCCATGTGCCTGATACACTGAACAACAGAGAAGGACCCCAGGCAAGGGATCCCTCTGAGGGCCTGAACAGGCAGAGCTATGGAGAAAGACTGGCCAAAGAGGCCTCCTGATCACCAGCTGTAAGAGGTTCGAAAAAAGACTGATAGGGCCATAACTCCTGTGGTGGAGGCAGTCCATGTCCCTACACACTTGGCGCTGACAGAGTACCTGTAAGCCAAGCAGCTGCACCACCTTCACGCCCAGCTCTCACTGGGGCAGAGCTGTCACAGGCAAAAAAAGTCTCGTGTGTTTGCCCACAGGGTCGCTTTGGTCGTGTCCGACTCTTTGCAATCCTGTAGACTGTGGCCTGCTAATCTTGTCAGGGAGTGGGGTTCTCCAGGCAAGAATACTGGAGGGTATTGGCTAATACTGGTTGCCATACCCTTCTAGAGCACTGTATTTCCTGCTGCCCTAGCTGCCAACTCCCCTGAGTACCTGGTGCTTCCAGAACCCCTGTGACCCAAGCAGCTTAAACCACTTCCACACCTGGCCCTCACAGGGGCAAACCCAGGTCCTCCAGGGCAGCCTCAGGAGCAAACTCCAGAGGACGACCCACATACGGAGGTGGAAATAAAACCACAATTGAAGCCCAGGGCCAGTGTGGCGAAGGAAGAAGGCCCAAAACCTTCCCACCAGCTGAACAAGCTGCAGATTAAATCCATATGATCAACTAGACAGACGCTGTGTCTATGGAATATATAAAAGGTCATTGAGAGCTCCCACAAAAGAAAATGCAGTAATTCTGATAGCTGTGGACATCGGAGGCAAGAACACACAGGAATGGGACCAGATTAGAATCTGAGCTGCCCCCACAGCAGGTCCAAAGATCAGCACAGTGTTGGAGGGCATCCTAGGGAGGTGGACTGTGACTCCCATCGAGGGAAAGGACTCTGACAGCAGGGACTCAAGAAAGACATTTATTATTCTTATTTTTTGACTTGTTCTGTAGAATCTTTGGATTTGTTTCTTTTTGTCCCCCCCTCCCCGCCGTTGTAGTTGTTGATTCTGTTGGCACTATGAAATCCAATTAAGCTTTTGAGCCTTTTTTCCCCCTCAGTCGCATTTTTTATTGTGATAAATCTCTGCCTCTACGTTGGGCTTTTGCAGTTCTGTGGATTTTCCCTTTTCTCTCTCTCTTTTTAATTTTAATTTTTTAAACCTATTATTATTTTCTCTACACTTATTCCTTCGTTTGCTTTTCCTACTGTTCTTTTCCCCTTGCAGCTAATCTTTAACATATATAAATCTTGATTTATCTCTATTTAACTTTGCATATCCATTCTTTCTTTCTTTCCTCTCCTCTCCTCTCCTCTCAGCATATTTGTTAGTTTTGTTTTCATTGCTTTATTCCCCACTTTGCATCTTGCTTTAGTTTTGTTTTCCAGTTTGTGTTTTAGTTAGTTTTGTTCTTAACTGGTGAATATAATTTTTGATTTCCTTTGTTCACCAGGTCAATCTATTGTGGACTTCGCTGGTGGCTCAGACGGTAAAGCGTCTGCCTACAATGTGGGAGACCCGCGTTTGATCCTGGTTAGGAAGATCCTCTGGAGAAGGAAAAGGCAACCCACTTCAGTACTCTTGCCTGGAAAATCCCATGGACAGAGGAGCCTGGTAGGCTACAGTCCATGGGGTCACAAAGAGTCGGATATGACTGAGCAACTAAAGTTTCTTTGTTCACCAGGTCAATCTACTGTACTTTATTTTTGTTAGACTGTTGCTCATGAGTGTATATGTATATATTCCATTATTTTAATTTATTTTTTGCCTGATTTTGTTACTGCCATTTTTTGGGGTTCATCTTTGGTTTCTAGTTTTGGGATATTTGTTTTAATCTCACTTAATGGCACACCAAACCACCTGCAGAATCTTTGTTTCTGACCAGAGATCAAGCCCTGAGCCTTTGGAGTGGGAGCACTGATTCCAAGACCTTAGACTACCAGAGAACTAACCCTCAGTTCAGTTCAGTTCAGTTCAGCCGCTCAGTCTTGTCCGACTCTTTGCAACCCCATGAATCGCGGCACGCCAGGCATCCCTGTCCATCACCAACTCCCAGTTCATTCAGACTCATGTCCATCGAGTCAGTGATGCCATCCAGCCATCTCATCGTCTGTCGTCCTCTTCTCCTCCTGCCCCCAATCCCTCCCAGCATCAGAGTCTTTTCCAGTGAGTCAACTCTTCACATGAGGTGGCCAAAGTACTGGAGTTTCAGCTTTAGCATCATTCCTTCCAGGGAAATCCCAGGGCTGATCTCCTTCAGAATGGACTGGTTGGATCTCCTTGCAGTCCAAGGGACTCTCAAGAGTCTCCTCCAACACCACAGTTCAAAAGCATCAATTCTTTGGCGCTCAGCCTTCTTCACAGTCCAACTCTTACATCCATACATGACCACAGGAAAAACCATAGCCTTGACTAGCGGACCTTTGTTGTCAAAGTAATGTCTCTGCTTTTGAATATGCTATCTAGGTTGGTCATAACTTTCCTTCCAAGGAGTAAGTGTCTTTTAATTTCATGGCTGCAATCATCATCTGCAGTGATTTTGGAGCCCCCCAAAATAAAGTCTGACATGGTTTCCACTGTTTCCCCATCTATTTCCCATGAAGTGGTGGGACCGGATGCCATGATCTTCGTTTTCTGAATGTTGAGCTTTAAGCCAACTTTTTCACTCTTTACTTTCACTTTCATCAAGAGGCTTTTGAGTTCCTCTTCACTTTCTGCCATAAGAGTGGTGTCATCTGCATATCTGAGGTTATTGGTATTTCTCCCGACAATCTTGATTCCAGCTTGTGCTTCTTCCATCCCAGCGTTTCTCATGATGTACTCTGCATAGAAGTTAAATAAACAGGGTGACAATATACAGCCTTGACATACTCCTTTTCCTATTTGGAACCAGTCTGTTGTTCCATGTCCAGTTCTAACTGTTGCTTCCTGACCTGCATACAGATTTCTCAAGAGGCAGGTCAGGTGGTCTGGTATTCCCATCCCTTTCAGAATTTCCCACAGTTTATTGTGATCCACACAGTCAAAGGCTTTGGCATAGTCAGTAAAGCAGAAATAGATGTTTTCTGGAACTCTCTTGCTTTTTTGATGATCTAGCGGATGTTTGCAATTTGATCTCTGGTTCCTCTGCCTTTTCTAAAACCATCTTGAACATCTGGAAGTTCACGGTTCACGTATTGCTGAAGCCTGGCTTGGAGAATTTTGAGCATTACTTTACTAGCATGTGCTGCTAAGTCACTTCAGTCATGTCCGACTCTGTGTGACCCCATAGACGGCAACCCACCAGGCTCCGCCGTCTCTGGGATTCTCCAGGCAAGAACACTGGAGTGGGTTGCCATCTCCTTCTCCAATGCATGAAAGTGAAAATTGGAAGTGAAGTCGCTCAGTCTTGTCCTACTCTTCACGACCCCATGGACTGCAGCCTACCAGGCTCCTCCGTCCATGGTATTTTCTAGGCAAGAGTACTGGAGTGGGGTGCCATTGCCTTCTCTGACTAGCATGTGAGATGAGTGCAATTGTGCGTAGTTTGAGCATTCTTTGGCATTGCCTTTCTTTGGGATTGGAATGAAAACTGACCTTTTCCAGTCCTGTGGTCACTGCTGAGTTTTCCAAATTTGCTGGCATATTGAGTGCAGCACTTTCACAGCATCATCTTTCAGGATTTGAAATAGCTCAACTGGAATTCTATCACCTCCACTAGCTTTGTTCGTAGTGATGCTTTCTAAGGCCCACTTGACTTCACATTCCAGGGTGTCTGGCTCTAGGTGAGTGATCACATCATCATGATTATCTGGGTCGTGAAGATCTTTTTTGTACAGTTCTTCTGTATTCTTGCCATCTCTTCTTAATATCTTCTGCTTCTGTTAGGTCTATACCATTTCTGTCCTGTATCGAGCCCATCTTTGCATGAAATGTTCCCTTGGCACCTCTAATTTTCTTGAAGAAATCTCTAGCCTTTCCCATTCTGTTGTTTTCCTCGATTTCTTTGCATTGATCACTGAGGAAGGCTTTCTTATCTCTTCTTGCTATTCTTTGGAACTCTGCATTCAGATGCTTATATCTTTCCTTTTCTTCTTTGCTTTTCGCTTCTCTTCTTTTCACAGCTATTTGTAAGGCCTAGGGAAAATCAAATAGTGAGAACTCACACAAAGGAAGCCACTTGAATACAAGACCCAGCATCACCTAACCACCAGTAGCACGCTGTGCAGGACACCACATCTAAACAACAAACAAAACAAAAATACAAACCCAGTCATCAGCAGCCAGGATCACCACCTCACTCAGCCTTGTCCATCAGAGGAAAAACAAGCAAACAAACAGACAAGCAAAACTCAGCACAAATCTCACCCTATATGAAGCTCACACAAACCACTGGGCCAACCTCAGGAGGGCAGAAACCAAAAGGAAGAGAGAATTCAACCTTCTTCAAGGAAAAAATTCAACTTTCCTTGAAGCCTAGGAAAAGGAGACCTCAAACACAATAAGTTAAAAAAATAATGAAAAGGCAGAGAAATATGACACAAATGAAGGAACAAACTAGAAACACAGAAGTACAAATAAATGAAGAGAAAATAGGCAAACTACCTGAAAAAGGATTCATAATAATGGTAGTAAAGATGATTAAAAACCTTGAAAACAAAATGGAGAAAATGCAAGAATCAATTAACAAAGACTTGGAAGAATTAAAGAATAAACATGCAGAGACAACGCAATTACTGAAATTTAAAATACTCTAGAAGGAATCAATAGCAGAATATCTGAAGAAGAATGAATCAATGAGCTGAAAGATAAAATGGTAGAAATAACTTATGAAGAGCAGAATAAAGTACAAAGAATAAAAAGAACTGAGGATAGTCTCCGAGACCTCTGGGACAATATCAAATGCACCAACATTTGAATTATTGGTGTCCCAGAAGAAGAAGAGAAAAAGAAAGGGTATGAGAAAATTTTTGAAGAGATTATAGTTGAAAATTTCCCCAACATGGAAAAGGAAATAGTCAATCAAGTCCAAGAGGCACACAGAGTCCCATACAGGATAAACCCAAGGAGAAACATACCAAGACACATACTAATCAAACTAACAAAGGCTAAACACAAAGAAAGAATATTAAAAGCAGCAAGGGAGAAGCAACAAGTAACATACAAGGGAAACCCCATACACTTAACAGCTGATCTTTCAGCAGAAACTCTGCAGGCCAGAGGGAATGGCAGGATATATTTAAAGTACTGAAAGGGAAAAATCTACAACCAAGATTATTGTACCCAGCAAGGATCTCATTCAAAATTGATGGAGAAATAAAAAGCTTTTCAGACAAGCAAAAGTTCAGAGAATTCGGTACCACCGAACCAACTTTACAACAAATGTTGAAGGGACTTATATGATCAAGAAATACAAGAGAAGAAAAAAGATCTACAAAATCAACCCCAAACAATTAAGAAAATGGCAATAGGACCATATGTATCAATAATTACATTAAATGTAAATGGATTAAATGCTACAACCAAAAGACACAGACTGGCTGAATGAATACAAAAACAAGACCCATATATATGCTGTCCACAAGAAACCCACATCAGACCTAAAGACATATATAGACTGAAAGTGAGAGGATGGAAAAATATATTCCATGAGAATGGGAAGCAAAAGAAAGCTGGAGTAGCAATCCTCATATCAGACAAAATAGACCTTAAAATAAAAAAGATTCCAAGAGATAAGGAAGGGCACTACATAGTGATCAAGGGATCAGTCCAAGAGGAAGACATAACAACTGTAAATATCTATGCACCCAACAGAGGAGCACCTCAACACATAAGACAAACACTAACAGACATAAAAGGAGGAATTGACAGTAACACATAATAGTAGGAGACTTTAACACCCTACTCAAACCAATGGACAGATCATCAAAACATAAAATTAATAAGGAAACACAAATCTTAAATGATACATTAGGTGAGATGGATCTCATTGATAGCTTCAGGACATTCCATCCAAATGCAGAAGAAAACAGCTTCTCAAGTGCCCATGGAACATTCTCCAGGATAGACCACATCTTGGGTCATAAATCAAACCTCAGTAAATTTAAGAAAATTGAAATCATATCAAGCATCTTCTCTGACCACGATGCTATGAGACTAGATGTCAGTTACAAGAAAAGAATTGTAAGAAAGACAAACACGTGGAGATTAAACAACATGCTTCTAAATAGCCAACAGATGACTGAAGAAATCAAAAGGGAAATCAAAAAATTTCTAGAAACAAATGACAATGAAAACATGACAACTCAAAACCTATGGGATGCAGCAAAAGCAGTTCTTAAAGGGAAATTTATAGCAATACAATCCTACCACAAGAAACAAGAAAAACATCAAATAGAAACCTAACTTTACCCCTAAAACAACTGGAAAAAGAACAACAACAACAACAAAAGAACACCCTCAAAATTAGTAGAAGGAAAGAAATCATAAAGATCCGAGCAGAAATAAATGAAAAAGAAATGAAAGAAACAATAAGAAGGATTAATAAAACTAAAAGCTGTTTCTTTGAGAAGATAAATAAAATTGACAAACCTTTAGACAGACTCATCAAGAAAAAAAGAAGAATCAAATCAACAAAATTAGAAATGAAAAAGGAGAGGTTACAACAGACAATGCAGGAATACAAAGGATTATAAGAGACTATTATGAACAACTATATGGCAATAAAATAGATAACCTGGAAGAAATGGACAGATTCTTAGAAAAGTTCAGTTTTCCAAGACTGAACCAGGAAGAAATATAAATTATGAACAACCCAATTACAAGCACTGAAATTGAAGCTGTGATCAAAAATCTCCCAAAAAACAAAAGCCCAGGACCAGATGGCTTCACAGGAGAATTCTATCAAAAATTTAGAGAAGAGCTAATGCCTATCTTTCTAACATTCTTTCAAAAAATTCCAGAGGAAGGAACACTTCCATACTCATTCTACGAGGCCACCATCACCCTGATACCAAAACCAGACAAAGACAACACAAAAAAAGAAAACTGCAGACCAATATCACTGATGAACATAGATGCAGAAATCCTCAGTCGTGTCCGACTCTGTGTGACTCCATAGACAGAAGCCCACCAGGCTTGCCCATTCCTGGGATTCTCCAGGCAAGAACACTGGAGTGGGTTGCCATCTCCTTCTCCAATGCATAAAAGTGAAAAGTGAAAGGGAAGTCGCTCAGTCGCGTCCAACTCTTCGCAACCCCATGGACTGCAGCCTACCAGGCTCCTCTGTCCATGGGATTTTCCAGGCAAGAGTACTGGAGTGGGGTGCCATTGCCTTCTCCAGCAACAAAATTTTAGCAAACAGAATTCAGCAACACATCAAAAAGCTCATACACCATGATCAAGTTGGGTTTCTTCCAGGGATGCAAGGATTCTTCAATATATGCAAATCAATCAATGTGATACACCATATTAACAAATTGAAAGATAAAAACCATATGATAACCTCAATAGACGCATAAAAAGCCTTTGACCAAATTCAGCACCCTTTTATGATGAAAACTCTTCAAAAAATGGGCATAGAAGGAACCTACCTCAACATAGTAAAGGCCATATATGATAAGCCTACAGCAGACATTATTCTCAATGGTGAAAAACTGAAAGCATTCCGCCTAAGATCAGGAACAAGACAAGGGTGTCCTCTTTTGCCACTATTATTCAACATAGTTCTGGAAGTCCTAGCTACAGCAATCAGAGAAGAAAAAGAAATAAAAGGAATCCAGATTGGAAAAGAAGAAGTAAAGCTCTCACTGTTTGCAGATGACATGATACTGTACATAGAAAACCCTAAAGATAGTATCAGAAAATTACTAGAGCTAAGCAGTGAATTTAGCAAATTTGCAGGATACAAAATCAATACACAGAAATCACTTGCATTTCTATATGCTAACAATGAAAAACCAGAAAGAGCAATGAAGGAATCAATCCCATTCACCATTGCAAAAAAATAATTAAATATCTAAGAATAAACCTACCTAAGGAGACAAAGGAACTGTACACAGAAAATTATAAGACACTAATGAAAGAAATCATAGATGACATAAACAGATGGAGAAATATTCCATGTTCCTGGGTAGGAATAATCAATATTGTGAAAATGACTATACTACCAAATGCAATCTACAGATTCAATGAGATCCCTATTACATTACCAATGGCATTTTTCATAGAACTAGAACAAAAAAATTCACAACTCATATGGAGACACAGTAGACCCCGAATAGCCAAGCAGTCTTAAGAAAGAAGGATGGAGCTGGAGGAATCAACTTTCCTGACTTCAGATTATACTACAAAGCTACAGTCATCGAGATAGTGTGGTGCTGGCACAAAAACAGAAATATACGGGAATGGAACAAGATAGAAAGCCCAGAAATAAGCCCATGCACCTATGGATATCCTATTTTTGACAAAGGAGGAAAGAATATACAATGGGGCAAAGACAGCCTCTTCAATAAATGGTTCTGGGAAAACTGGACAGCTACATGTAAAAGAATGTAATTAGAACACTTCCTAACACCATCAGTTCAGTTCAATTCAGTCGCTCAGTCATGTGCAACTCTTTGCAACACCATGAACCACAGCATGCCAGGCCTCCCTGTCCAACATCAACTCCCGGAGTTTACCCAAACTCACGTCCATTGAGTCCGTGATGCCATCTAACCAGCTCACCCTCTGTTGACCCCTTCTCCTCCTACCCTCAATCTTTCTGAACATCAGGGTCTTTTAAAATGAGTTAGCTCTTTGCATCAGGTGGCCAAAATATTGGAGTTTCAGCTTCAACATCAGTCCCTCCAAGGAACTCCCAGGACTGATCTCCTTTAGGATGGACTGGTTGGATCTCCTTGCAGTTCAAGGGACTCTCAAGAGTCTCCTCCAACACTAAAGTTCAAAAGCATCAATTCTTTGGTGCTCAGCTTTCTTTATAGTCCAACTTTCACATCCATACATGGCTACTGGAAAAACCATAGCCTTGACTAGATGGACCTTTGTTGACAAAGTAATGTCTCTGCTTTTGAATATGCTGTCTAGGTTGGTCATAACTTTCCTTCCAAGAAGTAAGCCTCTTTTAGTTTCATGGCTGCAATCACCATCTGCAGTGATTTTGGAGCCCCCAAATATAAGGTCTGACACTGTTTCCCCATCTATTTGCCATGAAGTGATGGGACCGGATGCCATGATCTTAGTTTTCTGAATGTTGAGCTTTAAGCCAACTTTTTCACTCTCCACTTTCACTTTCATCAAGAGGCTTTTTAGTTCTTCTTCACTTTCTGCCATAAGGGTGGTGTCATCTGCATATATGAGGTTGCTGATATTTCTCCTGGCAATATTGATTCCAGCTTGTGCTTCCTCCAGCCCAGCATTTCTCATGATGTACTCTGCATATAAGTTAAATAAGCAAGGTGACAATACACATACACAAAAATAAACTCAAAATGGATTAAAGACCTAAATGTAAGATTGAAACTGTAAAACTCTTAGAGGAAAACATAGGCAGAACACTTGATGATATAAATCTAAGCAAGATCTTCTATGACCCACCCCCTAGAGTAACAGAAATAAAAACAAAAGTAAACAAGTGGGACATGATTGAACTTAAAAGCATTTGAACAGCAAACAAAACTATAAGCAAGGTGAAAAGACAACCCTCAGAATGGGAGAAAATACTAGCAAATGAAACAATGGACAAATAATTAATTTCCAAAATATACAAGCAGCTCATACAATTTAATACCAGAAAAACAAGCAACCCAATCCACAAGTGGAAAAAAGACCTAAACAGACACTTCTCCAAAGAAGACACACAGATGGCTAACAAACACATGAAAAGATGTTCATCATCACTCATTATTAGAGACATGCAAATCAAAACTACAATGAGATATCACCTCACACAGGTCAGAATGTCCAGCATCAAAAAATCTACAATCAATAAATTCTGGAGAGGGTGTGGAGAAAATGGAACTCTGTTGCACCGTTGGTGGGAATGTAAATTGATACAGCCACTATGGAAGACAGTATGGAGATTCCTTAAAGAACTAAGAACAAAACCAGCATATGACCCAGCAATCCCACTTCTAGGCATATACCCTGAGAAAACCAAAATTGAAAAAGACACATGTATCCCATTGTTCACTGCAGCACTATTTACAATAGCTGGAACATGGAAACAACCTAGATGTCCATTGACAGATGATTGGATAAAGAAGTCATGGTACATATACACAATGCAATATTACTCAGCCATAAAAAGGAATGGATTTGAGTCAGTTCTACTGAGGTGGATGAACCTAGAGCCTATTATACAGAGGAAATTAAATCAGAAAGAGAAAGATAAGTATCATATTCTAATGCATTTATATGGAATCTAGAAAAAATGGTACTGCAAAATTTATTTACAGGGCAGCAATGGAGAAACAGACATAGAGAATAGACTTATGGCCATGGGGAGAGGGGAGGAGAGGGTGAGATGTATGGAGAGAGTAACACAGAAACTTACATTACCATATGTAAGGTAGATAGCCAGTGGGAATTTGCTATATGGCTCAGGAAACTCAAACAGGGGCTCTGTATCAACCTTGAGGGGTGGGATGGGAAGAGATGGGAGGGAGATTCAAAAGGGAGGGGATATATGTATGCCTATGGCTGATTCATGTTGAGGTTTGACAGAAAGCAACAAAATTCTGTAAAGCAATTATCCTTCAATAAAAAAAAAAAAAAGAAGAATCATAAGATCTGCGAGGTAATCTCTTTCCACAATAAGAAATTGGTTTCATTCCATGTGCTAACTCTGAAAGACTGGCAGAGGCTGCCTGAAGTATTTCCCTGGGAAAGATCTGGGGGGCTATAACTGGACTCTGTAGGAGGGAGTGTTGTAGATCAGTTAGTGATGTCTGTAGTGGGCAGGTAGACATAACAGATGTGGGTTCGATCCCTGGGTTAGGAAGGTCCCCTGGAGGAGGGCATGGCAACCCACTC
Organism: Bos mutus; assembly: GCF_027580195.1. NCBI lineage: Eukaryota > Metazoa > Chordata > Mammalia > Artiodactyla > Bovidae > Bos > Bos mutus. Next base: position 16,013,152 of record NC_091632.1, read on the forward strand.
CAGTTTTCTTGCCTGGACAGAGGGACTTGGCAGGCTACAGTCTATGGGGTCACAAAGAGTCACACATGATTGAAGCGACTTAGCACGTACGTAATCGGCAGAGAAACTACATAGGCAGACCTCATTTTATTGTGCATTGGTTTATTGCCCTTTGAAGATAACTGTGTTTTGTTTTTTTGTTTTGTTGTTTTTACAAAACACGGACTTGTGGCAGTGTTGTACCCAGATAGTCTGTTGGTGCCTTTTTTCCACAAGCATTTGCTCACTTTGTGTCTCTGTGTCACGTTTCCGTAGTTCTCGCAGTGGTTCAGTCTTTTTCATTATTGTATTTGTGATGGTGATCTGTGATCAGTAATCTTTGATGTTACTACTGTACTTGTTTTGGGGTGCCATGAGCCATGCCCATATAAGGTGGAGACTTCACCCATCAAATTGTGTTCTGACTGCTCCACTGGCTGGCTGATCCCCTATCTCTGTTCCTCTTCTCAGGCTTCCCTATTCCCTGAGAGAATAATATTGAAATTAGGCCAATTAATAACCCTACAATGGCCTCTAAGAGTTCAAGTGAAATGTCTCTTACTTTAAATCAAAATCTAGAAATAAGATTAAGCTTAGTGAGGAAGGCATTTTGAAAGCCAAGACTGGCTGAAAGCTAAGCCTCTTGTGCCAAACAGATAGCCGAGTTGTAAATACGAAGGAAAACTTCTTAAAGCAGACTGCAAGTGAAACTTCAGTGAACACATGAGTGATAAAAAAGGAAAACAGCCTGATAGTTGACGTGAAGAAAGCCTTAGTAGTCTGGATAGAAGATCAGACCAGCCACAATGTTCCCTTCAGCCAAAACCTAGTCCAGAGCAAGGCCCTAACTCTCTTCAATTCTGTGAAGACTAAGAGAGGTGGAGGAGCGGCGGAAAGAAGGTTTGAAGCTTGGTGGGCTCATGAGGTTTCAGGAAAGAAGCTGCCTCCATTCAAAGTGCAAGGTGAAGCAAGTGCTGATGCTGAAGCTGCGGCAAGTTATTTAGATCTCATTAAGATTATTAATTAAGATTGTTATTGTTCAGTCACTTAAGTCGTGTCTGACTCTTTGCGACCCCATGGACTGTAGCCTGCCAGGCTCCTCTGTCCTCCACCATTTCTTGGAGTTTGCTCAAATTCATGTTTATTGAGTCAGTGATGCTATCTAACCATTTAATCTTCTGCCACCCCCTTCTCCCTTTGCCTTCAATTGGCTCAGTGGTAAAGAACCCTGCCTGCCAATGCAGGAGACATAAGAAACGCGGGTTCGATCCCTGGGTCAGGAACATCTCCTGGAGGAGGGCATAGCAACCCACTCCAATATTCCTGCCTAGAGAATCCCATGGATGAGAGGAGCCTGGCAGACTATAGTCCACAGGTTCGCAAAGAATCAGACTCAACTGAAGCGACTTAGTACACAGCACAGCAAGAGAGAAACATTTTATTGAGTATTTAGGGTGTGTCAGGCACTGTGCTAGAAGTTGAGGAGTCAGAAGTAAGTCCTGCCCAGTTGCTGTCTTTAAGAAGCTCACACCTCAGAACACCTGTCTAAAGCCCTGATCCATTCATGAAGTCTTCATCTGCGACTCTGACTGTGATTTCAGCCTGGTCTGCATTCCTGAGCCTGCTGCTGCTGGTCTCCTCCTCTGCATTCTCAGCTTGACTGCCACCCCCTGGCATGGTTAATCTGTGATTAAGTTCACACTGAGGACATTCCCATTTCGACACTGAGTTGAGTTCTAAGTGGTACCCTACTCACCCTGAAAGCTTGACTTCATGGGGATTTGTGCACTTGATTAGCTTAGGTCAGCAGGCTCCATCTGGAGGTTCATTTTATTAATTCTTCTTTAGACATTGGTCCTATGGCTAGGTTATCAGTTAATTTATTTATACTTCATGTCTTTTCAGAAAGAATCTATGTACATATAGACAGTATATTAAAAAGCAGAGATATCACTTTGCCAACAAAGGTTTGTATAGTCAAAACTATGATTTTTCCAGTAGTCATGTATGGGTGTCAGACTTGGACCATAAAGAAGGCTGAGCACTAAAGAGTTGATGCTTTCAAATTGTGGTGCTGGAGAAGACTCTTGAGAGTCCCATGGACAGCAAGGAGATCAAACCAGCCAATCCTAAAGGACATCAACCTTGAATATTCACTGGGAGGACTGATGCTAAAGGAAAGGTCCAATACTTTGGCTAGCACCTGACTCATTGGAAAAGACCCTGATTCTGGAAAAGACTGAGGGCAGGAGGAGGAGTGGGTGACAGAGGATGAGATGGTTGGATGGCATCTCCAACTCAATGGGCATGAGTTAGAGCAAACTCTGGGAGATAGTGAAGGGCAGGAAAGCCTGGTGTGCTGTGTAGTTCATGGGGTCAAAAAGAGTTGGACATGACTGAGCAACTCCTTTGACTGTGTGGATCACAATAAACTGTGGAAAATTCTGAAAGAGATGGGAATACCAGACCACCTGACCTACCTCTTGAGAAATTTGTATGCAGGTCAGGAAGCAACAGTTAGAACTGGACATGGAACAACAGACTGGTTCCAAATAGGAAAAGGAGTACGTCAAGGCTGTATATTGTCACCCCGCTTATTTAACTTCTATGCAGAGTACATCATGAGAAAGGCTGGGCTGGAAGGACAAGCTGGAATCAAGATTGCTGGGAGAAATATCAATAACCTCAGATATGCAGATGACACCACCCTTATGGCAGAAAGTGAAGAGGAACTAAAAAGCCTCTTGATGAAGGTGAAAGAGGAGAGTGAAAAAGTTAGCTTAAAGCTCAACATTCAGAAAATGAAGATCATGGCATCTGGTCCCATCACTTCATGGGAAATACATGGGGAAACAGTGGAAACAGTGTCAGACTTTATTTTGGGGGGCTCCAAAATCACTGCAGATGGTGACTGCAGCCATGAAATTAAAAGACGCTTACTCCTTGGAAGGAAAGTTATGACCAACCTAGATAGCATATTGAAAAGCAGAGACATTACTTTGCCAACAAAGGTCCATCTAGTCAAGGCTATGGTTTTTCCTGTGGTCATGTATGGATATGAGAATTGGACTGTGAAGAAAGCTAAGCGCCAAAGAATTGATGCTTTTGAACTGTGGTATTGGAGAAGACTCTTGAAAGTCCCTTGGATTGCAAGGAAATCCAACCAGTCCATTCTGAAGGAGATCAGCCCTGGGATTTCTTTGGAAGGGATGATGCTAAAGCTGAAACTCCAGTACTTTGGCCACCTCATGCGAAGAGTTGACTCATTGGAAAAGGCTCTGATGCTGGGAGGCATTGGGGGCAGGAGGAGAAGGGGACGACAGAGGATGAGATGGCTGGATGGCATCACAGACTCTTTGGACATGAGTCTGAGTGAACTCCAGGAGTTGGTGATGGACAGGGAGGCCTGACGTGCTGCGATTCATGGGATCACAAAGAGTCGGACACGACTGAGCGACTGAACTGAACTGAACTGAACTGAGCAACTGAGCATCAACAACAAGAGGAAGGTTAATAGAATAGAATAAAAATAGAAAATCTTGATTGAGACAGAGAAAAGGGAACAATTATCGCCAATTAATATAGATTAATACAACTGTTGTGATGAAGCAACAGGGTTTCAGATTTGCTGACAGCCAGCGCAAAATGAAAAGCAGAAAAATACAGCTGTCTTTATTAGAAAGGAGGCAGCACAGTAAATTCTCAGAGGGTTCCTAGTTCATCTGAGTCAAGATGCCTTTATTACACTTGGCTGTTATGGTATAATAAAAAGTAATTTTTGTGTTTTATTTTTTAATTGAAATATATTAGCAGTTAATTATAAAGCAGTTAAGTTACAGGTGTACCCAGTAATTCCACTTCTGGGTATGTATCTGAAGAAAACAAAAGCACTAATTTGAAAAGATATGTGCCCCCCAGTGTCCATAGCAGCATTATTTGGTAATTTGCAATTACCAAGACATGAAAACAACCTAAGTGTCCATCAGCAGATGAATGGATACAGTACACACACACACACACACACACACACACACACACACACACAATGGAATACCACTCAGCTGTACAAAAGAATGAAATTTTGCCATTTGCAGCAACATGGACGGACTTGGAAGGCATTTTGTTAAGTATATTTGGTCTTTATTTCTGGCTTCTGGTATTGAGCTTTAAAACCCTTGAAATTTCCTAAGGGATAGGAGGAGAAGTGCTTTTTATTATTTGTATTGAGCTTCTTTTGATCAGACGTGAGTTTATGCTAATAACGCTAGTCACTGGAATGACCAAGTGATTAGAGGGTTGGAAGTTTCATCCCCACCCATTTACCTCCAGGAAACGGGTGGAGTGGGACTGGAGATTAAACTCTGTAAAAATTCGAACAGGAGATGTGATGAGCTTCTGGGTTGGTGAACACATTGAGGTGTTGGGAGGTGACACTCTTGGAAAGAGCCATGGAAGCTTCATTTTCTACCCTCCACCATACTGCGCCCTCTGCAGCTATTTTATTTGGCTGTTCCTGAGTCATATCCTTCATAGTGAACTGGTAAACATTAGCAAAGAGGCTTCCTGACTTCTGTGAGCTGTTCTAGCAAATTGGACAAACCTGGAGAACGGAGGTAGGAAATCCAGCTTTGTAGCCAAGTTGGATAACAGTGTGGGTAACCTGGGGACCCACTACTTGTGATGAGTGTCTAAAGTGGGGGAAGTTCTGTAGAACTAAGCTCTTCATCTGTGGTCCTGTGGCTAACTTCAGGTAGTTAGTGTCAGAATTGACTTGGATTATAGGATACTTAGTGTCTGCAGAGGGTAGGCTTTGAGGTGGCTGAGTCTCTGAATTTGGGGTAGATCCACCTGGGTCAAGGGAATTCAAGGATACAGGGAGGATGGCCACATCAGGGGGACTAATTCCTAGGTGAGGGCATACTCTCCTGTTCCTTATGTGAGAAGTATGGCCCTTCTTAGGGAATACACACAGACTCTGAGCTGGTCTGAGCATGACACTGGGTTTAGGAGGACAGAAAACACATTTGGTAGGACCCCACCCATGCCAAGTGACAGTATGAATGGGTGTGAGACCATGGGCTTTGGACAGTGTGCTTCATAGTCAAGAACTGCCTGGCAAAGGAAGATTCTTAAGAAGCAGTGAGGTAACTGCACAGAAGCGGTGATGAGAACGTGTGACTCGGACGGGACTTGAGCCCACGTGGTACTCGTGGTGGGGTCTGCCTGCCAATTCAGGAGACATTAGAGACCTGGGTTCAATCCCTAGGCCAGGAGGATACCCTGGAGAAGGGAATGGCAACCCTCTCTGGTATTCCTGCCTGGAAAATCCCATGCACAGAGCAGCCTGGTGGGCTACAGTCCATAGGGTCACAAAGAGTCAGACACGACTGAAGCGAATTAGCACACACACATACACATGCATGCACACATGCACACGCGCATGCACATCTAGTCTCAGGACTTAATGAAGCTCAGTTTCTTGATGTCTCATCACAGAAAGAATTCAGCGAGAGACAAAGTGACAGGTAAGAAGAGGGTTTATTTAGAGAGAAACACACTCCAAAGACAGAGTGTCAGTTCAGTTCAGTTCAGTCGCTCAGTCGTGTTCGACTCTTTGCAACCCCATGAATCCCAGCATGCCAGGCCTCCCTGTCCATCACCAACTCCCGGAGTTCACTCAGACTCATGTCCATTGAGTTGGTGATGCCATCCATCCATCTCATCCTCTGTCGTCCCCTTCTCCTCCTGCCCCCAATCCATCCCAGCATCAGAGCCTTTTCCAATGAGTCAACTTTTCACATGAGGTGGCCAAAGTATTGGAGTTCCAGCTTTAGCATCAGTCCTAATGAACACCCAGGACTCATGTCTTTTAGAATGGACTGGTTAGATCTCCTTGCAGTCCAAGGGACTCTCAGGGGTCTTCTCCAATACCACAGTTCAAAGCATCAATTATTCGGCGCTCAGCTTTCTTCACAGTCCAACTTTCACATCTATACATGACCACTGGAAAAACCATAGCCTTGACTAGATGGACCTTTGTTGGAAAAGTAATATCTCTGCTTTTGAATATGCTATCTAGGTTGGTCATAACTTTCCTTCCAAGGAGCAAGCGTCTTTTAATTTCATGGCTGCAATCACCGTCTGCAGTGGTTTTGAGCCCCCCAAATAAAGTCTGACACTGTTTCCATGTTTTCCCATCTGTTCCCCATGAAGAGATGGGACCAGATACCATGATCTTAGTTTTCTGAATGTTGAGCTTTAAGCCAACTTTTCACTCTCCTCTTTCACTTTCATCAAGAGACTTTTTAGTTCCTCTTCACTTTCTGCCATAAGGGTGGTGTCATCTGCATATCTGAGGTTATTGATATTTCTCCCAGCAATCTTGATTCCAGCTTGTGCTTCTTCCAGCCCAGCCTTTCTCATGATGTACTCTGCATAGAAGTTAAATAAGCAGGGTGACAATATACAGCCTTGATGTACTCCTTTTCCTATTTGGAACCAGTCCATGTCCATGTCCAGTTCTAACTGTTGCTTCCTGACCTGCATATAGGTTTCTCAAGAGACAGGTCAGGTGGTCTGGTATTCCCATTTCTTTCAGAATTTTCCACAGTTTATTGTGATCCACATAGTCAAAGGCTTTGGCATAGTCAGTAAAGCAGAAATAGATGTTTTTCTGGAACTTTCTTGCTTTTTCAATGATCCAGTGGGTGTTGGCAATTTGATCTCGGGTTCCTGTGCCTTTTCTAAAACCAGCTTGAATATCTGGAAGTTCATGGTTCACGTATTGCTGAAGCCTGGCTTGGAGAATTTTGAGCATTACTTTATTAGCGTGTGAGATGAGTGCAATTGTGTGGTAGTTTGAGCATTCTTTGGCATTGCCTTTCCTTGGGATTGGAATGAAAACTGACCTTTTCCACTCCTGTGGTCACTTCTGAGTTTTCCAAATTTGCTGGCATATTGAGTGCAGAACATTCACAGAATCATCTTTTAGGATTTGAAATAGCTCAACTGGAATTCCACCACCTCCACTAGCTTTGTTCATAGTGATGCTTTCTAAGGCCCACTTGACTTCACATTCCAGGATGTCTGGCTCTAGGTGAGTGATCACACCATGGTGATTATCTGGGTCGTGAAGATCTTTTTTGTACAGTTCTTCTGTGTATTCTTGCCATCTCTTCTTAATAGCTTCTGCTTCTGTTAGGTCCATACCATTTCTGTCCTTTATCGAGCCCATCTTTGCATGAAATGTTCCCTTGGTATCTCTAATTTGCTTGAGGAGGCCGCTGGTCTTTCCCATTCTGATGTTTTCCTCTGTTTCTTTTCACTGACTGCTGATAAAGGCTTTCTTATCTCTCCTTGCTATTCTTTGGAACTCTGCATTCAGATGCTTATATCTTTCCTTTTCTTCTTTGCTTTTTGCTTCTCTTCTTTTCACAGCTATTTGTAAGGCCTCCTCAGACAACCATTTTGCTTTTTTGCATTTCTTTTCCTTGAGGATGGTCTTGATCCCTGTCTCCTGTACAATGTTATGAACCTCCGTCCATAGTTCATCAGGCACTCTATCAGATCTAGTCCCTTAAATCTATTTCTCACTTCCACTGTATAATCAAAAGGGATTTGATTTAGGTCATACCTGAATGGTCTAGTGGTTTTCCCTACTTTCTTCAATTTCAGTCTGAATTTGGCAATAAGGAGTTCATGGTCTGAGCCACAGTCAGCTCCTGGTCTTGTTTTTGCTACTGTATAGAGCTTCTCCATCTTTGGCTGCAAAGAATATAATCAATCTGATTTTGGTGTTGACCATATGGTGATGTCCATGTGTAGAGTCTTCTCTTGTGTTGTTGGAAGAGGGTGTTTGTTATTGAAAGGTTGTTGTTGAATCACGCGAAGACACCGGGATTCTTGGCCCCCAGAGGAGAAGACTTCAATCCGGGGCCAGAGACGAGGCTTGATCACTCAGAGCTTTTGTGTAATAAAGTTTTATTAAAGTATAAAGGAGATAGAGAAAGCTTCTGACATAGGCATCAGAAGGGGGCAGAAAGAGTACCCACTTGCTAGTGTTAACAATGAAGTTATATAATCCAAAGAATATCTGGAGGTTGTAAAGACCTCATCAGACCTACTCCCATAATTTACATTTTAAGATAACACTGTCCTCAGGCAGGATACATCCTAGTAAAGACCAGGTCTACTCCCATAATTTACATTTTAAGATAACAGAAGGTTTAATCCAGAGACTGTCCTTAGGCAGGATACATTATTGTTATATAATCCTAAGGAATGTGGAGAAAGAAAAAAAGTTTGTCCTTTCTTCCTCCTTGAGAATTCCAGACCCCTCTCTCCTTTGGGGACTCTTAGACTCCTTATCCAGAGAAGGCAATGGCACCCCACTCCAGTACTCTTGCTGGAAAATCCCATGGATGGAGGAGCCTGGTGGGCTGCAGTCCATGGGGTCGCTAAGAGTCAGACACGACTGAGCGACTTCACTTTCACTTTTCACTTTCCTGCACTGGAGAAGGAAATGGCAACCCACTCCAGTGTTCTTGCCTGGAGAATCCCAGGGACGGGGAGCCTGGTAGGCTGCTGTCTATGGGGTCGCACAGAGTCGGACACGACTGAAGCGACTTAGCAGCAGCAGCAGCAGCAGCAGCAGCAGCAGCAGCAGACTCCTTATCAACCTGCTTAGGAAATGACTCTCTCATTATGACCAGTTTGTTCTCTTGGCAAAACTCTATTAGCCTTTGCCCTGCTTCATTCCGTACTCCAGGGCCAAATTTGCCTGTTACTCCAGGTATTTCTTGATTTCCTACTTTTGCATTCCAGTCCCCTATAATGTAAAGGACATCTTTTTTTTTTTGGTGTTAGTTCTATAAGGTCTTGTAGGTCTTCATAGAACTGTTCAACTTCAGCTTCTTCAGCATTACTGGTTGGGGCATAGGCTTGGATTACCGTGATATTGAATGGTTTGCCTTGGAAACGAACAGAGATCATTCTGTCGTTTTTGAGCTTGCATCCAAGTACTGCATTTCAGACTCTTGTTGACCATGATGGCTACTCCATTTCTTCTAAGGGATTCCTGCCCGCAGTAGTAGATATAATGGTCATCTGAGTTAAATTCACCCATTCCAGTCCATTTTAGTTAGCTGATTCCTAGAATGTCACCGTTCACTCTTGCCATCTCTTGTTTGACCACTTCCAATTTGCCTTGATTCATGGACCTGACATTCCAGGTTCCTATGCAATATTGCTCTTTACAGCATCAGACCTTGCTTCTATCACCAGTCACATCCACAACTGGGTCTTGTTTTTGCTCTGGCTCCATCCCTTCATTCTTTCTGGAGTTATTTCTCCACTGATCTCCAGTAGCATATTGGGCACCTACTGACCTGGGGAGTTCCTCTTTCAATATCCTATCATTTTGCCTTTTCATACTGTTCATGGGCTTCTCAAGGCAAGAATACTGAAGTGGTTTGCCATTCCCTTCTCCAGTGGACCACATTCTGTCAGACCTCTCCACCATGACCCATCCATCTTGGGTGGCCCCACACGGCATGGCTTAGTTTCAATGAGTTAGACAATGTGGTCCACGTGATCAGATTGGCTAGTTTTCTGTGATTATGGTTTCAGTGTGTTGGCCCTCTGATGCCCTCTTGCAGCACCTACCCTCTTACTTGGGTTTCTCTTACCTTGGACGTGGGGTATCTCTTCCTGGCTGCTCCAGCAAAGCACAGCCACTGCTTCTTATCTTGGACGAGGGGTATCTCCTCACGGCCGCCCCTCCGGACCTTGAACGTGGAGTAATTCCTCTTAGCCCTCCTGCACCTGCGCAGCCACCGCTCCTTTGACCTGGGATTGCTCCTCTTCGCTGCTGCCCCTGACCTCGGAAGTGGGGTAGCTTGTCTCGGCCACCGCCCCGACCTCGGACGTGGGGTAGCTCCCCTCGGCCGCCGCTCCTGACCTCAGACGTGGGGTAGCCCCCCTCGGCCACTGCCACTGACCTTGGACGTGGGGTAGCTCGTCTCGGCCGCTGCCCTGACCTTGGATAGGAGTAGGTCCTCTTGGCCGCTGCCCCTGACCTCGGACGTGGGGTAGCTCCTCTCGGCCGCTCCTGCGCCGTCGCAGCCTGGCGCTCTCGGTCGCCGCCCCTGACCTTGGGCAAGGGGTAGCTCCTCTCGGCCAGAGCAGCACCAGGGTATGGGCCTTTTCCGTTTTTATAGGGGTGGGTAATTTCATAGGTTAACGAGTGGGAGGAGTATTCCTGCTGTTTGGGGGAAGAGGTGGGGATTTTCTGGAATTGGACCACTGCCCACTTGTTGACCTTTATGGTCGGCCTTGCAACTGTCATGGTGCCTGTGGTTGTGTCATTTAGCTTGCTGTTGTGTTACAATGAGTGTGCACTGAGGCTCACGGTCTAGTGGAAGTCTACTCCTCCACTTGGCGTGTTTGTTTCTAATCAGTTTATGTTGTGCCCAGGGGCTAGGTCATCTTTTAAAGGTTACGTCTACCTCTTTCCCTCCTGTGTCATTGGGACTTGAAGAGGCCTTTCAAGGAAGAATGGGGTGTAGGTTGCTAGAAAGATGAGGGGAAGGTGTTTCCAGAGTGAAGCAACTGTGCAACAACTGGAGCAGGTGTAGAGGTAAAGAGTATGTAGGTCTTAAGGAGCTATGGCAGGAGGGTGAGCATAGCTCCTAAGTATGAGTTTATGCTGTGCATCCCCAACCGTTCTAGATTCCTGTCTACAGAGAGTGTGTGCCTTCTACTGGAGGAGAATTAAACAAGGCAGGAACAGGAACAAGATACAGAATATGATGAACACTATGAGGGCAATAAATGGGATGCTGTGAACACTGTGTTTTCACAGAGTTCTCTTATCCACTGTTTCATCCATAGCACAACTCTGATGCAGGCAGGGGAGATATGATCGTCAGCATTGTATACATCAGGGACTCTGAAATTCGGGGCAACACACCAAAGGACACAAGCCCTCAGCTCTTTCCCCTCCCGCATGTTCTCCCTGCTGCAGTGTTGGGCAATTGAAGATGCTCAGTGAAGGCAGACTACCCAACAAGCCTCCTCTCCCAGCATGTAATCTGCCAGAGGGCAGGCCCTGGAGCCCTCTCCTCCGCCCTGGCATCCATTCAGTTTCCTGGTGACGCGGCCACTGAAAGTCAGCCATCAGCATTTTGTCACATTGAGCCCAGAGAAAGCTTCCATTTCACAAATGCACGATGACATTGTAAGCAGTTGAGTGAATTGGCCTGGTTTCCTTGCTGAAAAATAAGCATATTCTGAAATGATAGAGGCTCCCCGTCAGTAAGAGGAATTATCTTACATCTCCGTGGTTGGTGCTATTGCCGCAGCTCATTTGCCTGACCCAAAGCACAGCAGTTTCTTTTTCACAAGCCATTCCAGTTGGAGAGTAAACAGGGGTTTTGGGGGTCGCCTTTCTGTGGGGCTCTGCTCCAGATTGGGCTGTCAGTTATGCCTGTGGCTTCCCCACAGAGTGAGATGAGAAGCAGATGAAAACCGGGATGGGCTGCAGTTGTGCTGTTTGGAGCAAGGAGTAGCAGACATGGTAAAGCGTGGACTGAGTATTGTTTCTGTCTAGCATCCCAGCCACCTCCAGTGAAGACAGCAGGAGAGAGAGCCATGCTACCACCATAAGGCACTGGAGCCACTGGATTGGTCCATTGGTTCCGTAAGCCTCTTTGGACTCATGACTGCAAGAACATGATGAAGAGACCTGAATCTCAGTTTACCCAGTAAGAAAATGTGCACAATGCTAATTGAGTTTTTTTTTTTTTCTAAATCCATCATGCCTCGACACTGTCTTTTGAGGAAGCTTACAATTTAATAACAACCAAAATCCATTCAGGGCTTTCCTAGTGACTCAGATGGTAAAGAATCTGCCTGCAATGGGGGAGACCCAGGTTCGATTCCTGGGTTGAGACGATCCTCTGGAGAAGGGGATGGCAACCCACTCCAGTATTCTTGCCTGGAGAATTCCATGGACAGAGGAGTTTGGTGGGCTGCGGTCCATGGGATCACAGAGACTTGGACACTGCTGAGTGACTAACACTATACAAAATCCATTCTGGGCAACGCGTAGAGAATCCAGAGTTATACAGGGGACTCAGGGCACTCGTTCAAGGAGTGCTGTGTCCCTTGGGAGAGACAGCTGTGCAGAAACTAAGACTGGGATGTGTCCCCTGCACAGGTGTGAGGGTTGTGATGTAGGCCAGTGCTTTGCAGATGGATGGCATAAACAGGAGCACCTGGCAAAGACTTCACCAGAAAGTTTACATTTAAACGTGTCCTGAAGGCTGAGTGGAAGTTTACTGTGCAGAGCAAGGGATCTTGAGTTCTGGGGAATCAAGCTTCATGGGCCAGTCACTCTCCAAACTTCAGTTTTCTCATCTGAAAAAAAGGTTAGCTTTTTTTTTTTTTTTTTTTCTGGGGCTTGGTGCACCAGTGGCTTTTTTTTTTTTTTTTTTTGACTGTGCTAGGTGTTTGATGAGGCCCGAGCTTTCTCTAGTTGTGGTGCGTGGGCTTAGTTGTCCCTTGGCATGTGGGGTCTTAGTTCCCCAACCGGGGGTCAAACCCATGTCCTTTGCATCACGAGGTGGATTCTTAGCCACTGGACCGCCAGGGAAGTCCCATCAGTGGCTATGTGCATTCTTATCCAATAGAGCCCTTGCATATGTCTTCAACCATTACCAGCTTCTCTGAAGCAGGGACCGCACTCAGGTTTGCTTCTACGTAAGTTTCTGGTGTGTTCAGGCCAGAACAGAGAGGTTATCGAGGAGAGGAAAGTGCGATGGCACACGAGCCCGAGACTGTGGGTTTTTTTTTTTTTAATTGAAAGATTTATGAGTGCTAAGTCATCATCTGTATATAAACATGTATCATGTATTGAAATTCCATTATAGGACTTATGATGCCTAGTATTGTCCAGCTTGGGGTCTTAGTCAGAAAGCAGTGGGAGGCACTGATGTAGACACTATGAGGTAAATGAATGAGTAACACTGTGTTGTCAGACCCAGGGAAAGAGATGCTATATATATTTGTATCTTGTTTCTTATGAAATCTACTCATAAGAGATGTTATTTCCTTAAGCAGGTAAACACATTCCCCCCCTGACAGGCTCTTTTTTTCTTGTTGGGAGTAGGCTGTTCACTTTGGAGAGCTCTTCTTCTTGGAAGAAAACTCTAAAGGACAGGATTTTGATATCATTTCAATATGTTAATTCATTGTTTCCTTTCCCCAGTGCCTCCTGAGAAGACAAACTGAAGCTCGCCTCGTCACTTTGTATGCACCAGACCTCCACACCCGAGGCTTATCACAAGCAATTATCTTACCCAAATAAAAAACGAAAATGGAAAAGTTAAATAAATAACAGGACATCTTGATGGAATCGCAGTAACGCTCATCGTGGTTAACATTAGCCCTGACTTTTGGACAGCGAGATTTGTTAATGCGCTTGTCCTTTGTTTAGGCATCTATCTCTGTGAATCTCATGACTTTCCAAAATGATGGATGGCAGCCTCTCTGCTCTCCCCTAAAAATACATTCTCCAGGAAACTGGGAGAGGCAAAATATGGGCACTGTAGCCCTAAGCATCACTCAGATCGGGCAAAACTCTCAAAACTAAATTCACCTAAAATGGTTGCGGTTTTCTCCACCCAAGTTGGAACCTTCCCTTGTTCCTGATTTTCCTGCTCTGCATACCTGCATGAGTCAGGCCTCACTGAACTTGAACTGGAAACTGTAACTTGGCGGAGCAGCCAGGATAGACCAGTTTGGGCTCTGGGAGCAAACTAAAATTCAGGAACTTACCACAGCAGAAGTTTTTAGTCCTTTTTCGTGCCAAGTCCCCTGTAGATACTACTGATTTTCCACAACAGCTGCCCTCCAGAGCTCCAGCCTGGCTTTGCAGACTGCTTGGACCTCTCAGCTCCTCCATCCCGGTGTGCACTTCCGCCGAGGCCGCGGCAGGGTTAGGGCAGCCTGGAGAGCCAGACACTGACCGTTCCATACTTCGGCAAGGAAGTGACGCAGGCCGTTTCCAGTCACATTTCATTGGTCAGAACTCGTCCGCGGTCAGCCCAACCGTAAGAGGGCAGGAAAGTGCACCCGGAAGTAAATGAGCCATTTCCTCTGCTGCACGTGAAAGAAAGCTTTTGGACCATTGACAGTTGTTTCTATATTTGCCCCAAGTGTTGGTTGCTTAACCCAGATATAGCTATCTGAGGGTTCCAACAGAATTTTGATGTCACTCATTAAAAAAAAAAAAAAAATATATATATATATATGTTATATGTGTATATTATATATATTATATACATATATTTTAAATAGACTATTTTTTTAAGAGCACTTTTAGGTTCACAGCAAAGTTTAGCAGAAAGCATAGAGATTTCCCATATACACCCTGCCTCCCCACAGCCTCCCCTACAATAAGCATCTCCCACCAGAGTGGTACACTGGTTATAACTGATGAGCCTCTGGGGACTCATCACTGTCACCCAAAGTCTATAGTTAGGGTTCATGCTTTGTGCTGTACATTCTGTGGGATTTGACAAATGCATAATGATGTGTATCCATCATTATGGTATCATCCAGAACAGTCTCACTGCCTTGAAAATCCTCTGTGTTCTGCCCATTCACTCCTCCTCCCTTACCCTTGGCAACCGCAGATATTTTTACTGTCTCCATAGTTTTACCTTTTTCAGAACGTCATCTAGTTGGAATCATATAGTATGTAGCCTTTTCAGATTGGCTTCATTCATTTAGTAATATTTAAGTTTCCTTCAAGTCTTTCAGAGCTTGATTAGCTTATTTCTTTTTAGTGCTGAATAATAAATATTCCATTGTCTAGATGTACCACAGCTATTTATCCATTCACCTACTGAAGTACATCTTGGTTGCTTCCAAGTTTTGCAATTATGAATAAAGTTGTATTAAATATCTGTGTAGGTTTTTGTATGGACCTAAACTTTCAGCTACTTTGAGTAAATAACAAGGAGGATGATTGTGGGGTCATATGGTAAGAGTGTGTTTAATTTTGTAAGAAACTACCAAACTGTCTTCTGAAGTGGCTGTACCATTTGCATTCCCACTAGCAATGACTGAGCATTCCTATTGCCTTTGGTGTATATGGTGTTTTAGATTGTGGCCGTTCTGATTTCTCTGTTGTTTTAATTTGAAATTCCCTAAGGCTGAGCACTGAAGAATTGATGCTTTTGAACTGTGGTGTTGGAGAAGACTCCTGAGAGTCCCTTGGACTGCAAGGAGATCCAATCAGTCCATTCTGAAGGAGATCAGCCCTGGGTGTTCTTTGGAAAGAATGATGCTGAAGCTGAAACTTCAGTACTTTGGCCACCTCATGCGAAGAGTTGACTCATTGGAAAAGACTCTGATTCTGGGAGGGATTGGAGGCAGGAGGAGAAGGGGACGACAGAGGATGAGGTGGCTGGATGGCATCACCGACTCGATGGATGTGTGTTTGAGTGAACTCCGGGAGATGGTGATGGACAGGGAGGACTGGCGTGCTGCGATTGATGGGGTCGCAAAGAGTCGGATACGACTGAGCGACTGAACTGAACTGAATGATACATAATGTTGAACATATTGCCTTATGTTTACTTGCCATCTATATGTCTTCTTTGGTGAGGTGTCTGTTTAGTCTCTTGCCCATTCAGTTTTTAGCCAAGTTGTTTGTTTTCTTATTTTTGAATTTTAAAAGTTCTTTGTGCATTCTTTATAGCAGTTCTTTAGCAGAATGTTGTTTGTATATATTTTCTCCTAATCTGTGATTTGTTTTAACAGATTTTTTAAACGAAGTCTCAATTGTCATATGAAACTCAAAATTCCCAGCAATGCCTTTGAAGATTCTTGAAAGTAGAGGGACTTATATTTTTCATAGTCACTTCTAGCTGTGATTCCTGTAGCCAGAGAATTTTTGACCCCTAGTCTTGAATAGATATGAACATGAGATGTGGCCTCTGTTTTCTTATAATTCCTTTCATCCTCATTGCCCCTCCCTCCATCCTACTTCCCAGCATCATGGAGCTCCTGAAGGTTTGGGGCAGAAGAGGGAAGTTATAGCATGGGTCTGTGTAACAGTTTAAAGTGTGATATTGGTTATAGCCATTCTTCAAAGTTTCTCAGCCATAACCAGCATCTGGAAGATTTCAGTGGCCACCCTTTCCTTTCCCTGCATGTTGCATTTTTCCCCAACACTGCTAAGATCTCTCCCCTTGACTTCTTATTTATATCCCCTGCATCTACTCCAGGCTCTGAACCTCTTGTCTTCCCCAGTCTGATTGTAGGTACAAATTTATTTCCTCTTATTTCCTGACACAGATATTTATTCAATCCTTTTTTGTTTTGTATTTCCTTCTATAACATACTTTAGAGTCTGTCTTTTCATACCCAAATAATCCCATTAGGCATTTCATGCAAACATAATATATTGTTTCTCTTTTAGAATTTCTAGTCCTGACTTTAAAATATCCCCTCACTCACTTTTGTAGGATAATCTTCCCAAGTGGGATATGGGGACAGGGTTTGTAAAAAGTGTGGAAATAACCAGCTGCACTGCACATTCAGCTTCAGAGAGAGGAGGTGGTATGTTATCCTTGATAGTCACTCACACACACATCTGTGCATAGAAGAAATCTCATCCTAAAAGCAGGTCTTTAACTTGTTTTAGGGACAGTCTACCCATAAGGTCCTCTGAAGGGCTTCCATAAAGAAAAAAAGTGAAAAGGCCGCAATTTGAAAGTGCCACTGACTAGTCAAAACAAACCAGGGGCACATTCCACTCGTGCCTGTCCTTCTCCCCTGCAGCAACGAACGTCCTTGCCCTGGGCGATGTTGACAAGAGCACCCAGTGGTCCAGCTCTTAGGAAATGTGACTCAGTATATCCATCTATTGAGAACCGTCACCATCCATCCCATTTATATACTTTAGAACTCTGTGAAAATCTGAGATTGCTTGATTATTTCATGATTGCTATTTCTTATTTATGTTTACCAACATTTGGTTGATTGCTAATTGTGAACAGTAATGTTTCCCCCTTTTCCCCTTTTAGCAAGTCATGATGCTGTGCAGGGTACTGGGGAGTGGGGTTACTCTTAAGTGCATTTAGAAATTCAAGGAGGTGCTATTTTGGATTTGGCATAAACTCATTCCACTTAACTCTCTCCAAATGAAATCAACAATTTCCTTCTCTGGTACCAAAACTTGTATCTCTTGAACTGTTTTTCCCTCTTCTAACCCTGTCCCTGGTTCCCTTACCCTCATCCCATGATCTGGGAATGCTTAGGAAAGCTGGCTATGGGTTTTTTTTTTTTTTTTTCATCACTGTGGCCAAAATAGGATACAAAACTCCACGTCTTCAGTCTTCTCCCAACTTTGTCTCCTTCAGAACTCTGGGCAGCACCTGGCATTATATGGCCTCGTTGTTTGTGACATTATTCAAGACAACTGGGAGAGGACAAGAATAGTTGACACGTTATAGCTAAAAGGTTGAAAATATAATGCAGGGTTCATGTGGATATTTTCACTCTGGGGGTAAATATGTTGTCTTTAGCCGGTTTGAGTTGGAATTTTAAGAAAGGAGTATTTACGGTTTTCATCTTTGTCTTAGGGCAGAGGAGGCAGATTGGGAATGAAAAAGAGATGGAGAAATATCTGTATTTATTTCCTTTTAATTTCTAGCCTCTTAATAAGAAGTGGAAAGAAATTAACCAATAATAATAAGAATAAATTATTGAGGAGTCCACTATGTAATGATGGTGGTGTTAGGTGCTTGGCACCAACTTTCAAGAGGGCTGTTGGATTTATGTTGAGGGAGCAGGTTTGCTGCTCCAAAGAGCGTGGCTGCTGCAGAGAGCAGGTAAAACTGTGTCAGTGGGTGGAACTTACAGAAAGACAGATATTAAGACTATAAAGAAATTGCTAAGGCGTTAGCCCTATCTGATAACTAATGGACCGCCCTGAAGGAAAGGGACTTCTGGGCTGAAAATTTAGAGGTTTGTCCTAAGGATTGCCAAGAAATAAAGCCAGACATTATTACCACCTGAAAACATCTCAAATTTTTTATACTTCTATGATTAGGAAAAATAACCAGTGTAATTTTTAAAGGCATTGCTTGTCTCATTGTCCACAGGGAGCCATGCAGAAGAATGTGCTGTGGGAACATCCCAAACATGAAAGCCATTTCCTCTAGAAAGTGTCAGGTCAGGAGGATAACCCTGAGATAGAGGAGGTCCCTCACATTGCCTTCAATATCTCCTTTTCAGATTCAGTGGCGGTCAAGCTTAATCCAAGTGGGATGGGACTTATCTCCTCTCTAAGAATGGGGACACTCTTCTTAGAGAAGGTGTTTTGTGATGGGCTGAACATGAAGAGAGCACCATGCTTGGGTCGATGGGGAGGAAGAGACACTTGGATCTATCCTAAGAGGAGGCCCAGGAGTGGAAGTGAGTGGTTGACGTCAGCACTTTGCTTAGACCCAGCCAGAGGGATGCTCTTTTGGGGGTCCTCCTCTGTCTCTCTTCTGCCTGTGCTCTGTGGGTGCTGAGGGGTCATGGGACTAGGACATGTGTCCATCCTCAACTCGTGCCTCTCCACCTCTACTTCCTGCCTGGAATTCCTTGGCCTTTCTCCTGGGTCAGTGCTCCAGAGCACAGAATACAAGACTCACATGCACACACTGGGCTTGCAGGTTGAGGGTGGGTGTGGCCCATAGGGGACTAGGGGACTGTGGCTCAAAGAAGGCATATTTGGGACTTGGGGGTGTGGACTGGAGCACCTGCATATATGAGAGGCTTATGTTCTGCGGGACAGGATGACAAGGGAAGAGGCAGCAGGTCAAAATCCTGGGATGGGCTTTCCTTGCATCTCCTCATCCCAGGCAGAACCCTAAGGAGTCTGAGAAGTCTCGATGTGAAACTGGCCTTCCAGCTTGAGGGTGTATGTGTAAGGTATGAGTATAGAAAATAATACATTTTTTAAACAATCCGCTCATGTGGTACTTATATTAGATACATCCTCTGTGGCTTCCATTCTTATTCCTGTCTTTTTTAAAAAAGTTATTTATGTATTTGTTTTTGGCTGTGCTAGGTCTTCAGTGCTGCATGTGGGCTTTCCTTTATTGCAGGGAGCAGGGGCTACTCTGTAGTTGGAGTGCAGAGGCTTCTCATTGTGGTGGCTTCTCCTGTTGCTGTGCACGGGCCCTAGAGTTTGTGGACTCAGTAGCTGTGGCTTGCGGGCTCTAGAATGAGGGCCCAGCAGTGGTGCACGGGCTTGGTTGCTCTGCAGCACGTAGGATCTTCAGGGACTAGGGATCGAACCCACGCCCCTTGCACTGGCAGGCGGATTCTTAATCACTGGGCCACCAGGTAAGTCCCATATACCTGTTTTGGGTGTGCAAGTGTTCCCTCTCCTCCTTGAGATCATTGTGAAGGATTTTCCTTCCAAAGTTCCTGGGGCAGAACACAAAGGCAGTGGAGGACAGAGGCATCTGGTCTCCTCTTCCTAATGACCCATCAGATTCATTCTGGGCAAAATGGAACACAAGTCCTCACAAGTGAGGCCCATCTCAGTGAATTCTTCTTTCTGTGTGTTTGGTTTATCACAAGGCTGCTGCTGCTGTTAAGTCACTTCAGTCGTGTCCGACTCTGTGCGACCCCATAGACAGCAGCCCACCAGGCTCCCCCGTCCCTGGGATTCTCCAGGCAAGAACACTGGAGTAGGTTGCCATTTCCTTCTCCATATCACAAGGCACCTGTCCTCATTTTGCGGTATGCATAGGAGAGGGGTGCTGCTTGCATTCCCGAATTCCTTTAACCCTCTCTGATGAGAGGGAGAACTTGGAAGAAGGATAAATTGCAAGAGAGATCCAGCCCCTGCCTACACACACAGTCTGAGGCTCTTCCTTCCCTGGCTTTCTCTCTCTACACTCGAGAGGCTCCATGGAGGCTTTGCTTCCACCTGTTTGCATCAGCTACAAAAGGGGGCTTGCAAAGAGAGTTGCCATGCACATCTTTGCAGATAACAGGAGTTGGCAGATGTTTTTTAATTAAAGAAATTCAGGTTATGAAAAAGATGTCATGGGTAGAGAGAATGGGAACGTGCCAGCCACCAACCCCAATGCGCAGCATCTGCTTCTGGATTCTGTGAAATGCCACTGCGAGGAGTGGGAGGGAGGGGTGAGCAGATGTAGGAGCAGGATGCTGCCAGCGCTTGATTCCCTACCATGTGGGGTCCAGGGCCAAAGCTCGAAGGATCTACGTCTGTGGTGAACACAGAACAACGGTGCAGTGGAGGGTTTTGACTTTCCTCTTTGACAGATCATGCCTTGGAGCTTTGTAGGACTTTGAATCTTCTTGACCCTCCCGTCTTTGGGGGCCAATGACAGCAAGGAAATGATGTGCAAAGGACAGAGACGCAAGTATTTTCAAGCCCTTCCCTTCCATGTAGCTCTCTCTGATTGCTTTTGCCAGCAAGCCATCTTGTAGGCCTTCAGAAAGGAGCTTTGAAGTCTTCTAGTTTCATCCTTCACTGCCACTAAGGGAATGCAAGCCCACGAGGGGAACTGACTTGTTCAAGGTCTCCCAGTGAAATCAGTCACAGAGCTGGGTCTAGAACCAGGTCTCCTGACTCAAGGCCACCACCCTGCCCACAAGAACTGCCTCCTTCCGAAGCTTTTACAGCCCATGTGGGTCATGCAGGCTAAATTTTGTTTGAATGCTATTCTTTGGCAGCCATCCTGTATCAGTGTCTTTTAATAAACCCTACAAAAGTGTGAGTGTGACTACAAGAGTCACGCAAGTGAGGATACTTACAGAAGCCTGTGGATAAAGTAAATGTATAACAGACCAGGTGAAAAACAATGCGGATGAGAGAGCCTGAGGCATAGTAGAAGATGCAAACCCCTTGTAAAGGCATCTAAATAATAAAGATTTTGAACACTGTCCTGGCCAAACAGAATATTTTCAGGACACAGTTGTGTTGCTACACTGTAACCCCCGCCAAAGAGCCTTAGATTTCAATAGTAGCTGGGCATATGGGCCAGCATTGCCTGGTAGGGATATAAAGCAAGCCTCTTCCAGATATAATTTTAATTTTTCTAGTAGCCACATTAAAAGTAAAAAGTTGGTAAAATTATTTTTCGTAATATGTCTTACTTAACCACGTATATCCAAAATATTATCATTTCAGCATGTAATCAATTTAAACATTATTAATGAGATGTTTTCCATAGCAAGTGTTCGAAATCCAGTGTATATTTTGTGGCAGGTCTGGGATTTGAATTTACCCTTCTGATAAACTACTTACCCTATCTCATGGATGCTGGCAGAGGAGATGAGATTCTTGGGTCAGAGATAGAGGGCTTTTTTACCCATCCACAGCAAGCAGTGTGAGTATCAGCATGTTTGCTTCAGTTGCCCTGGCCCTGTGTCATCAGCAGAATTCCAAGATGGCCTCAGAGATTCCCATCTCCTTACATACACACACCTTCTAGTTATTCAACGAAACACTGCTATGCAGGGGTTTTGCAGATGTGCTTAAGACCTTAAATCAGTTGATAAATACATTTTAAGAATGGAGATTAATCAGGTGAGTGTGACCTCTTTAAATATGGGGCTGGAGGTCAGAGACAGAGAAGAGAGATTAATAACACGGATGGATTTTCAGTAAGAAATTGTTGACTTTGACATGGAGGGGGCCACATGACAAGAAATGCTGGTGGCCTCTATGAACTTAGAGTGGCCCCTGCTGATAGCCATCAAGGAAAATGGGGACCTTGGTTATACAATCACAAGGAAGTAAATTCTGCCAGCAACGTGAATAAGCCTGGAGGCGGATTTTTCCTGAGTCTCCAGATGAGAACTCAGCCTTTGAGGTCCTGAGCAGACAACATTGTATGGTCTCATGACCTACAGAACTGTGAGTAAATAAATGAGTCTTATCTTAATCTGCCAAGTTTGTGATAATTTATTACTTGGCAATAGAAAACTAATAAGCTCCATAAAGGCGGCATGGAGGGTCCAGGTGGGTTTACATCACACTTGAGGAACTTAGAGCTTGGAAAACTCACCCTTTAATCGAGAGCAGCAGGCAAGCCTGCTCTGTGTCCCAGAGAAAGATATTATCTCATCCTTCAAGGTTGCTTACCACAAACATGACTGACAAATGCCCCCATGTGAAAAGTAGGGGGCCTCACATTCTTGGCATACTGCTATAGACCGAATGATTATGTCCCCCCCAAATTCATATATTGAAACTGAGTCCATCTTGTGATACTACTTGGATGTGAAGCTTCTGGGGGGCGATTAGGTCATAAGGGGGTGCCCTCATGAATGGGGTTAGTGTCCTTATAAAAGTTTTCCCCAGGGAGTTCCTCATCCTTTGGGCCATGTGAGGACCCAGCGGGAAGGTGTCAGTCTATGAACCAGGAAGTGGACCCTTGCCACACGCCATCTTGATCATGGACTTCAGATGCCAGAACTGTGAGGAATACATTTCTGTTGTTCAAGCCACAGTCTATGGTATTTTTGTTATAAAAGCCCCAAAGGACCAAGCAAAACACTCAGCAGCAAGAGAGATTTTGAAGGAATGTCTCCCAGCTTTTCACACTGACAGTACATCTCCATTTCAATCACCCACATTTCAAGAGCTCATTGCCACAGGTAGCTAGTGGCAAACATATTATACAGATACAGAAACTATCAAATAAATATTTGTTGAGAGGCTCATTGGAAAATTGAGAGTTGAGTTCTGTGGTCCTTTATCAATGTGACTGATGCCTTTTCCTGAAGTTTAAAAGCTGTTAATGATGGACAGGTTGATTAATTAGCCTAGCCAGAGTCTAGGCGTAGAATTACTTTAGGGCAGAATCTGGTTGTCAGACTCATGTATCTACCTACTCACAGGTTTTATCCTCTAGAGAGATATTTCCCAATTTTTAAAAATTGATGTCCTGTTAATGGAGCCTTTTTAGGCTCAAAATTTTCCGCTAATTGAAATTTTATATACTGTATGTTTATTTATGTGCTGTGGCCCTTTGGGAGACTGTCAATCATTATAATATTTAAGTAATTTTACTCCCCCAATCAAGTTCTGCCCCCTTGGCAGCGATATTTCCTCTGCTAAGAATGCATACTCTAGAGGACTGAGTTACATTTAGCAAACTCACCGGAGGAAGATTGATATGTTAGATTGCCCATGTACTGCATTTAAGGTGAGGTGACGCACTCTGCCATTTGTACAGGGATGCTCCCGTGGTGTGCCAGGTGCTCAGAGCGATGGGATGCTGGAGTGTTCGGATTAGGATCCAGAGAGCCGGACAACACGCATCGTTGTCCTGAGTCCATGTTTCTGTCTGAAGTGCCCCCTTTACTTCTCTTTTCTAGACTCTTGTCCGGCTAGACTGCAACTCCTACCCTAGGGCCTAAGACTTCAGTAGTAACCAGGCTTATAGACCAGCACTGTCTCTTCTTGGATAAACACCAAAGCATGTTTACGTTCTTAGGGTCCCACTCATCCATCAGTTACACACTCCAATCCCAGTGAACAGCACCTTTCTTTTTTTAAAGAAAATATTAAATACTTTTTAAAGTAAGGGAATATTTAAGTTTGTGTTTTCTTTTATTTTGGGGGGGCCACTCAATGTGGCGCGTGGGATCTTAGTTCCCCGACCGGGATTGAACCCATGCCCGCTGAAGTGGACGTGCAGAGTCTTAGCCACTGGAATGCCAGCATCACTTTTTAACTCAAGCATTTTGTAGGAGTGACAGCCCAATTCATCTTTTAAGAAAACTAGTTTGTCTGTTGAAGAGTGAAAGGGAAAGCTTTTCACCTGGATATATCTGCTTCAGGAAGACTATGATAAATCAAACTTTTCAGGTGAAAGTGCTTTTAAGTTCCCAAGCCTAGGGGAGTCAAGATCACGCTTTCAATATCCTTAGAGGCTAGGTTCTTTTTCTCTGTTTTGGAGCCACTAATTTCACTTCTGAAAAGGAATATATTACCCACTTTATTTAGAAGTATGCTTTTAACATCTTTAGATTTTTTTTGGTAATTAACTTCTAATTTAATTATGTAACGATCAAGGCCTTTGATTTGTATGATAGCAGTAGTTTGGTATTTATTAAAATTTGCTTTGCAGCCTAGCATATGGCCAAATTTTGCTAGTATTTTATGTGTGTTTGAGAAAATATATTCTATAAAGTTGCCTGAAAAGTTTTTTGTATAACTCTAGGTGAAGTTTGTTGATTGTGTTGTTGAATCATCTATGTCATTATTGATTTTCTATCTGCTTGATTACCAATTTGAAAGAAATATACTGTTATCTCTTACTGTGATTTCTTCTTGAAAGTTTAATTTTCATTTTAGATTTTCAAAGTTTATATCAATAGAAGTTTGTAAATTTTCTTAGTTTCATGATGAGTTGTTCTCTTAATAAAGTGACTCTTTATCTCTAAAAATTTTTGAAATTTATTTCATCTGATGTTAATATGGTGACACCAGCATTATATTGGATAATGTTTATCTAATATCTTTTTTCCATCTTTTGACTTATAATATTTCTATGCTCTTACATGTCTTTTATATACTATATATAAAACTGATTAAGAATACAACAAAAACCTCTATCTTTTACTTGGGAAATTTATTTCATTTATATTTGTTGGAATTACTGATACATTTTAGGTTTACTTCTCCCAAAGTTTTTGTGTTTTCCATTTGTTGCGTGTGATTTAATTTTTTCTTTTTTCTTTCCATTCCTACTCTGCATTGATCAAGCTCTCTTTATTCTCTAATCTATTCTATTGATTTTAAGATTGTTCATTTTATTTTTGTTCTTTAGAGGCAACCTTAACATTATAGCACAAATATTTAGAAACTATCATCCAGTATTCTGTTGTACACTTCCAGGGCGTACCAGTCACATTGTTTTCTGGACTATAACATGCTAAGGCCTTGATCTCTACCATTCCTTCCAAAAATGCAAGGAGTTTAAATCACTTTAACTGATCATTTCCTTCCATCTCCTGTGTTATTGTCCAACATTTTAATTGTCCTTTGCTTTTATACCACAAATTAGTGTTTTTAAAATTGTTATTGATTAATACTATCCTTTCTTATTTATATTTACTCATAAGTCTGACATTTTTTCTTATATTTTATTTTTTCTCTGGATTCAATAATTTTTCTTGAAGGAAGAACATTAGTGGTTCTTGCATTGAGAGTTTGTTAATAATATTTTCTCAGTTTTTGATTGCCTGAAAAGTCTTAATTTACCTATATGTTACATATTTTCTCTTGTATGTATTATATGAAGTATAACAAAAATGATTTTTAGTTATTGTCTTTACTTTTGAATGATAGGTTAACTGGGTATAGAATTCTAAATTCACACATATTTCTTTTTCTTAGCACATGGACAATATTTGTGCTGGTTATTAACTTACTGCCTCTCAGCTCCAAATCTACCTATATTTTTCTTACTTCCTGATACCAGATCTGAATGCTGTTGATTGTTTTTTCATTGCCAGAAGGTTCCATGTTAGGTTCTGCCAAGAGAGGGCACCAGAGGGACATTACAATGCTGAAAGAGGAAAAAGAAATGTTTTTCTTTCCGGTGTTCTGTTTTTTTCTTTTTTGTCTCAGTAGAATGAGTGATCAGGGTGTAGAGATCCTTATTTAATGGTGGCACCCTCCTGCCAGTTTCTTTATTACCACATTGGAGGGTGGCTCATGGCTTATCAGTGGCCAGTTTCTTCATTACCACCTCAGTGGGCATCATGTTCCTGTGACATCCATGCCCTCTCCTCAGAGGTCTAAATTTCGGCTTTGCAGGGTCTTCTGAGATTTTATTGTTTTTTTTTAATGACTGTCCTCTGAGATTTTAAATTACTTTTTTGTTCACTTTTCTCTGATCCCTAAGGGTAACAGTAATTTTTTCCCCTATAGTTTCTATCTATCTAGATCTTAGGGTTTGTTTTGCCTGTTTTAGTTGGTAACTGCATTTTACTAGTTAATAATTCATTATATTAAACTTTTCCTGCTTAAATTGCTGGATTGGTTTCTGATGAATATTTATTTCACTGATGAAATATTATTCTATTGTTTTCTGTTTTAATTTGTTGACATACAAAAGACTATTGTCAGCAAAATATTTGAATAGATACTTTATATAAAAGATTTACAACCAGGCAATAAGCCCATAAGAAAATGTT
This sequence comes from Bos mutus, assembly GCF_027580195.1. Lineage (NCBI taxonomy): Eukaryota > Metazoa > Chordata > Mammalia > Artiodactyla > Bovidae > Bos > Bos mutus. The sequence continues at coordinate 16,039,426 of NC_091632.1, forward strand.
CTACATTATTAGCCATCAGAGAAACATAAACTAAAACTACAATGAGCTATCACTGTACACCCACTAGAATGGCTGAAATTAAAAAGTTTGACAACAGTAAATGTTGGTGAAGATGTGTAACAACTGGAACTCTCATACATCATTGAGAATGTAAAATTGTACCACCAATTTGGAGAGAAGTCTGGTAGTATAATATAAATGTACACATACTCTATGATCCCCGCAATTCCCTTCTTAGGTATTTACCCAAGAAAAACAAACAAAAACATGTTCACAAAAAGGCTTGTTCATAGCAGCTTTTTTCATAACCTCTAAAATGGAAATAGGAGTGGTGGCCATTGATAGTGGAAAGATGAACAAATTGATGGATTCATATAGTAGGAAACTACTTAGCAATAAAAAGGAATTAAGTACTGATCATGCAACATCATGGATGGCAATGTAAATCAATGTGTTAAGTGAAAGAAGCTTTACATAAAAGTGTAGACTTTTCCTTATATGCAATTCCAGAATAGATAAAACTAATCTGTGGCAGGAAAAAAAAAGTATAACGGTTGACTTTGAGGGGATGGAAATGGGATTGACCAGAAAGGTACATAAGGGAATTTTCTGAAAGTGATGGCACTGTTTTATACTTGATAGAAGCTTGGGTCATAGAAAAATTTACACTTATGATTTGTGCATTTCATTGTATGCAAACTTGACATCAAAATAAAGTACCTGTAGACAAACTTTGAACTCTATTTAATAATAAATTTGCTGAAGCATCTAAGAGGAAGTGTGGTCATCCCTGTAATTTACTTTGAAAGGCACACATACAAAAAAATTCCCAAATAAAACAAAACAACAACAACGAAAAGCTATTAAGGGACTGATGGATAAATACAGAGGTAGATAAAAGATATGTGACAAAGCAAATATGGTAAAATTGAATAAAGTATTAATGGTAGAATCTAAAAGTAGTGGGAATATAGGTATTCATGGCAAGGTTCTATCAACTTTGTTCTGTGTTTGAAAATTTTATAATAAAAGGTTGGAAACGCTGCTGTCCATCTAATAATAATTATTTTTAAAGTAATCTGTGTTTTCTCTATGGTTTTATTTAAAATAATTGTTTTTGATGTTCTGCCTTTCACCGTGATGTGTTTGCATGTGTGCGTGCTCAGTTGTATTCGACTCTTTGTGACCCCATAGACTGTAGCCTGCCAGGCTCCTCTGTCCATGGGATTCTCCAGGCAAGAATACTGGAGTGGGTTGCCATTTCCTTCTCTAGGGGGTCTTGCTGACCCAAGAATTGAACCTAGGTCTCCTGCACTGCAGGCAGATTCTTTACTGCTGAGCCACCAGGGATGTTTAGGTATAGATTAATTTTTATTGTACTCAAGACTCACGAGCTTACTTTTTTTTCAGTTCTTAAAACTTATCAACCCTTATTTCTTTGAGTATTGTCTTTCTTCTTCTGGAATTCCTGTTATATCTGTGCTGAAATTTCTCATCCTGTCAACCTCAAATATTAGCCTTTGCTTTGTATCTTTATCTCTCTTCACTGCAATTTGGGTGTCCTCATTTTGCACCTTTAAATATTTCATTTTCATGTTCATTGTTCAGTTTACTGATTCTCTCTTTGGCTATATCTAATCTTCTGGTTAAACTGTGACTGTTTTTCATTTCTACAAATTCTATTTAATTATCTTCCCAACATAATCATTTTATTGTGTCCTTTTAGAAATTCTTTTATGATAGTACAGATGAACTTACTTGCAAAGTAGAAATAGAGACACAAGTGTGGAGAACAAACTTATGGATACCAAGGACAGAAAGGGGATAGGATGAATTGGGAGATTGGAATTGACATATATACTGTCTGCATTTGCACGTGTGCTCAACTGCATCTGACTCTTTGTGAGTCTGTGGACGGACGGTAGCCTGCCAGGCTCCACTGTCCATGGGATTTTCCCAGCAAAAGTACCAGAGTGAGTTGCCATTTCCTCCTTCTGAAGATCTTCTTGACCCAAGGATTGAACCTGCATCTCCTGTGTTTCCTGCACTGCAGGTGAATTCTTTACTGCTGAGCCACTGGGGACGCCCCATACATACTCTACTATGTATAAAATAGATAACTAATGAAAACCTACTGTATAGCGCAAGGAACTCTACTCAAAGCTCTGTGGTGACCTAAGTGGGAAGGAAAACTAAAAAAGAGGGGAGATTGATATGGTATTACGTGCATGCTCAGTCGTGTCTGACTCTTTACGACCCCATGCACTGTAGCCTGCCAGGCTCCTCTGTCTTTGGCGTTTTCCAGGCAAGAATGCTAGAGTGGGTTGCCATTTCCTACTCCAGAGGATCTTCCTGATCCAGGGATCAAAACTGAGTGCGCTGAATCTCCTGCATGGGCAGGCAGATTCTTTACCACTGTGCCACCTAGGAAGCCCTTACTAAAAAAAAGGGGAAAGATATAGGGGATATATATATATATATATATATATATATATATATATATATATATACCTGCTTCACTTTGCCGTATGGCAGAAACAAACATTGTAATGCAACTATACCCCAATAAAAATGAAAAAAATCTTTTATGTATTTAATAATTTTAAACATCTTTAGTTTTTAGCTTAATCCTAATAGTTTATTTCAGGTGTGTGTTATCAGGGGTTAAAATTCTGCTATTTGCTGAATTTGATGACTCTAGTCCATTGTGGATTGCTTCCTTCTGTCCTTCGTAAATTTGGATAGTGACTATGGTAGTGGACATTTATCTGAGGGACTATTCCAGCTTGAGAAAGATTATGTCCTTCCAGAGAAATTTTTTCATTTGTTTCTTCTGGAAATACCAGAGTCATAGGCCCTAGTCACTTTCTATGTTATGCATCTAGAGCAAAGTTGAACCCTAAACCCATATGAAGGCAGTCCTGTGCTCATGAATTATCAGAGGAGGCTATTTCTTTTCTTCATTCAGGCCAAGTTGGAGATAGCTAAGCTACATAAAATTAAAAGATGCTTACTCCTTGGAAGGAAAGTTATGACCAACCTAGATAACATATTAAAAAGCAGAGATATTACTTTGCCAACAAAGGTCTGTCTAGTCAATTTACGGTTTTTCCAGTGGTCATGAATGGATGTGAGAGTTGGACTGTGAAGAAAGCCGAGTGCCAAAGAATTGATGCTTTTGAATTATGGTGTTGGAGAAGCCTCTTGAGAGTCCCTTGGACTGCAAAGAGGTCTAACCAGTCCATCCTAAAGGAGATGAGTCCTGGGTGTTCATTGAAAGGACTGATGCTAAAGCTGAAACTCCAATACTTTGGCCACCTCATGCGAAGAGTTGACTCATTGGAAAAGACCCTGATGCTGGGAGGGATTGGGGGCAGGAGGGGAAGGGGATGACAGAGGATGAGATGGCTGGATGACATCACCGACTCGATGGACGTGAATTTGAGTGAACTCCAGGAGTTGGTGATGGACAGGGAGGCCTGGCATGCTGCAATTCATGGGGTCGCAGAGTCGGACATGACTGAGCGACTGAACTGAACTGAACTGAAGCTACTTGATCATCTTACTGAGCCTGAATGTAGATTTTGTTTGCTCTTTCTTATAACTCAGTTCAGTCACTCAGTTGTGTCTGACTCTTTGCGACTCCATGGACTGCAGCATGCCAGGCCTCCCTGTCTATCACCAACTCCCGGAATTTACTCAAACTCATGTCCATCGAGTTGGTGATGCCATCCAGCCATCTCATCCTCTGTCGTCCCCTTCCCCTCCTGCCCCCAATCCCTCCCAGCATCAGGGTCTTTTCCAATGAGTCAACTCTTCGCATGAGGTGACCAAAGTATTGGAGTTTCAGCTTCAGCATCAGTCCTTCTAATGAATATTCAGGACTGATATCTTTTAGGATGGACTGCTTGGATCTCCTTGCAGTCCAAGGGACTCTCAGAAGTCTCCTCCAACACCACAGTTCAAAAGCCTCAATTCCTCGGTGCTCAACTTTCTTTATAGTCCAACTCTCACATCTATACATGACTGCTGGAAAAACCATAGCTTTGACTTGATAGACCTTTGTTGGCAAAGTAATATCTCTGCTTTTCAATATGCTGTCTAGGTTGGTCATAACTTTTCTTCCAAGGAACAAGCATCTTTTAAATTCATGGCTGCAGTCACCATCTGCAGTGATTTTGAAGGCCCCCCAAATAAAATCTGTCACTGTTTCCACTGTTTCCCCATCTATTTGCCATGAAGTGATGTTTACATTTTACTTCCTTGCATCATGTGGACTCAGGGTCTTATCTGCTGACTCCATGTGGGCATTCATATCCAAGTCCTTATATTACCAAGTCTGGAAGCCTTCCCATAGGCAGCTATAGCTTCTACTCAAGGTTTCTACACTGGTTTTCAGTTCTCTTTATTTTGTGTCTCTGAAAGATTTCCTCACTTATAAATCCAGATATTGCTTTTAAAAAGATATTTATTATAATCTATTCAGTATATTCTAGGTGTTTCATATTGGGAGGGTCTTCAAGTAAACTGATCTTCCAGAATACCAGAAAGGAAAGCTGTGTTAGGCATTTCACATGTATTATTTTATTAATTTTTTACAGCAACCCTATTATATATGTATTATTAGTCTAGGAAATCTAGGCATAGAGGGATTCAGCAATGTTTCCAGGTCTCACAAGCTTCTAAGTGTGAAAGAGCTGGGATTCCTCCAGTGTCTAAATGATTCTTGTGCGTATACTTTTGTTCTTTTATGTTGCAAGGATAGAGAAACCCACTTGCTGGCCTGGGAACATTTTTTGCCTGGGTCAGCAGTGTTAATAGAGTAGTGTGTTAACAGCCTCTCTTCTAGATGTGCATTTGCTATCGTCTTATTCCAGTAGCAAGGCCTGAAGAGTATTCTTTGTACCATAAGAGACAAGTGTCTTGAATTTCTCCCACTGCCTGTCCTGTCCAGCCTGTGGGCCATCTGAAAAAACCATGTTTGAGGTCCTTTATGAGGCCACTGTCAACTGACCCTCTGCTGCCTGACCAGAACACTCAGCCACGGGAACATGGGACTTCTGTATCTCAGGTACATTTTGAATGCTGCTGCTGTTGCTACTAACTCGCTTCAGTCGTGTCCAACTCTGTGCAACCCCATAGACGGCAGCCCACCAGGTCCCTGGGATTCTCTAGGCAAGAGTACTGGAGTGGGTTGCCATTGCCTTCTCTGGACTTTAAATGAGTTTTATTTAAGTCATGTGCTCCTCCCTGCAAATCTGAGAAGTAATGAGCTTTCTATTTGTCTCTGAAACTGCCCTGCAGACAGCGAGGGTGACCAGTGGCTCTGGCTTACCTGGGATGAAGTGTTTCTAGGGATACGGGACTTTGAGTGCAGCACTGTGATTTTGGAGGAAATCAGGATATTAGTCACTGCAGATCACTCTGGGATATTGTTAACCAGATCAGTCCTAGTCCTTTGCCATGGGAGGCTAGAGCATCTTCTGGTTTCCAGATTTCCCTAGAGATGAAAGGAAGGGGGTTTAATGGTGAGAAGAGGAGCACAGAGGACAGAAGATTCATTTCAAGGACATGTGGAATGAAGCAAAACCTCACCAGGTATTTCCCAGCTGTTCCTACTTACACCCCAGCAGAAGATGGAGCAGCTTCTGAGGGACAGAAAGTAAGAGCAACAAGGAAGGGAACTAAGATTTATAGAGCCTGGGTTCCTGTGCCAGGTGTTGGGTTAGATTCTTACTCTCTCTATATTTTAGCATTTAGTCCTGCCTGGAACACTGTGAAGCAGACAATATGATGCCTATTTTGAAGAGAAGGAAACGGAAGCTCGGCAAGATGAGGTTACTTGCCCAGTATCACGTGTTTTTAAAAAGCGGTGCCTGGATTCAAACCTGGGTGGACCTGACCTCAAAGCCAGGGCTTCTGCTAACTGGAACACAGCAAGGGGTTGAGGAGGAGCTGTTTATGCCAGCACTGATTCGGGGAGTTATGAGATGAAGAAGAGGAGAAGGCAATGGCACCCCACTCCAGTACTCTTGTCTGGAGAATCCCAGGGATGGAGGAGCCTGGTAGGCTGCAGTCCATGGGGTCACGAAGAGTTGGATACGACTGAGCGACGTCACTTTCACTTTTCACTTTCATGCATTGGAGAAGGAAATGGCAACCCACTCCAGTGTTCTTGCCTGGAGAATACCAGGGACAGTGGAGCCTGGTGGGCTGCCATCTATGGGGTTGCACAGAGTCGAACATGACTGAAGGGACTTAGCAGTAGCAGAGGTGAAGAAGAGAGAAAGAGAGGCAGGCACTGCATAGTGTCACAGACCTTGCAAACATCTACTGTGACTGGGAAGTAACAGACAGTGGCTGCTGCTCCAGTGGCATCACCAGGCTTGAGGGATCCAGGGAAGTGGGCAGCAGAGCTTGGGGTGTTCTCTGCCTGTACCCAGCTCCTTTTCCCTTTTCCCTTCACAATATACTTCTACCCACTGTTGGCTTTGATGGCGTGCATGGTCCGGAGGCTGGGCGTGGAGATAAAAATTCTTCCCTTCAGCTCTGCTGTTTGTAGACCATTGTGCAGGCAGTCCCAGTCCTCCGATGTTTGTATCTTTGCTCCATGTCGTTCGTTAGGTGCCTTAGTGCCAGATCTGAAGTCATGAGCTTGATCTCTCATGTCCTCGCTTGCTCATCTTTAGAACAGCCTTTCCACTGCCTGTCTGTTGCATTGTCAAACACTGTATCAATATTAAACATTAGTAGGGCATCCTTGCCTATTAAACACATCCTAAGGACCCAATGATCGCGGCTGCTTTTAAAAGGCCTCTCGTAATATTTACCTACCCAGCTTCCTTTTATACCCTTAGCTGTGTTTTTCTGAAACAGCTGTGTCCAGAACAGAAGGCTCTTTTGTGCAAACTCATAAGTCACCTGTACTTATTTTGTGTATCCAGGGCTGTTATGCTCTGCAGCAAGCTATTTTTATTTAAATAAGAGTATTTGATATAATAGATTATTACATGTTCTGCATATAAATTACTAGGTCTTAGAAGCAAGAAATGAGTAATTTTGCCCTGAGGTAATGTAACAGCTACTGCGGAGTCACTAAAATCAATTAAATAGATCATTTGTGGTCAGGGCAGAAGCGTGGAATTACTACCTGAATAGCATTCAGCAGTCCTTCTCTTGTTTAATCATTCAACAATGAGTATGAAGAACCCAAGGTGAGTTTGAGACATTAGCTAAGTGGTAGGCAGGGCTACAAAGAAATATAACACATGCAAACTCAAGGAGACCAAAGACTTTACCAAATCCTTTCCATAGGAAGTGAACTGAAGTGATTGTCCTCTTGGATGAATAAAACTAAGCACCAGGGAATTGGGCTGGCTTACAAAGAAACTGGACATGGAACCAGAAGTGGGAGGGATAACCTGCACAGTTTTGTTCAGGAAAACATAGAGTGAGGAAGAGGAAGCAGCATGGATCAGACCCTGAGACTCTGCCTCGAGAAGACCAGTTATGATGCAGGATGTATTCAGAGCCAGGGGTCTTGGTACTCAGCTCAGCTCTGTTGCTTATTAACTGAATGATTTGGGACAAGTTACATAACTTCAGATATGCAGATGATACCGCCTTAATGGCAGAAAGCAAAGAGAAACTAAAGAGCCCCTTGATGAGGGTGAAAGAGGAGAGCGAAAAACCTGGCTTAAAACTCAACATTCAGAAAACTAAGATCATGGCATCTGGTTCCATCACTTCATGGCAAATAGATGGGGAAAAAATGGAAACAGCAGCAGATTTTATTTTCTTGGGCTTCAAAACCACTGTGTACAGTGGCTGCAGCCATGAAATTAAAAGACACTAACTCCTTGGCAGAAAAGCTATGACAAATCTAGATAGCGTATTAAAATGCAGAGACATTACTTTACCTGACAAAAGTCCATCTAGTCAACGCTATGGTTTTTCCAGTAGTCATGTATGGATATGAGAGTTGGACCATAAAGAAGGCTGAGCACCAAAGAACTGATGCTTTTGAACTGTGTTGCTGAAGCAGACTCTTGAAAGTCCCTTGGAAAGCAAGGAGATCAAACCAATCAATCCTAAAGGAAATCAGTCTTGAATATTCACTGGAAGGACGGATGCTGAAGCTGAAACTCCCAGTACTTTGGCCACCTGACGTGAAAAACTGACTCCTTGGAAAAGACCCTGATGCTGGGAAAGATTGAAGCCTGGAGGAGAAGGGGGTGGCAGAGGATGAGATGGTTGGATGGCATCACCGACTCAATGGACATAAGTTTGAGCAAACTCCAGAAGATGGTGGAGTACAGGGAATCCTGGCGTACTGCAGTTTGTGGGGTCTCAAAGAGTCAGATACAACTTAGCCACTGAACAACAACAACAATAATAACAACAACTTAACCTCCTTGAGTTCCAGGGTTTTTTCCATCTGTCAAAAGGAATAATTGGACTATTTACTGCAGGGTGATTGTAAGGATTAAATGCAATACTGTATGTGAAATGCTTGGCACAGAGTGGGGCTCAAATGAAAAGAAGGGTCTTGATGCTTACAATATAGGTCCATATGAAAGGATTGGGACCATCCTCACTGTGGGGATCACCCCACACTGCTCAGAAGACAGAGTTGTGAGGGTTTAATCCTGCAATTGCTATTGATCTGTATCAGCTGGAAATGAGACCTCTCTTTTCTCATGGTCCCCAAAGAAGAGTCCAGTTGTGTGTGTGAGTCATGGAGATGGTGGCATCCTCTGTCCAGGACAGAAGACCCTTTGCTATCAGTTTTCTCGCTAAGAATCACTTCTTTGCCAGAGAGAAACTTTTCATTTGCCTCTGCAATTCAAGTGGAACGTCTGGGTTTTGGGGTCAGTATCATTTGGCCTGTGAGTCATCCAGGGCACTTGTCCACTTTTTAATGAAGTGAGTCAAGAATGTATTGACCCAGGGCAAATTTGGTGGAGGGTGAGAGATTAACAAATGAATCTGAGTGGTCTAGCCCTGCTCCTACAACACTTTAAGGAGCACAACACCCTTCAACCCTGATCCCACCCACTTCTTTGTCACCATAAAGTCCACTCAACAAGAATGGGTGGACCCAACTGAACATCTTTTATTAAAGCACCAGTGAGTGAAAGATACAGTAAAATAACACTTATGTCAGAAACTAAAGTCAAAATGATGTCTTACTCTGATAATTAATATGATCAGGCTTCACAGCAGAATATGCTAAATAAATTAGTCATTACATGCTTATGTTTCAATTAAAGGTTATTGGTCTAATAATTGCTTCCCTGAACAGATGAATTGTCTCAATATTCTGCTTACTTTTGCCTATAAAGATGTGACTTTTTAAAACCAATATTCAATAGTAGGGAAAACCACTAGACCATTCAGGTATGACCTAAATCAAATCCCTTATGATTATACAGTGGAAGTGAGAAATAGATTTAAGGGCCTAGATCTGATAGACAGAGTGCCTGATGAACTATGGATGGAGGTCGTGACATTGTACAGGAGACAGGGATCAAGACCATCCCCATGGAAAAGAAATGCAGAAAAGCAAAATGGCTGTCTGAGGAGGCCTTACAAATAGCTGTGAAAAGAAGAGAAGCAAAAAGCAAAGGAGAAAAGGAAAGATATAAGCATCTGAAGGCAGAGTTCCAAAGAATAGCAAGGAGAGATAAGAAAGCCTTCCTCAGTGATCAATGCAAAGAAATCGAGGAAAACAACAGAATGGGAAAGACTAGAGATCTCTTCAAGAAAATTAGAGACACCAAGAGAATATTTCATGCAAAGATGGGCTTGATAAAGGACAGAAATGGTATGGACCTAACAGAAGCAGAAGCTATTAAGAAGAGGTGGCAAGAATACACAGAACTGTACAAAAAAGATCTTCACAACCCAGATAATCATGATGGTGTGATCACTGACCTAGAGCCAGACATCCTGGAATGTGAAGTCAAGTGGGCCTTAGAAAGCATCACTATGAACTAAGCTAGTGGAGGTGATAGAATTCCAGTTGAGCTATTCCAAATCCTGAAAGATGATGCTGTGAAAGGGCTGCACTCAATATGCCAGCAAATTTGGAAAACTCAGCAGTGGCCACAGGACTGGAAAAGGTCAGTTTTCATTCCAATCCCAAAGAAAGGCAATGCCAAAGAATGCTCAAACTACTGCACAATTGCACTCATTTCAAGGCTAGTAAAGTAATGTTCAAAATTCTCCAAGCCAGGCTTCAGCAATATGTGAACTGCGAACTTCCAGATGTTCAAGATGGTTTTAGAAAAGGCAGAGGAACCCGAGATCAGATTGCCAACATCTGCTGGATCATGGAAAAAGCAAGAGAGTTCCAGAAAAGCATCTATTTCTGCTTTATTGACTATGCCAAAGCCTTTGACTGTGTGGATCACAATAAACTGTGGAAAATTCTGAAAGAGATGGGAATACCAGACCACCTGACCTACCTCTTGAGAAACCTATATGCAGGTCAGGAAGCAACAGTTAGAACTGGACATGGAACAACAGACTGGTTCCAAATAGGAAAAGGAGTACGTCAAGGCTGTATATTGTCATCCTGCTTATTTAACTTATATGCAGAGTACATCATGAGAACCGCTGGACTGGAAGAAACACAAGCTGGAATCAAGATTGAGGGGAGAAATATCAATAACCCCAGATATGCAGATGACACCACCCTTATGGCAGAAAGTGAAGAGGAACTCAAAAGCCTCTTGATGAAAGTGAAAGAGTAGAGTGAAAAAGTTGGCTTAAAGCTCAACATTCAGAAAACTGAGATTATGGCATCTGGTCCCATCACTTCATGGGAAATAGATGGGGAAACAGTGGAAACAGTGGCTAACTTTATTTTTGGGGGCTCCAAAATCACTGCAGATGGTGACTGCAGCCATGAAATTAAAAGACACTTACTCCTTGGAAGGAAAGTTATGACCAACCTAGACAGCATATTAAAAAGTAGAGACATTACTTTGCCAACAAAGATCTGTCTAGTCAAGGCTGTGGTTTTTCCAGTGGTCATGTATGGATGTGAGAGTTGGACTGTGAAGAAAGCTAAGCACCGAAGAATTGATGCTTTTGAACTGTGGTGTTGGAGCAGACTCTTGAGAGTCCCTTGGACTGCAAGGAGATCCAACCAGTCCATCCTAAAGGAGATCAGTCCTGGGTGTTCGTTGGAAGGACTGATGCTGAAGGTGAAACTCCAATACTTTGGCCACCTCATGCGAAGAGTTGACTCATTGGAAAAGACCCTGATGCTGGGAGGGATTGGGGGCAGGAGGAGAAGGGGATGACAGAGGATGAGATCGCTGGATGGCATCACTGACTCGATGCACTAGAGTTTGGGTGAACTCCGAGAGTTGGTGAAGGACAGGGAGGCCTGGTGTGCTGCGATTCATGGGGTCGCAAAGAGTCAGACACGACTGAGTGACTGAACTGAACTGAACTGAATTCAATAAAAATACCTTTCTTCTGGCCTTGTATAAAATAAAGAATTTTTTTGGAATGGCAATTCAAGGAACGCATGAGCATGAGTTTGATTAGATTTAGCTGATTTTTACTGGGTGTCTTCTCATTATAAGGACCAGGGCCAGTCACCGAAGGGGACCCAGGGGATAGACAAGGGAAAGGGTTATGACAACTCTGAGGGCACTAAGAGGCAGAAAGGGCCTTGAGGAGTAGCATCAGAAGAAAGTAGCCTTTTCAAAATGCTTTGTAGATAGCTGAACCTTGGAAGCAGAGGAGGGTGGGGAAGAGTTTTCTGGGTTGAAGGCATGCCAAGGACTGGGGAGGACAGAAGGAAAAGGAGAGACCTCAGAGATGACCATTCGCTGGACTCTTTGAAGGGCCTTATTATACGTCGTTCTCTGGATGTTAAGAATCCTTGTGTCCATTTAGCTCATTTTTAAGCAGCTCAGTGTCGCTGGCTAATAAACAAAGAAGCCAAAATTCCACATTGGGTCTCTCTGAAGCCTTTGAACATCTCACTACCTGTTCTTAGACTTAAGGCACAACAGCTTCACCTGGGGGCACTTTTGAGACACCGAATCCAGGATGTCACTGCAGATCGTCCCCAGAACCTCAGGGCTAGAGCCTGGGCAGGTGTACATTGCAATGGCCTGGGGCAGTGCTTCTCAAAGCTTGTGTGCACCCCGGTTTTCTAAGGAGCTTATTAACCGCAGATGCTGATTCAATAGGCCTGGTGCAGAATCCGTGTGTGTGCTTAGTCGCTCAGTCATGTCTGACTCTTTGCGACCCCATGGACTGTAGCCCACCAGGCTCCTCTGTCCATATGATTCTCCAGGTAAGAATAAATACTGGAGTGGCTGTGCCCTCCTCCAGGGGATCTTCCCAACTCAGGGACTGAACCCAGGTCTCCTGCATTGCAGGCGGGATTCTTTACCCTCTGAGCCACCAGGGAAGCCCAGGACCAAGAGTCGTCATTTTCTATAAGCATCCAGGTGGGGCTGACCCTCCAGATCGCTAAGTCCACTCTTCGGTTATCAGGCCTCTGGGTTTCATGCTTAGTCGCTCAGCTGTGTCCAGCTCTTTGCAACCCCAGGGACTGTAGCCTGCCAGGCTCCTCTGTCCGTGGAAGGTTTCAGTCAGGAATACTGGAGCGGGTTGCCATTTCCTCCTCCAGGGGATCTTCCCAACCTTCCCAGGTATTAAATATCCGGTTCTCCTGCATTGGCAGGCGGATTCTTTACCGTCTGAGCCCCCAGGGAAGCCCTGTTTAAACTTCTCTAAATATGAAAAGGGACCAGAGAGGCACAGAGCTGAGAGGCAGGAGGAAATCAGGATTGGGGCTGGGCTATGGGGTCCAAGCAGGCGGTGATTTTCAAAGTAGAGGGATGAGAAGGCAGAGCCGCCGGCTTCAGAGAGGTGCCGGGGCCGAGCTCTGTGGCAGGCAGGCTGGAGCTGCTCTCCTGTCCCTGACAGAACCCACACACAGGGCCCTCAGAAGGGCCCTCTGATTAAATAAATGTGTTCTTAGCGTAGGAGGAAAACCCCAGGTTTAAAACTAATTTCCCTTCTGTGGGGCTCTTCCTCTCTTCCCCAGTGTGGACACACATTGACGTTCTCAGAGGAAATCACTTGGTGCTTTGAAACAAACCCACATGAGGGACGCACATACAGGCTTTGATAGAAAGATGGCCCTCCTGATTTGCTCTGGTTCCCAGACTGAGGAAATATTATTCATGTTCCAGTTATGTTGAAATGAAACACATTTTAAAGTTGTTTTTTTTTTTTTTAATAATGGAAAAAACAGGTAATCCAAAGAAATGAATATAATTCCTTTAAACATTTTTTAAAAATAAATCAATTTATTATTTTTAAAAATTTAAATAAGGAAATAGCTTCATTGTTTTTGAGTTTAGGTATAATTAGATCATAGATTTGGTCTCATTAGAAAGTGAATGTTTATCAAAGACCCTGTGAAGTGGATGGTGGGGAGTAGCCAAATATTGATACATACTGTTAATTTCTTTATAAAAAGATAAAAATTAGGATAAGTGAATGGCATCCATGGGTAGTGTAGCAAATGTCTTCTTATTTTCCCAAAAGCCCCCATCTTGGCAATATTGTGTTGCTTAGGAACTGACAAAACATGTCTCTCTCTGTGTGTGTTTCTCCCTCTCTTTCTTTTTTTTTTTAATGGTCCCTTTGTGCCCTGATATTTTTCCAAGTTGGCAGCTGTGAGGAAAAACAATGTGATTTGGTTAGATGCAGCCTCCCTCTCTCAAGTCTGGAGCAGAATAGATAAGAACTTGTGTGTCAGAATACAAAGTTTACTCAGCACCAGGCAAAAGCTTTTGATGTTGCCTGCCCAATCTGGCCTCGCATCTTTGAAGTTCTATTACACATGCTAGGGTTCCGTCAATAAGAAACAGACCTTTCTTTTCCCCTGCTAGTTAAAACATCTGCCTCCTGGAAACGCCCCGCATTAGAGCAGGTTACAATAGTTCCAGGGCTGGTAGAGACCCGAGGTTGGCCACGTCAGTAACTAGAAGAGGTGTGTTTAAGGAATGGAAGCCATTTAAGAAAATCCTCAAGGACATGGGGGTAATGGGAATATGTTCCCATTCCAAGATAGGAAGGGAGCAGAGTCGGCTTGGTTGGGTCTCTCATGAATGCAGTGGCTGACCAGGGTGGTCTCCTCCTGGGGCTCTTTGTGTAGGGCTGTATTCACGTTATAAGTTTATAAGCCACATGTGATCTACACTCCTTATCTGGAGCATTAGCTGCTTCTCGGTGAATAGGAGCAGAGAGAAAACAGGCTCATTGGTTTGTAGCGTCACTCTTTGCAATGTCATTTAAACTGCTCGGCAAATGGCTTATTTGTCAAAGAATATTGCTTTTTCCTGGAATAAAACCCAGTTACTGATTGCTGAAACCTATGGCTATCAGAAATGATATCACGATGCACTTCTGCTGCCTCACAGGGGTGCCCTTTGAGGGGACAGAGAGGAGAGGTGGGGGTGGAAGCCTTTGTTCCTGGAAATGAAAGCATCTAAACAGTGGAGTATATCTGAAGGGCCACAGAGGCCAGGCTCCGTGCCCCAAACTCTGGCTGGCGACAAAAGCCTTCACCTCAGAGAGTTCGGTTCTGGAAATGTCAGAGATGGGTGGACATCCAAGGAATATCGGTGAAGGGCAGGTGGGCAGACAAGCCGATGGACTGCAAACCAATGGCTGATAGTCCCAGCTGCAAGTCCTGACCCTGGCTATAAAGCCAATGCATTAGCTGTTAGGAGGCTGGGGAGTGAAAGTCAGAACGAGAAAGAACATAAGCCTGTGCCTCAGAAAATCCTTGCCAAAATGCTGAGCTTGACGAGTCAATGGCAGGGCAGGGGCAAGTTGGTGTGCTAAGGGTAACAAAGTCATTGGGCAGATTAGTTGCTCTAAGACATCACCAGCACCCTCTTTCTGTATCTTTTCCTCTCTTGATAGTATCTCTGTTTTCTTCCAGTTTCTAAATTTGGTGCTTTCATAGTCTTCTGTTCTCCATGTTGTTCTACCTACCTTCAAATGCTGATGTAGGACTAGAATCTTTTCAGCTCATCCTGTCTAAGAATAAATGGCTAGAAATGCTCAATTGTTAATTCCTGTTAAGAGCATTTTGCTTTTAAGGGAAGAAGGAAGACAAAGTTTATGTCAAAGAAATGAATCTCTAATGGTGGAATTCCAGTCATTGAGTGGCAGAATTTAATTTCCCTTGTTACAATACCATGGAAGGTCTCTACTAACCTTGATGAGGAAAGATAACATCCCTTTCTTTCAGTCAGTTTAAAAAATCATAGAGAAGAAAACCACAGGAGACCTAGAATTCTTATCTGAAACATTTAGGGATAAACTAAGTCATGGTCATATTATGATATGGATAGTAGAAGGTCTTGATAAGGAGAGTCAATACAGGTTTGGTCATACCTCCACAACTGGTGTGAGCCATTCTAAGCCAGGTTTTAGGGATGTGGTAACATGAGAGAAAGTCTGAGGTCCTGGAAGTGGCACGTGGGTCAACCTGGTGGCAGAGCCAGACCAATGTGAGGGTGCTGGATGAGAGAAGGGTGAGGAGGGTCCTGATCCCCAGGTCTGGGGTGTGGGACTGACAGGACCAAGCCACTGTGGGCCCCAGCCTAGAGAGGAGCACCATGACATCCCCATGTGGCAAGAACCACGCTGTGCAGGCTGGACTGGAAGAGAGGGAGGCAGGGAGGTGGGTCAGGGAAGGTTCCCAAAGGCAGAGAGGTCTTGGGAGCATAGCTCCATAGCCTGATGGCCAGCCTCAGTCTCAGCTCTGCCATCCTGTTGCTGGGTGACTTTGAGCAGGTGACTTAACCTGAGTCACAGGGTCTTTTGTAAGATGGGGATGATACTGGTGTCTATCTCGCAGGATTCCTGTGATGAAATGAATTTTAATGTGCATATTTTTTATCCTGTATATCACCTGATCTGTGCCTGGCACATAGCGAGTTTGATGTCAGTGTTAGCATTTATCATTGTGTCCAGATGTAAGGAGGGGAAGCACAGGCCCACGGTGTCCACCAGGGGTGATGTTGGTGAAACAGTCTCAGCATCAGACCTGCAGTTGGGACTTGAGATCCTACACGGGGAAGCTCTGTGCATTCAGGCAGAGGAGGGGCGTGCCCCCCAGGAAGCCCGATGCAGCCTGTGAACTCTCAGTGGACACTTTTGTCAGAATTTAGCACCGAGCTCAGTAGGAAAACTGACCTTCATTCCTGTCCTTGCATACCCACCTGGGGGAAAATAGGAAGAAATGGGCTCAACTTGCAGTTAGACACAAGGACAGGAAGCTGTAGGATGCATTTCCCAAGAAAGAATGGGGATTGTTAGAGCCATGGAAATGAGTTGCCAGCCCCTCAGTGTTGGAGGAGGACTGGCTTCCATTGCTGCCTCGTCTCATGTCCCACGGCAGGGCTTGGTAACAACATGTGCCGGGAGATACTTTCTACACCTGAAGCCTTCACTCTCTGCTCAAACTCCAAAGCACCAATGACAGGTCAGCTGTCACCCTCTGAAAGAGAAGTGGCCCCAAGGTGTCTACTTCTACTCCTGTCTGCTGCCTTCCTCCCCCTTCAACCACTCCCACTCCCCACACCTACCCAGCTGCCATTAAAATGACATCTTATGGTTGCATTCTTCCTTAGTTGTCAGTCAGAATGTATCTGCTACCCCTTTCTAAATTATTTTGGGTCAAAAGACAGAGCCTCTTATGGGGCTGAAGAGCCAGGAAAAGTAACTATTTATCTAAGGAAGGAAACAAGGTCCTTTTTAATTTTGGAGACCATCTAAGATCTTCTCTTAACAACTTTCAAATGTACGATAAAATGTTATTAATTATACTCACTCAACATTCAGAAAATTAAGATCATGGCATCCGGTCCAATCACTTCATGGCAAATAGATGGGGAAACAGTGGAAACAGTGGCTAACTTTATTTTTGGGGGCTCCAAAATCACTGCTGATGGTGATTGCAGCCATAAAATTAAAAGATGCTTACTCCTTGGAAGGAAAGTTATGACCAACCTAGATAGCATATTAAAAAGCAGAGACATTACTTTGTCAACAAAGGTCCGTCTAATTAAGGCTATTGTTTTTCCAGTAGTCATGTATGGATGTGAGAGTTGGACTGTGAAGAAAGCTGAGTGCCGAAGAATTGAGGCTTTTGAACTATGGTGTTGGAGAAGACTCTTGAGAGTCCCTTGGACTGCAAGGAGATCCAACCAGTCCGTCCTAAAGGAGGTCAGTCCTGGGTGTTCATTGGGAGGACTGATGTTGAAGCTGAAACCCCAAACTTTGGCCACCTGATGAGAAGAGCGACTTCATTTGAAAAGACCCTGATGTTGGGAAAGATTGAGGGCGGGAGGAGAAGGGGACAACAGTGGATGAGATGGTTGGATGGCCTCACCGACTCAATGGACATGAGTTTGGGTAAACTCCAGGAGTTGGTGATGGACAGGGAGGCCTGGCGTGCTGCGGTTCATGGGGTCGCAAAGAGTCAGACACGACTGAGCGACTGAACTGAACTGAACTGATAGTCACTGTGCTGTGGGGTGCATCCCTATGAATTATTCATTTTACACTGAAAGTTTGTACCTTTTGAGCACTTTCACCCATTTTGCCTACTCTCTCTACCTCCCTCCCCCTGCAACAACCCGTCTATTCTGTGTCCATGAGCTTGGCCTTTTTTTTTTTTTAGTTTCCACATATAAGTCAAATCATATGGTATTTGTCTCTCTCTGTCTGGTTTATTTAGCATAATAAACAAACAGGCCCACCTGTGGCCTACCTGTGGGCCCTAGTGGCCCACCTGTGTTGCCACACATGGCAAGATTCTGCTTTGTGGCTGCATAATATTCTATTGTGTATATATATATACAGCACCTTTCCTTTATCCATTTATCCATCAAAGGACACTTAGGTTGTTTCCATATCTTGGCTATTTAAATAATGCTGCAGTACACATTGCCAGAGAAGGCAATGGCAACCCACTCCAGTACTCTTGCCTGGAAAATCCCATGGATGGAGAAGCCTGGTAGGCTGCAGTCCATGGGGTCTCTACGAGTCAGACGCGACTGAGCGACTTCCCTTTCACTTTTCACTTTCCTGCATTGGAGAAGGAAATGGCAACCCACTCCAGTGTTCTTGCCTGGAGAATCCCAGGGACGGGGGAGCCTGGTAGGCTGCCGTCTATGGGGTCGCACAGATCGGACACGACTGAAGCGACTTAGCAGCAACAGTACACATGGGAGTGCAGTTTTTTTTTTTTTTTTTATAATACTCTTGTTCCCTTTAGCTAAATATCCAGCAGTGGAGTTTCTGGATCATATGGTACTTCTATTTTTTGTTGTTTGAGGAACCTCCAGTTTTCCATAGTAGCTGCACCAATTTACATTCCCACCAACAGTATAGCTCGGTTCCCCTTTCTCCAATCCTCACCAACACTTATCTCCTGTCTTTTTGGTGATGGCCATTCTGAAAGGTGTGAGATGATACCTCATTGTGGTTTTGATTTGCACTTTCCTGATGACTAGTGGTGTTCAGCGTCTTTTCCCTGTTCCTGTAGGCCATGTGTCAGTCTTCTTTTGAAAAATGTTTATTCAAATCCTCTGCCCATTTCTTAATCTTTCTTAAGGTTAAATTTTTTTTTAACATTGAATTGTTTAAGGTCCTTGTACATTTTTGGTATTAATCTGTTATCAAGGAGTTATTTATTAAAGTACTTTGACTGTTCTCCTAGTTGGGGAGAGAAGTTTGAGGAACTACACGCAGGCAGGAAGGTCTAGATGGCATTTGCTGAGTGACAAATAGTGCTGTTTGGGTGAGATACAACTGATGAAGTACTTTAAAAATGACCTAGTCATTTACTTCGATTCTTGTTCATCCTTAGAAGTCACCAGAGATAGAGGTTTTATTGCCATTTTATAGATAAGTGTACAGAGTTGAGGGCTTCCCAGGTGGCGCTAGTGATCAAGAATCTGCCTGCCAATGCAGGAGATGTAACAGAGGGGTGTTGGATCCCTGGATCAGGAAGATCCCCTGGAAGAGGGCAGGGCAACACACTGCAGTATTCTTGCCTGGAGAATCCCATGGAAAGAGGAGCCTGGTGGGCTACAGTCCGAGGCATTGCAGAGTCAGACGGGACTGCACGCGTGTGCACGCGTGTGCACGCGTGCGCGCACACACACACACACACACACACACACGAGTTATAAAAAGTAGCAGTAATTGATCCAAGGTGATATAGCTACTACAGGCCCCTAACGTTCCTCTCCCCTATGCCCCTACTACGTGGTTTGTACCAGGAAATAGGGAAAGTTTGGGAGGTTATGTTGAGACAAGATTGAAAATGGACTTGAAAGGTCAAATCACCATATTCTGATGGCAGTAGGGAGCCAGCAGAGGTTCTTGAGGAGGAGAGTGCAGTGGCCAGAGATCTGCTATAGAAAGGGCCGAGGGGAAACAGTCTAGTGGAGAGCAGAACAGGGCGGAAGCGGATGGCCAGACGGCTCACAAGCTCTGCACCAGCGGTGGAGCAGAGGGACACAGCAGTGGGGCGAGGACAGGGGCGAGAACAGGAAGGATCCCTGGATCCGAGAGAACAGAAGAGCGGCCGCGAGCCGAACCGGTCTGAGGCAGAGAAGAGAAGGAGCAAGAGCTGGTTTAAAAGTCCCTTGCCGTCTAGAGAATTAGATTTGTCCACAGAGAGATGGCAGTCAGAAAGCCACGTTCTAAAGTGGAGGTGACTAGTTTCAGAGTTCTTATTTTCTTTCCACGGTGGGGTCTGGAGTGGGCACAAGTGAGGGGGAAATGAAAGAAAAACACAAACAGTAAATATAGGCAGCCCCGGAGCCACAGCAAAGGTTTAAGGTTTGCAACTGGTGTGATGTTATGTTTAGAGACCGAAGCCCAGGCTCCTTGGCTTGGATTCTTAGGTTGGGTTTCCTTGAAGCAGCACTCGTGATTCGTTGAGGAAGAGCTCTCAGAAGAGGGCCTGTAAGGGGCTTAAGGAAGCTGGATAAGGCGAGGGAAGTCAGACACAGATGGCGCCTCGAGAGCCTATCTGATCCCAGGGGGCGCTCTGGAGCAAGGATTGCATCACTGCGGAAGTTGTCCTGCAGAGGCAAGGCAGGTCAGCCATTGGCTGAGGGTCTTCCCGAGGTGGGGGTTTCTAAACGCCCTGGCATCTTTAGTTGAGGCGGCACCAGTCAGCTAAGGGAGGTCTCCAGCCATCAGCGCAAGTTGAGCACTTTAAAGCCAGGCTTTATCTGCAGCAAGTGGGAAGAGAGCAGCTCCCAATAATGGGTGTCCACCGCCTTCATTCAAAGCCTTTACCTACTGTGGTCCTCTTCACTCTTCATTCCTGTCACTGATTTTGTTAGCATTCTCTGGCCTTATCAGGCTTTTTCAGGCCTCTGTGCTGTTCCACATGCTATTCCCTGTGCTCAGAAAGCCTCTTTTTCCCTTTCTCTGTCTGTTGTGCTTTTAATCATCATTTCAGAAATTAAAGTGTCAGTTTCTCTGTGGAGCCTTCCTACTCTTTTCAGGCAGGAGCTAATCCTGACTTCCTCTGTAACCCATAGCATCTTGTATCTGCGGATATCAGAGCATTATGAAATGCTGCTTTTATTTTTCTCTTGTGTATCTGTGTTCTGTATACTCTTTGCATTCTTGGAGGACAGGAAGTATATATTTAAAAATATTCCGTTCTGAACCCCCAGTTGCTGTCCTCTGTGTCTGGCACATAATTTGAATGTGGGCTTACTGAGAATGCCCCGAATGAAGGGGCTGCAACCATAAGGTGCAAGTGAACAGTGAAGGAGAGCCTGGTTTCCAACATGGCATGCTATCCATGTGGGTGTTTTGGGTAAATGGCTTAATTCTTCTGGGCTGAAACCTACTTTGTATAAATATGCCTGCCCTTGGACACCAGCTCAGTCCTGTTCTCCAGTGGCCTTGGGATTCTCCTGCCAGGTCAAAATGAAACCCAGGCACACATGGCCTCTGCCTGCTATTGGCCAGAAGCACCTAAATCCTTCCTGATGCACGCAACACTGCTGCTAAACTTCATCAGCCACGATCCCAGGATCGATGGTGAACACATCCTTAAATCAGCAAGAACGTTTAAAAACGGATATAAACATTGAAGCATGACACTTGCCTATTTATTTTAAAACACAGCTTTACATAATCAGTGGGGCTTCTTAGGTTGGGTTTCCTTGAAGCAGTACTCGTGATTCGTTGAGGAAGGGCTCTCAGAAGAGGCCTGTAGGAAGGATGGTTTTGGGGTGAGAGGAATAATGGATTAGAGTACTTCAACTGGGATAAGGAGAAGGGAACAGGGAAGTTAAGTAATCTGGTCAAAGTCATGTAGCTCATAAATGATGGGGTTTTTTTGAACTTTAAAAAATATATAAAATCAATTTTATCAAGTTATAATTCACATACAATAAAGTATACCCACTTTAAGTATAGAGATTGATGAGTTTTAATGAATACACTTGCCTATGTAACATTTCCAAAATCAAGATACAAGATATTTTCATCACCCTCAAAAGTTCCTTCATGCTGCTTTGTAGTTGGTTCTCCCATCTCTGACCTAGACATCCAGTGCTCTGCTCTACATCACTGCTTTTTCTAGAATTTCGTTTGAAATGAATGATACCGTATGTATCCGTGTCTGGGTTTTTTCCACCTGGCATATTGTTTCAAGATTCATCCTTTGGTATAATATTAATGGTTTGTTGGTTTTCTTGCTGAGGCGCATTCCACTGTGTGGATGTTCCACATTTATTCATTCAGTCCCCAGGGGATGGGCTTGGAGCTGTTCCAGATTTGGGGCTACTATGTGTACCCCGGGAGTTGGTGATGGACAGGGAGGCCTGGTGTGCTGCGATTCATGGGGTCACAAAGAGTCGGACGTGACTGAGCGACTGATCTGATCTGATCTGATCTGATGTGTAATGCTGCTCTGAACGTTTGTGTACAGGTTGTTGTGTGGACATGTTTTTGTTTCTCTTGGGAAATGTCCTAGGAATGCAATTGCTGGGCTGTCTAGGAAGTAGACATTTAATCTTACAAGAAAGTGTCCAACTGCTCTTCCAAGTGGTTGCACCATTTTCCATTCCAAGCAACAGTGGATGACAGTTTCACTGTGAAGCTTAGTTCTGAGCTGAGGTCCATCTGATTGTGAAACCCAGGTCCTTTCTCCCAGGGTACCAGGCGTATTCCCAAATCTGAGCATATGTGTCAATCATCCAGGGAAAAGTGTTAGTCGCTCAGTCATGTCCGACTCTTTGCAACCCCATGGACTATAGCCTGCCAGACTCCTCTGTCCATGGAATTCTCCAGGATACTGGAGTGGGTTTCCATTCCCTTCTTCAGGGGATCTTCCTGGCCCAGGGACTGAACCTGGCTTGCCTGCATTGCAGGCAGATTCTTTACCATCTGAGCCACCAGAGAAACTCTATGCATGAATCATCCTGTGAATTTGTTGCAAATACAGATTTAGGACCCCATCCTTCAGAGTGTCCGATTCAGTAGACCTGGAGTAGAGCTTGGCAATCTGCACCTGTAACAGATGGCCTCAGAAGGTCGGGGTGATGCTGGTCCACACAACACTCTTTGAGAAAGTGTGCTATGTAGTTCACCAGATTTTCCAGAGAAAATTCCTCCCCACCCCCAAACAGAGACATCTGGTATTCTAACAGGGAAATGGCTGCACTTAACAAATGCCAACATCTGGCTCATCCAGCTGTTTCTCTATCACCATTATCTATGGATGCTGTAGATGAAGAGATAAATGGCAAGGAATGGTGGATAATTTCCAAACCTTTCTGAAGTGACTTTGAAATGTATGTTTGTGCTTATTTTTTCCCTGATCGTCTGCTCCTAGGGATTCACGTCAAGCAAATACAGAGACTGCATTTTCAGGATAGAAGTCAGGAATTTCTGAGAAACTGTGTAATTTCCCTGACTGCTGAAGTCCTCCAGGACACCAAGGATAGGCTTTGAAAAAACGAGTGATTCTCAAATGTCCTGTACATACGAGTCTCCCAGGGCATGTGTTGCTAAGCAGTGCTTGGCAGGGCTCCCACCAGGAAACTGCCTGGGATTATTGGCATCCCAGGTATGACCCATGATGGTGGTGGGCGCTGAACCTCACTCTGAGAAACACTGACAGAAACCATTGTTTCTCCGTCTCTCTTCAGGGCAAGAGGAAATGGCCAATTCCAAAGAATTATAGCCAAAGAAACAGGAGTTTGTTATTATTAACAGTATTATCTGTAGTCTTCTTAGTTGGTGTTAGAATGTGGTAGGTAGGAAGCTGTTCCCTGGATGGGACTTCCCTCATGGTCCATAGACTAAGACTGCACTCCCAATGCACGGGGCCTGGGTTCGACCCCTGGTCAGGGAACTAGACCCCACATGCCATAACCAAGAGATCCTGCATGTCACAGCAAAGAGCGAAGATCCTGTGTGCTGCAACTAAGACCCAGCACAGCCGAATAAATAAATAATATTTAAAAAGAAAAGAAAAATGTGTGCTAATAATTAAGAAAAAAAGAAACCAGACCTTGGAATCAGACCTTCAACTCCACCAGTTACTAGGTGTGTGGTTGTGGGCCAGTATCCTAAGCCTCAGTTGTCTCATCTGTAAAATGGCAATAAGACTTAATTCACTCTCCTCAGTTGTCTATGGCTGTGATGGTTGATTGAGATCCTGCCCAGAGACTGGCATATAGTTAGCACAACTGGGTGAATGTCAGAGGAGCAACAGTGTCCCTGCTCTCATTCCCTGGGCCCCTGTTGGTCCAGGGTTGCAAATGGCAAATCTTCATTACGCTCAAGTTCCCTCTGGAGAACCTGGGCCTTCAGCGAGACGTGGAGCTGGCCCTTCTTCCCTTCTAACCAGGGAGCTTGTGGACAAAGCATTTATTCCAGCCCTCTTCTCCCAAGGGAATGAAAAGTGCCCCCAGCCCCCAGGCCCTCAGCCGTGTCCCCAGGGAGCCAGAGCTTATTGCTACTTGTCACTTCTTATCTGATCTCCAAATAACACAAAGGCAACTCCTGCCCAGTGAAGGTCTGATTGGAAGTGACCTTCAGACACCCGGGCGTGTGAATGTGTGAGAACAGGCCAGGCCTGGCACAAGGAATTTGTCTTCTCCCAGCTCCGCCTCGCCCTGGGATGGGGTTCCACCCCTCCTCTCTGCACCCTGCCTGCCTCTGGGGGGCCCCCCAGAGCTGGACAGAAGTGCCTTCCTTCCTGAGATTTCTCAAGCCCAGCAGACTGTCTGCAGGTGGAGAGAGGAGCAGACTTTTCTAGGTCTCTCTTCCCAGATCCGGGGCACAGCTCAATGCGCCCTGTGCAGAGAGTCCAGGGCCAACAAAGAGCAGGTGCCTAGGATGATGTTCAGTTCAGGGACCAGGGGCTGCCTCTTCTCAGGCCTCCTTAGCCTCAGAGGGAGATGAGACGTGCTCAGTTGAGAGCAAGGAGGTCTCGCCATTAGAACTCAACTCTGTCTTCCGGTCTCCAGTTCCTCCCCCCTCCCCAGATTCCAGGCTCAAGTTCCCTTCTTGGCAGTCATGCCCCGTCTCTCCAGGAGAACACTCTTTCTTTGGAATTCTTTGCTCCTGCTCTGAAGCGCATTTCCCTCCCCTCCCCTTTGCCATACACAGTGACCTTGGCATGTCTGCCAACACTCAACATCGCGAGGCTTTATAAACCTCATATCTCAGAAGGGGCTGACATTACATTACAAGAGGATCTGTAAACCTCCCCGGGATGACTGATGTCTTTTTTAAACAACAGACCAAGACTTCATTTAAATTAGTAACATGGAGATTAGAGGCACTCTCTCAGCCCCTGGCTTGGCCACGCTGCGACACTGGGAATATCAGTCACATGAAAGCTGTTAAGTTTGAGATGGAAATAAATCTGGGAGCCTGTAAAAACTGTCAGCAGGTCAGGGAAGTTTATGAACTCTTGCTGTATCTAATCATAAATCATCAGAATAAGCTAAAACTGAGAAGAAAAATGTCCTCTTTTGTAATCTAATGCTGTCTGTTAGGGCAATAAAACTCAAATGAAATGCATGCATTGCAATTTTTAGCTGATACTTTACATTATTAGCAAAGTGAAGGAAGAGACTCAACTTAAAAGAGTGAGACAGATGAGGGGAAGGCCACTGTCCTCCTAAGGCTTAATCCTCAGCTTCGTGGCTCTTTCTTCCCCTCCCACCGCTGTGGGCCTCAAAAGCAGGAAATATACAGATGCTGGTTGATACGGATGCCAGGGACTTAGGTGCTGAGAGACAGGTAGTGAGTGTCCCAGTGGTGGCCTTGGAGGTCACGTGGTCGGGTCTCAGCTCCCAGGGGCTTCGCACACTGCCCTTATTGGCCCAGTCGACGTTCCCACACTTTCAGAGGGTAGAAGGTGTGGGCCAGCTCTCCTTGTTCCCATCAGCCTGGACATGTGCCCTCATCCTCCAGGCCCTTTGGGGGTGACTCATTTCCAAGCCTCATCCTCCAAGGCTCTCCTCTGTATCCCTGAAAACCCTCAGTAACGACTCACCTGTCTCATACCTTTCCCTCGTTTGCTGTGGTGTTTGATGCTAAGGATCTCCTTTTGCCTTTATGTTTTCTGGGACCTGCCCAGGAATTAACAAAGCCTCAAGCAACCGTCGCAGTTACATGAGGAAAGGGGCTGTTTCATTCACATCAGCTATATATTGTGTGCCTGATTTGTACTGGGTGCCAGAGACCCAAAGAGAAATAAGTCAATACTCCACAAGAGGGTAGGAGGAAGGTGGGGCAGTGCTGGGCTCCTGCTCCAGATATCAAGTGTGGCATCCACTTGATCACTTGATGGATGCCCCTCATGGATCTTTCTAAACCCTGGGAACATATGAAAGGCTAGAGATGGAATGGGGCAAGAGCCAGATGCCTTCAAGAAGGTGGAAGGTTTTCATGAGGTGGATGGTGAGCTGCTGTTATTCACGCCTGCTGATAACTCTGCAAGAGAAACAGCTCATCTAATGCTTTGGCTGTTACAGGCATTGGAGGATTTGATATATAGAAGAATGAGTGAAATGGGTTTAAGGTAAGGCAATTGAGGTTTTGATTGACTAGATGGTAGAACTTCTGGATCTTTGAAATGTTCAAAAATTGGAATAAGAGAGCCCAGGGACCTTGTGAAGACCCCACCCCTGAGGCTCATCCAGAAAATTGCCACTTGTCTGAGTTTAGATATCCTCCTGCAAGAAGGCAAAAGTCTGGGCAAACTCATCTCTGGAAGTCCCACTCAGCACTCCTGTCTGCCCTGTACTCAGCTGAATCGTAGGGTGGGAATCCTCCTCCAAGAAGCTGGTGGCTCCCCCATCCCCATACCTGTGCTCCTAACAGCGTCTCCCTGGGCTCTCCTCACTGGTGCTCTGTGACTCTCTTTTCCTTGTGGAAATAGAGCAATGGGCAGATTCCTCTGCAGGGGACTTGTACTCAGTTAGGGATCAGCACGGCAGGTGGTCATCCCCACTTGGTCTCAAGTTGGGGGACCAGATGAGCCTCATGAAGAATGAATTTCCTAGAGTAGGCTCCCAAATGTAAACAGAAGGGGAGGAGATTGTAAAAGCAGGCAACTTTCTTACAGATCTCTCAGGAATGTAGGCAAACAGCAGCCCTTAGTTTGGTTTCTTAGAGCAGAGGAAGGAAGACAGTGTGAGGTCTCAGCAGAAGCTTAATACCTCCAGAGACCTCCCTCCCTAGTGGATCAGCAACCATGGACAGAGAACTCAGGCTTGAGTCTGCTGTCTGAGGTTTCCAGGAGGTCTGGAACCCCTGACTTGGACTCAGCTGCACTTGCTTAAATTTAGAGGTTTCCTTTAGGCAGCATGTACATCCGAAGAGAGCATTCAAAGGGAAGGTTGCCTTTATGGATGTGTTTCCATTTCTTACTAACTTCCACATAGAAATTTTTAGTTTAGCTTCTTAACGGTCTTAGGAAGAGGGTTGGCTGGTCAAGGACTAGCCTCTTAATTTTGTAATTGGCAGAACAAACAGCTAATAAGTGGTGTTGTTTTTGTTGCTAAGTCACTAAATCGTGACTGACTCTTTGCAACCCCATGGACTTCAGCCTGCCAGGCTCCTCTGCTCATAGGACTTCCCAGGCAAAAATACTGGAGTGGGTTGCCATTTCCTACTCCAAGGGATCTTCCCGCCCCAGGGATCGAACCTATGTCTCCTGCATTGGCAGGCAGATTCTTTACCACAGAGCCATCTTGGAAGTCCAGTAAATGACATAATCATGCTTAAAACCTGGATCTTTTTGCTCTCTGTGTTTTCAGAGATCACTGTGTTTTCCGTTACATTAAGTCACCTGTTAGTTTTCTAAGATTTTGCTGGTCATAAGAGATCAAAAAATTAATGTGAACTGGAAAGAGGGAATTGGCCCTGCTGCTCAGAAGCTGGAGGTTATCAGGCAGTGGACTAAAAGATGAGCAGTTAGATGAAATTCATATATATTTTGTGAG
Organism: Bos mutus; assembly: GCF_027580195.1. Taxonomy (NCBI): domain Eukaryota; kingdom Metazoa; phylum Chordata; class Mammalia; order Artiodactyla; family Bovidae; genus Bos; species Bos mutus. The sequence continues at coordinate 16,066,998 of NC_091632.1, forward strand.
TACATATTTTTGTGTTGTCTTTGCAATGAGGAGAGCAAGAGAGGATAGATACCAACAATGAGGAAGAGGGGATAACATTACAAAATGGAAAGTTTTGCAAAGCATTAGAGAATCTTATAGTACCCTTTTGACTTGGGAAGACCATTTGCCATACATATCACCCTCTGTTATATTTCCTGAGGCCAAACAAAGACACTGATGCTTTACCTCTCCCGAATGTGAGAAGTAGGAGAACTAAAGATACCACTGCCATTCATTTATGTGGGTGTGGTTGTAAATCTTTTGTTAGTAGGTAGCATCCTGTTATTAGAAAATCTCTTCCAAAGAAAGGCGAGTGAGATTAGCCACCTTTACCGTTAAGGAATGGGAGGAGGAAGACGCATGTCCAGAGATGGAGGTAGAGGCTATATGAAAGGCAGCAGGAATGCATCATTTGCAAATTAATGGGGACTTAAGAAGGAAAGGTCAGCATGTCAGAGGCTGGAATTTTGGGGAAGTATATCCTAAGAGGATTAACATCCAGGGGAATTTTAGGTAGTGTTTTTGGAATTAACACAGGAGTGGAAGAGGAGTCCGTCTAGTCAAGGCTATGGTTTTTCCAGTGGTCATGTATGGATGTGAGAGTTGGACTATCAAGAAAGCTGAGCGCCAAAGAATTGATGCCTTTGAACTGTGGTGTTGGAGAAAACTCTTGAGAGTCCCTTGGACTGCAAGGAGATCCAACCAGTCCATCCTAAAGGAGATCAGTCCTGAATATTCATTGGGAGGACTGATGCTGAAACTCCAATACTTTGGCCACCTGATGCGAAGAACTGACTCATTTGAAAAGACCCTAATGTTGGGAAAGATCGAAGGCAGGAGGAGAAGGGGACAACAGAGGATGAGATGGTTGGATGACATCACCAACTCAATGGTCATGAGTTTGAGTAAACTCTGGGAGTTGGTGATGGACAAGGAAGCCTGGTGTGCTGCAGTCCATGGGGTTGCAGAGTCAGACATGACTGAGCAACTGAACTGAATTGAGAACAGGAGAGAAAGAAGTGGAATTGAACAGTGGGAGATGCTGAGCTGTGATGCAATCTTCGCTGAGGCTGCTGATGATGTATGGGAGCTCTGAAGATGGGATGACCCTTCAGGGATGACCTGAGTGGAGGTGAGGGAACTAAGCCTTTTTTACCCTCATGCTGATGAGTTACAGCAAGTGGGCTGCTCTAGGAAGTGGGTGTGGCCCTAGGTGTGGGCCTGGGTGAGGGAGCTGAGGCCATTCCCGGAGGTGACTGCCATCCCGGGATGGTCTGTTGGTAGCACTCCTGGCAGCTGGATGGTTGGGGTGGTGACCAGTCCATTCCGGAAGGGAGGTCTGGGTAGCACATTACAGTGCCCATCACAGTCCACCCTGTGCCCTCCAGAATCACTCCTTACATGTTTTCAGAGCAGTTCCTCCAGGACTCCTGGGGAATTTCATCCATCTGAGGAAAATTTGGGAGAGGACAGTTATGAGAATAAGTTATAGTTCCAAACGGCTTCCCAGGTGGCGCTAGTGGTAAAGAACCTGCCTTCCAAAGCAGGAGACGTAAGAGATGCAGGTTCAATCCCCGGGTCATGAAAATCTCCTGGAGGAGAATACTGCAAACTACTCCAATATTCTTGCCAGGAGAATCCCATGAACAGAGGAACCTGGCGGGCTATGTTCCATAGGATCGCAAAGTGTCGGACACGACTGAAGCGACTTAGCGTGCACACACACACACACAGCCCCAGTCACTGCAGCTGGTCTCAGCACTAGAGCTGATACCCACCTTTCTAGTGTTCCCTGTAGCCTAGATTCCCTTAACCATCAGCTAGTGCTTCTGCTGGTCTTATTGGCTTAGCTGGTTCCTTGTCTCTGAGAATCTGAGCCACTGGACATCATGCCTTTCTCAGATGAGTTTTGCTATACTTGTCCATTTACTGTCAAAATTGGGCAAGAGACAGCCAGAAGAAAGTGAAAGTTGCTTAGTCATGTCCAACTCTTTGCAATCCCATGTACTGTAGCCCACCAGACTCCTCTGTCCATGGAATTCTCCAGGCAAGATTACTGGAGTAGGTTGCTATCCCCTTCTCCAGGGGATCTTCCCAACCCGAGGATTGAACCCACATCTCCTGCATTGCAGGCAGAGTCTCTACCGTCTGAGCCACCAGGGAAGCCCCATCCCCGTTCTGTAACAGCAGCCCTACCTCCTCCTGCGGGTGAGGGTCTACTCCCTTTGCCAAGATGGTGACTCCTCTTTTTGACAGCTCATTCTTGCACACATTTGGCACACACCCAAAGTGCCAGTTACTCATGATCCGGCTTTTACTAGCTTTCTCCGTTGCCTCAGCTGAACTTCCCAGGAGCCACCAAATTCTATACTGTTCCTATGATTGTGTTCCTCAAATACCTCATTCACTGCCCCTACTAATGAATCCCGCTCCACCAGCACATCATCCTATTTTAGTGCTGACAGCAGCCCTGCAGCCTTGAGCTGGGCTCTCTGTGCTTGTTCTAGCACCCAGGTAGGGATACTTGCTGCCAGCCAGGTGCTAAGAGATCTCATTTCCTCACTTCTGATACCAACAGTCACACTTGGGGTCCCCAAGGAGCAGACTCAGATAAAGATTATGTGTAAGAATTGACTAGGGGGTGCTAATATTTATGAAAGGGAGATTAATGAAACAGGGTTAGGTGGTGGGAGAAGTTGGACTGTGCTGGCCTCAGTAGACCCTATTGTTGAAGTGTGTTACTCACACAGTCCTTACTCTTTGTGACCCCATGGACCCCAAGCCCACCAGGTTGATCTGTCCAGGCAAGAATACTGGAGTGGGTTTCCATTCTCTTCTCCAGGGGATCTTCCAGACCCAAGGATTGAACCCATGTCTCCTGCATTGCAGGCAGATTCTTTATTATCTGAGCCACCAGGGAAGCCCTGGAGAGCCTATGGGGCCCCAGAGTAGGTGTTCCCCTTCAGAGATGTCTTGAGTTGGGGCAAGAGAGATAGGACTCTGTTCCTTTGTGTCAGTCTATCAGTGGATTTTCCCCCCTCCCCCAGAAGGAGAATTGTCTGAGGTCAGGCCATTTCCTTCAGTTTAGATGATCCCAAAGGGACCTGGGGATGGCTTCCCTGGTGGCTCAGATGGTAAAGCGTCTGCCTGCACTGGTGGAGACCCGGGTTCAATCCCTGGGTTGGCAAGATCCCCTGGAGAAGGAAATTGCAACACACTCCAGTACTCTTGCCTGGAAAATTCCATGGACGGAGGAGCCTGATAGGCTACAGTCCATGGGGTCGAAAAGAGTCAGACACGATTGAACGACTTCACTTTCACTTCTTTTCACTTTCAAGGGTTGTCTATAGGCAACGCTCCCAGCAGTTTAAGGGTTTAAAATCTTCATTCCTGGAGAGGGATTTAGGTGGGTGGTGCATTTCAGCATTTTTTCATGATTGATTCCCAAGATCTAATATGATCAAAGAAAATGAAGATTGGAATAAAAAGGCATTGGATTGGTACTCAAAAACCCCAGTGACTTCTGAATTACTGAGTTGAAGGAAACACTAGAAGAGGAATGTAAAAAAGAAAAAAAAAAGAAAGTTATAAGTCTCAGGTTATTATTTTTTTTTTTTTTTGTCAACTGTTCAATTGAAACTGGATAAGAAATAAAAATTAAACTGAAGGTATTTGAATTTGGAGTGCAAACTGATAGGCTAAATAAGGCCAGCAGTCTTATTTTATTTCATCTATATAATTTTAATAATTAAATCATTCTATTTAAGTTGAATGTTTAGCTTTTCTGGAAAAAAATCAAAGATTTGGGTTACACTAGGCCTGTGTTCTGATGAAGCAGTACTGATTTGAGCTGCATGATTTTGCCTCTTCTAAATGGAACCAGCACTCTCCAGTTGACCACAGTCCCCACCCCCTCCCTATTGTGCCTTACTAATATACTACTGCCAAATCTCCACAGGGACTTGAGTTTGCAATCACATTTTTATCTACTTTGTGAATTGTGATATTGATTGAGCCCTTAATGTATCACTGTGTTTTTCCAACTGTAGGAGTTACATGGGATTTTATATTCATTCAATAATTTGAAATATTGAAGATTTCCATTTTGTTGAGCTTCTGGGTTCTCAGGTACAGTAGTGAACAAAAGAGGTGAGCTCCCTGCTTACGTTCTAGGGAAGAGGCACGCATTAAACAAGCCAGTCAATTAATGAACAATGACATCAAATAGTCGTAAGAAAGATCAACAGAATTGTAAGAACAGATGAAGAAAATCCAGCAGAGACCCGTGAAAGAGTGTAAGTCTGGGGTTCAGGAATGGGAGTGGAGACCAGTGGGATTTCAGGCAAGATATCTCTTATGATGAGAGGAAACCAGCTGAGTATGATCGAGGGCTGGGGGGAGCAAGAAAGACAGAGGGTCCATTAATTGCATAGGGCCTGAGGTGGACATGAACTTGAGTTACTCAAGCAGGCTATCAAGGGCTTCCCTGATATCTCAGTTAGTAAAGAATCCACTTGCAATGCAGGAGACCCTGGTTTGATTCCTGGGTTGGGAAAATCTGTTGGAGAAGGTATAGGCTACCCACTCCACTATTCTTGGGCTTCCCTTGTGGCTCAGCTGATAAAGAATCCACCTGCAATGCTGGAGACCTGGGTTTGATTCCTGGGTTGGGAAGATCCCTTGGAGAAGGGAAAGGCTACCATTTCCAGGACTCTATAGTCCAGGGGGTCATAAAGAGTCAGACACAGCTGAGCGACTTTCACTTTCAAAAGCAGCAGAAGGAAGGCCAGCGTGGCTGGGCACAGTGATGGGGGAGACAATGAAGCCATAGAGATAGGCTCCCAACCCCCACCCTAGTAAAGCTGCAGAAGCCAGTCTGAGAAACGTTCATTTTAAGAAAAATGCTAAGTCACCAGAAAGCTTTTAGCTGAGGAGATGCATGATCATTTGTGCTTTCAATAGGATCACTCTGGCTCTTGGGTGGAGGATGGATTTTCCAGGGGGCCAGGGGAGGGAGGGAACAGGGAGACCAGTTAGGAGGCCACTGTGATCACCCAGGTGAGAGGAAAATGGTTTGGAATGCTCTGGGGTACTCTCTTGAAGAGTTTACAGTCAAATCGGGAACAGAGAATGTGCACGCGTGCATTCGCACATGCATGTGCAGCCCCACACAGACACACATATAGCAAATACATGCAGATGATGCAGAAGCACTCAGATTGCAAAGAACAGAGCCTAGAGCGCACCAGGTTGGAGGGCATGTTGAGAAGTTCTAAGAGGAAGCTGCTGGGAAAGGCTACATGGTGGAAGTGAGCTTGGAGTTGATGGAGGTCATGGATTAGAGGAGGAGGAAGACGTTCCAGGTAAAGGGGAACGGTGTGAGCAAAGGCCCAGCATAAGCAGGAACCCATGCAGAAGAGTGAGGAGAGCATAGTGGAGCCAAGATGTGCTGTGGGCCTGGCGGGAGGTGTGAGGGCAGCAGAGGAAGTTGGTAGGCAGCTCGGACCTGCTCAGTCCAATAGCCTGGCCTCTAGCCACTCAGAGCTTAATTTTTAAATGGTCACTCCCATAGGGGTGTGGTCAAGCAAGGTGTCAAGAGCTACTGCGTGTGTGTACTTGATACCTGCTCCTTTTAACCCTGATGATTCCAAGGGCATTCTCACTCCCGTGTCTGTTGAGCACTTGACATGTAACCAGTGAAACTAAGGAACTGAATTTGAAGTTTAATTCAAATTCAAATTTAGAAGTTGAAGCCACAAGAACCATTTTTTCCCTGTTAAACAAAACTTCAGTGCTTCGCTTTATGTTTGACTCGAATCATTGAAAACCTAGCATCCAAACGGAGGTGTGCTGTATACATAAACTCTACACCAGCTTCCCAAGGCATGGCATTCAAATAAAAAAGTAAAATACCTCATAAATAATTTCATATTGATTGCACGTTGAAATTAGAATTTTTTGTTTCATGGATAAAATAAAATATTAACATTAATGTCATCTTTTTGTTTTTTACTTTAAAATATATTATTACTAGAAAACTTAACATTGCATATGACTCCAATTGTATTTCTGTTTGACAGCACTGCTTTAGAGAACCAACGTGAAGAGCTCCTGTAATTTCTCATTCAGTAATTTAGAGTTGACTTTTAATCAAAGTCCTCAAGTAGTGATTGCATATACCACCCCAGTCTTCATGACAATAATGATCCATTAATTATCACCTCCTGTAGTACTATTGGTTAACGTTTATTGAGGGCTTATTCTTGTAGCATGGTTCTAAGTACTCTCCATAGACAGATACATGTCCATTTAATCCCCAGTGCAACATGCAAACCCATTCAGGCACAGACTCTGGAATGAACGATCAAATGGGATGCATTACTCCTGGAGGAAGGACCGGGCAGGACCAGAGACAAGGAGCTGGAAGGCAGAGAAGTGTGGGCACAGAGGTGAGCCAAGGTTGAGCAGATGTCAAAGTGAAGCCCATTCTGCCTGGAGGAGTGGTTGGGGGCTGGATTGTCTTGTAAAAAACCTTGGCCCTCTTGGCCTTTGCGGGGCATGAGGTAATCCATTAGAAACATCCACTGGAAGAAGGAAGAGAGTCATTTCAGAACAATACTTCTTTATATCCCATCTTAAGCTGTGAAAAGAGAAATTTCCTGTTTATGAAAACAAAATTGGACTCCATTCTGAGCTTGTGATGACACCACCAGCTCCCAGGCTCTTCCTCTTTTTCACCTTTACTTTCAGGGTAAAACTCCCCCGTGATCTGTAGCGTAAAGGGTGACACAAATGGATGCCTGCGACCTCACCCAGAGACCCAGACGTGAGCACGTGGGTCAAAGAACTCCTTTGGCTTTCCTGCTAGAGTTTCCACCTCCCACCATTGTACCCCGGAAGGAATGACCCAAGTTGGGTTAACGACAGCAACTTCCTCTTGCAGCCTCCAAAACACAGTGGCTGCTTGCTCTCCAGTCCCCAGCGGGGCATCGGGGCAGAGGAAAAGGTGATGAAACAGCCTCTTGTCCATTTCTCCTCATTGTTGTGGGGAGAGGACATTACAGCTGTGTTTCCTCTGCAAAGGGCAGGCAGGAGAAAGGAGCAGATAGGCACACAGGTGTCCTCTTCCTGACCATGAATGGCCAGGACACAGACTACCCATCTCCCAACACCCTCTTCAGCCACTTTCAGAAGCTAATGGCTTTATTCTGCCCGCCCTTCAGTTTATGCCTTGTTCAGGACACCAGGTAACAAGTCTTCTGACTTTTTGCTGGACACACAAAGCCTTTACTTTAGGAGTCATAGTGAAGCTCAATTTGAACAGAGTACTTAAAATATGACATTGGTCTATGGGACAGTGTCAATATTCAATTTTTGATCTGCCAACATGATAATTTCATCATTATTAACCTGCTGCTGCTGTTAAGTCGCTTCAGTCGTGTCCGATTCTGTGCGACCCCATAGACGGCAGCCCACCAGGCTCCCCTGTCCCTGGGATTCTCCAGGCAAGAACACTGGAGTGGGTTGCCATTTCCTTCTCCAATGCATGAAAGTGAAAAGTGAAAGTGAAGTCACTCAGTCGTGTCTGACTCTTAGTGACTCCATGGACTGCAGCCCACCAGGCTTCTCCGTCCATGGGATTTTCCAGGCAAGAGTACTGGAGTAGGGTGCCATTGCCTTCTCCGCATTATTAACCTAATAGCAGCTGAAACTGGGGTGGGGGAAAATAGGATAAGTTGGGGGTATGACATTAACAGATGCACATGGCCATGTATAAAGTAGGTAAACAACAAGGATTTACTGTACAGCACAGGGAACTGTGTTCAATATCTTGTAACGAACTATAATGGAAAAGAATTGGAAAGAAGAACAGACCTATGCATATATAAATGTGTAACGGAATCACTTTGCTGTATACCTGAAACTAACACAATATTATAAATCAACTATACTTCGGGAAAAATAAAATAACATCTGAAACGATGTGTGCCATAGCCTAGTGGACACTTTCACATTTTATAGTCACCCCTGAATGACATGATAAAATGCTCAGTTCCCCGCAGGTTGTGTTATATGGAAGGTTGGTTTTTCTTTCTTGTTTTATTTTGTTGTATTTTAAATACTGGAAAGAAAGGCAGAAGTGTAGAGAGAAAAGGACATGGAAAAATAATTGTCACAGACAAATTAATTATAAATGCCAGAAATTTAAGATTGTCTGAGTTATGGAGGTGTTTGCTGTTGTTCAGTCGCTCAGTCATGTCCGACTCTTTGCGACCCCATGGACTGCAGCATGCCAAGCTTCCCTGTCCTTCACCATTGCCCGGAGCATGCTCAAACTCATGTCCATCGAGTCGGTGAATGCCATCCAACCAACCCATCCTGTTGCCCCCTTCTCCTCCTGCCCTCAATCTTTCCCAGCATGAGGGTCTTTTCCAATGAATTGGCTCTTTGCACCAGGTGGCCAAAGTATTGGAGCTTCAGCTTCAGCATCAGCATGGAAGTGGCAAAGGCTGGCTTGATCAGGAAGATGAAAAGCATACTGCAAAGTAAACTAGAAAGCCTTGTCAATTCAGATAAGTGATAGGAGGGGATGGAGAGGCTTAGGGCAGCTTCATGAAAAGGAGTAACTAGCTCTCTGTCTTCAGTCATGCTCCCGGTGACAGCTCGAGGGATACCCTGTGAGCTGATAGGAGTCAGTGTGGGAGGGACTTTCCTCTCTGGCGGTTCAGTGACCACACAGGGTCCTTTGCTCCAGTAGTCCAGCAAGAGGTGGCTATCTTGCCGTCTTTGAAGGGCTTGCTTCACCAGTCTTGTAATCGGGGTCCGATTGGGGGAGAGAGAAGAGTAAAATAAGCCACTGGAAGAACTGGTTTTACACAGGTTTGGCTACGATGGAACCAAGGGTCAGCTTTTCACTGTGCCCCGTGTATCAACTTGTGTCCCCTTTGTTTGCAAAAGGGCCCTTGGGTAAGAACACCCTGCTGCTCAGCTGGTGAGCTTTTCCATCACTCGGGGTTTGATCTTTTACTAATCATTAGCACTGAAAATTGACAGCTTGATCATAGAGTCTTACTTTTGAAGAATTCAAATCCTTAAATTATTTTTCTCTGGCTTGGCCTTGTAGCTGTCATTCTCTCTTTCTGTCAATCATTTAGAAATCTCTCTCAAATTTTTGCCCTTGTGAAGTCAAATATTGAGATACATGTCAAGTGACACAGTGAGAGATTTACCAAGGAGGGTGATGAACTTTAAGTTTGATACCTTGGCCCTGTCTGCCAGGGTGACCACGTGGACAGAGCCCAGGGATGACGCCCGGCCTGTGGCATTGCTCCAAGTGGAGCCAAAGTCAATGTCAGGACAGATAGTTCAAAAACCAGGTTACTGATTAGAGGCTGTACCCACTGAGAGCCACAGAGGATGGGATATCCAAACAAGGGAATGGAAATATTGTTTTTTTTTTTTCCTTAACACACAGATGTTTAAATATTTTTATGATTAAATCTATTTTTTCTTTGTGATTTCTTCCCTTGCTTTTAGGTTTAGAAAGTTCTTTCCCATTTACAAGTTTAGAAAAGAGATAAATATTCACCTGTTTTCCTCTAGTTAAGAAAATACAGGATGGGGGAAGGATGAATTAGGAGTTTTGGATTAACATATACACACTAATATATGTAAAACATATAAACAACAAGGGCCTACTATATAGCATAGGGAACAATACTCAATATCATGTAATAATAACTATAATGGAAAGAATCTGGGTAAGAATATATACAAATGTATGGATAACTGAATCACTTTGCTATATACCTGAAACTAACACAGCATTGTAAATCAACTATATTTCAATTTTTAAAAAGTGGGGGGAAAAAAGAATTCAATGAGCTATATCTCAACCAAGAATTTCCTAAAAAAGGAATTGGATATATTCAGAGACAAAAAAGAAAATGTAAAACTGATATTTGAATATCCAAGTGATAGCCTTCCAAGGACATGAAGAGATGAGGTTGGTGCTCAGATGTGAGACAGGTTTGGGCCTCATCAGCCATCATAGGAGTGAGGGAATCAGGGCCAAGTTCACAGCTGGGAGTGGAAATCTTTCCAGGGCAGCAAGAGGAAGGAGACAGGCTGGGCAGGAGGACCCAGAGGGGAAACCAGGAGGAAGGGATTTGAGAAGAGAAGGGTAAATACATGCTTTGTTTAGCTGGACAGCCCATTTCAGATGAGACAGGCAGAAGAAACAGAGGCTGCCTAAGTCACTCAGAGGGTTAGCAGCAGTTTAGGACCAGCACTGGGTGGCTGAGGCAGCTCTGATTTCTACAGACTCTTGAGGCTCCCAGCTCTGTTTCACCTGATCCTGCTAAATACGAGGAAGCCAGAGCTGCTCCAACTGAAGGACCCAATTACTTTGTTGTTAATTAGGAAATACATATATAAAACAATATAGGAAAAAAACAATGTGAAAACTAAAGGATGGAGTTGGACCAGGATCAGGTGAACCTGTGGAGCACTTTAAGAGGTGCTGAATGCCCGCCCAGTTTAAGTGCATAGATGGGCTGATATATACGATGACTATAAGCCCAATTCTAAAAGGAAGTTGGGCTTCCCTGGTGGCACAGTGGTAAATGCTGATGCAGGAGATGCAAGTTCGCTCTCTAGGTTGGGAAGAGCCCCTGGACCAGGAAATGGCAACTCACTATAGTATTCTTGCCTGGAAAATTCCATGGACAGAGGAGCCTGATGGGCTACAATCCATAGGGTCATAAAAGAGTTGGATATGACCTAGTGACTTAACAACAACAGAAAGGAAGTTAGGCTTTAAGAAGTCACTTTTCAAACTCAAGGTTATTTTTTTAAGGGGCACAGAGATAGCTTGTCCCAAGATACATGAAAAAAAAAAAAAGAAAACCTAGAAACACAGTCTCGCCTGTGCCAGGAGAATACCCATCAGAAAGTATATCTTTGTCCTTCAGAGCTGTGGATATCATTATAACCCATCTTCTTTATTCCCTGGACATGGATGGGGAGGTGGGGGAAGGAACCGAGGAAGTTATACAATCCAGCAAAACGTTATGTCACCAGATATTAACAAATAGAACTCCTGTTGTGCAAAGCCACCCCAAAGTTGAACTGACTAACTCACTTAACCAGGGCATTGAGCCGTGTATAGTGAGATGTAAATTCTATTCCTAACTCTGTAACTGGCTATCTATGTGACCTTAGGAAAATCAGTTCCTTGCTTTGGGTCCTCAGTGGTCTTACCTATAAAATGGGTGGATTGAACTAAAGGATCCCCCAATGTCTCCATTCACTTTCAGCAATTTACAGTTAGGGAAGCTAAAAGATTAGAAAAAAATCAGAGCACTCCTTGGGAAAAACAAACAAACAAACAAACTAATTTGGGGACTCTGTGTTTCAATCTTTCAAAACAGACCACATCTTACATTTAGAATCATGTGACATTTTTAGATTCTTGGATTCCCTAAAATCCATATGAACAAAATGCATGGTGTTTCATCTGCCCTGTTTGGTGTTTGGCAGTGGATAGGAGCCAGGATATGAGGGGAGTGTCTTATTGTTTTGCACATTTATGATCGCTGGTTGCATTTGTTATAAACAACTCTGTTCTATTTAGGGAGCTGGTGATCAATAAGGCAGATAATATTTTCATCATATTTGAAAAGACTAATGTTGTGAAGACAGCCTGTTGAGGGGGCCTCTGTTTTCTTAGCAGCTTTACAATTTCCTGCAGACTGTCTGCCATCCAGACGCTTTTCTTTGCTGGGTCTGTCGTCCGTTTCAAGCACCAAGAATCATACTCCGTCATTTGTTAACGCCGGATTAAAAAAAAAAAGTGTCACTTCTGGTAGAACTAGAGGGAAAAAAAAATCATGGCAAGATTTTCTTTTTCCATATTTCCAAACAGTGGGGGGAAAATAATGGAATGTTTGCCTTGAATTTTGTGTTGCTTTGGCTGCGATGAAGAGAGAGTTTCTTGAAGGCAAAAATCTGTCTTTTGTCTTATTATTGCCATCTTCAATCACAGGGAAATCTGCTCTAGCTGGCGGTTTTGCATTATTCCTTTTTTTTCCCCCTCCAATCTGTCATTTGTACCAATTGTGGAGTTTCTCGAACCAAATGTGGACTTGAAGGACATGGAAAAGAAAGCAGCTGTATGTAGCTCACAAAACAGATCAGTGTGGTCTGCCGCCTCTCCCCCATTCCTCCTCTTCACAGCGGAGTCTAGGAAACCCTAAGCCAGCCTAGGTGCTGGGTGTTACGGCTGTGTGGATCTTGGATACTCAGCAGCGTCTCAGAGGCTCCTTTCCATCTGGGGCAGAAAGCTCAGGACAGGCCACACTCCAGAAAAGCATACAGCTGGTCCCTTTCTACCCCTTTGGTCTTCCTGAAAATCACTTTTTAAACAGACATAGAGGCATATAAGGGATCATCATTTTGGTGATTCTCTTCTGTGAAAATAACTTGTTTTTCTATTCAGGCCTATGGTAGAGTGCACTTGAATCCTTTCTAGCTCTTTTCCTTGGACACCTGAGTCTCCTTTTTGCCTTTCCTTTCTTTCCTACAAAGCCCAAATTGATGAGAAAGGTGCCTGTTTTAGGAGGTGGCAAAGTTTTCCCCCCTAACATCACTGGGCACCATCCCTCCAACCCACCACCCCTACCATTCCACACCAGCAAGATACTCACCAGAATTTTGGCCTGAATTTCTTATGCATGCTAAGTTGCTTCAGTCATGTCTGACTCTTTATGAGCCTATGGACTGTAGCCCACCAGGGTCCTCTGTCCATGGATTTCTTCAGGCAAGAATACTGGAGTGGGTTGCCATGCCCTCCTCCAGGGGACCTTAGCAACCCAGGGATCGAACCGGCATCTCTTATGTCTCCTGCCTTGGCAGTTGTATTCTTTACCACTAGTGCCACCTGGCAAGCCCATACTTTTAAAATAAACGATCATATTAATAGTAAGTATAGTTTTGATAAGATAATTTTCCTTGATGAGATCATCTTAAATATAATGGCTGGTACAACCTAGTTACTCAGTCATGTTTGTTAAGTGAATGAATATATACATGAATAAAAGGTAGTACGTTATGTGGCCCCACCCGTTGGCTGATTTTGTAGGCAAGCAGGGAAAGATTTGTAATCTCCCAGGCTGGGAGGGAGGAAAAGGCGGCATGCCTTGCCTGTGAAGCACTCTGGGTGAAGCAGCGCTTCATGAGATGGAAGGAAATCATGAGGCGAGAACAAAGAAGCAGCAAGAGAAGGCAGACGCCTCCTGATCCCTTGTACCCTGGCACGGGGCCAGATTCAGGGTTTTCAGAAACAGGTGGAAAATTCCACAAAATGAGTTGATTTTCTTTTTCCCAAACAAAACTCTGATTCAGTCCACGTGAATTAGGTTCAAGGTGGTGGTTCGTATTTCTGTTTGAGCACGTTTGTTTTTAAAGTCCTTAAGGCCCACAAAAAGGTCTCAGATGGTCAAGGACTCCAAAGGCGGCCACAGGTCCCAGGGCCTTGACTCCCAAGAACTTAGGAGTCAGGACTGAGAAGGAAGCCCCCCTCCATCCCTGGACTGTTGTGGTCATGCTGCTCCGGTGCCTGGCCTGGGGCTGGGCTCTGAGCTGGCCCATGGGGTGTCCTGGGTCGGGGCCGCCACTGAGTATGTAGTAGAAGTTAGGACAGAAGGAAGCCGGGTGGGAGGCTAGCTTAGGAGAGGGCCCAAACCTGACAAGTTGCTAAAGGGAAGTGGCTGGTGTTGGGGCTCTTCAGGGAGAGACGCAGGGGGAAGGAAGGGGCAGAGGCTCTGTATCTGTCGGGTTCTCAGCAGCTTTACTTAGAACCCCTGGGGCTCTCTGAAGGTAGAGTTCCTTGGATGGGAAGCTGAATGGTTTCTCAGAACTTGGTGGTTTTCTCTGAACGTATTCTCAGAACTCCAAGCCCCCATATTGGATTCTGTCCACTCTCTATGGTTTTCTGGGAGTTAGGATGGCCATATCCTTTTAAATTTGTTGTTCCTCAGGGACTAGAGAATAATTCTCATCCTTCCAAATAAAATTTCCTTTCCTCATTTACATATTATTTATTTATTTGTCTATTAACTCATTCATCTTTCAACATCAAATCTCTGGATTCAATGAGATACTATTTGAAAGCCTATTTTGAGGCTTATTAGGAACCAATAAAGAAGAAGTCATCTGTTGTTTTTTTTTTTTTTCTGATACACTGATCAGCTTGTGGAATCTTAGTTCTAGACCAGGGATTGAACTCAGGTCTTTGGCAGTGAAAGTGTAGAGTTTTAACCACTGGACTACCAGGGATTTCCCGAGAAAAGGTCATCTTAGACTTGATTTTTTTCAGCTAATCTTCTGAGGCTTTGTATTTCCCAGGTTATGACCTGGGAAGTTCTGATCAAGGCTCTGATCAAGATAGGATTATTGGAAAACAGAGGTGTATTGATGTCTTAGCTAGAAATATTGGATGCCAAGCAAACATGATCAAGGCTTTTCTCATTAATTTTTTTCAAGCTGTCTTGTGGCCTCAGTTGTGGGACTTTATTTTGTGGAATTTCCCTAATAGAGACAGAAGAGGCACTCATTTGCATTTTCTCCATGAAGGTCAGAGCCACGTGGTCTGATAGTGTGTCTCCATAAGTCAAAGCAGCAAATACAGAGGAGCTTAACAGAAATGAGCCAAGATGATGTGTTTCACGGACTTTGTGAGATCTCTGAGAAGCTCCAGAAATTTATCTTGTGTTAGTAGACTCCAACTAGCAGTTAGTAACCTAAATTTGATAGATGCCTGGTGCTTCGTGGTTGACAAAGCCCTGCCAGGAAGACTGATCTCATTTGAGTCTCACAGTAGGGCCGATATTATTATTTCTCCTCACTTTATGGTGAAGAAATGGGCTCAATGGCTTATCCAGAGTCAGACCATTGGTTTTGGACATTGTCAGGGTTCAGACCCAGGGCTGCTGGCCCAGACCCCACATTGTGTTACTGGCCCAGATGGTGCTGTCCTGATGCTATCACTGCAACTCCTGACCTCACCCCCTGGCTTTCCCTCAGCAGACTTGCAGGGCTTCAGAGGTGCTTTGAGCAGGAGGTGCAGCTGGGGAGAAATGAAATACCTGGGCATGAGTAGAGAGGAAGGAAAGGGAACCATGGGGCGAGGTGGCAGCAGTGGGGTAGGTAACTGGGTTATTGGTTTCTCATTTTTTATTCCTTTTAATGCCAAGTTGGCCTTGGTGTTTTATCAAGCATCTGGGTGGCCCCATCTCTCACTTTCTAATCATTGGCTTTTCCTCTATGTATGGAGAGCCAACCCATTTGGAGAGATCCATTTCTCCTCTGGCTTTGCTCTGCATTGGGGAAAGATTATGACTCCAAGCAAATTTTGGTCCTGTTTTTATTTTTATTAAAGAAAGTAAGATAATTTTTTAACTTTGGACAATAATAGAAAAATAGCAAAAAGAAAAACTAAAAGATCAGTTACATTCTGCCCACTTAGATAATATTTGGTTATATCTTCTTCCAGCCATTGGTCAATTTCTTCTTTTCTCTCTGCTGTTTCTAATTGCATACACCAGATAAGCATTTTATCCTACGAGTTAGGGTGCAAATTAATGCCCCAGTGTACACGATTTAAGAAATGTTCTCCTGTTTTCCTGTGGTCTTACGGAGCATGCTTTTTTGCCCTTATCTCCCACCTTATTCCACAGTGCAGTTTTATTATAATTTTTAAACTAACCCCCTGCTTTTGGACATGAAAGTTGTTTCTGATTTTCCCCTGTTATAAATAGACCACTTCCTCCCAGCTGGTCACTCAGCTCTGGGCTCCTGCTTTGCTCTTTGTCACTGAACCTCCACCCGGTGTCCCATTTCTGGGAACTGTGTTCCTGTGTGGTTCCCTGCTCGGGGCCTCAGGTCCTTCCAGGGACTGGAGTCCTGTCTCTGATATCCAGTCTCTCCTGGCTGGCTCTCTGTCACCGGCTGCCAGACCAGCCATGTGGGGTGCTGACACCCCTTCTCTTGCCTGCCACTCGACACTCCTGGGGCGGCCATCTGCCTGGCCCGGCTCCAGGAGGCGTGTCGCGTCTTTAGGTCTTGATTTTCCCTGCTCGGGGTGTGATCTCGGGCCTTGGAGGGAGACGAGAGGGTCCAGCCGGCACTTGGGAAGGGAAGGGGAGGGGTGTGCAAAGGTGTGAGTGAGTGAGGGTGGGCGGGCAGTGGCCGATGGAAGGGGTGGCTTACTGGGGTGGGTGGGGGGAGCAAGAATCCAGGACATACTAGACAATTTAAAGTCTCCCTCCCACCCCCGTTCTCTCTCATATCTGGGCCCTGGATATCATGTTACTCGGCTTGGAACATTCTTTCCTTTCAGCCCAACTAACAAATCCTCATCCTTCAGGTCTCAAGCTTAGATCAGAGATCCCCCAGCTTTCACAAGCTTTGCAGCCAAGAGAAATCCCAGAATAGTTTAGTTATTCTGATTAAGTACTTGGGTCTGAACAATGCAGTGTTAAGTCCATACCTGAATGACTTAGTAACCGTTTGAAAAGTAACCTCACATATAGAAAGAGATACAGTATTTAAAATTCATTCTTAAATAAGCACAGTTACCTGCTCATGGCATGTACAGAGCTGCTGGCCAGTATCTGCCTTCTTGTACCTTAGGGTCAGATTAGGCACTGCACTGATTTTTTTATACAAGTACCTCTTTTATCACAGCAAATGCTGAAAACCCAGCTTTCTAGATGCATCCTTGCAAGGAATGCGGTGTGATCTAGTGTGGAAAGAGATACCACCTCAAGCCAGTGGGTCGAGCTGTGTCCAGCACACGGAGGGCAGTGCTGTGTGACCCCTGAAGACCTCAAATATCCATGGAGCCCCATGAGTTTGTTGTGATGGACTGAGCCCTTCGGGCTCATCACCCAGCATTGTCTGCTTACTTGTCTCTCTCCCGTTTCCTTAGTTTAAGCCCCCAGGACAGGCAGCGTATCTGTCTAGTTTATCTAGAAGAGTGCAGCCACTTAGGAGGCGCCCAGTACATGCTCATGCAGGGGAGGCATTGCTGTTGTGGTTCAGTCACTCAGTCGTGTCCAACTCTTTGTGACCCCATGGACTGTAGCCCACCAGGCTCCTCTGTCCATGGGATTTCCCAGGCAAGACTACTGGAGTGGGTTGCCATTTCCCTCTCCAGGGGATCTTCCCGACCTAGGGATCGAACCTACATCTCTTGCATTGGCATGTGGATCCTTTGCTGCTCAACCACCTGGGAAGCCCAGTGGAAGAATGGAGCCCATTAGTTTTGCATGCCTGATCTCCTTACAGGGAGAAGGTTGGAGGATTTAGAGGTAAATTAGCTGAAGTGCTGGTTTGGTGAGAGCAAGGACAACATTTCCAATTTAAAGGGCTCTGGTGGAGGATGAGAGGGAATCATCAAGGTTGTATCAGAGGACATGTACAGGCGCTGAGAAGGATGCTGCCGATTACAGAATGAGGGTGAGGGAGTGCAAACCATGATAAGAAAAGCCCAAGGAGAGGATGAAAAGAAGATTGCACAAGAGGTCAAGACAGATAATGAGAAACGCTTCCCTTACATAAGGAATGTCCGCTCAGGGAGGACGGTGGCAGTGCCCCCTCCAAGACCGAGCAAAAGCAATTTATTGACAGACATGGTTTCTGAAAATTAAATGGATCTTTGCCTTAGTATGCTCACAAAAGAAGGGCAGGGGACAGATCCACAAAGACACAAATTTCCCAGGGGACAGAGAGGAAATATCATGGAAGACAAGAAGGGTGAGTGGAGAAGGGGGAAACAACAACAACAACAACAAAAAAAAACACTTTATTTTCATAGCATGGCTATGACCTTCGGGGCTGGCAAATGGTCCAAACGGGACATCAATTGAGGAAACCAATCTCTTATCGCTGGCCCTGCTGGCCCCAAAGCTGCCAAGTGTTTGGTGCCCACATCAGTCCCCGGGGACTCGTTTGGTCACATTCTGTTCCTGGGTCTGGGGCGAACTGCTCCAAACAGGCTTCCTTGCCAAGTCAGGGCAGTGAGAAAGCTGCACTTTTGAAGTTGCTATTAGTGTCTTCCTCAGCTGATTCTGTAAGGTATTGTTTTCCGGTAAAGGAGGAATAAGGGAAATACTTAAACAATAACTGCTCTGAGGGAATGTGTACAGGGAAATCATTATCTCTTATTGTGCCAATAAGTTCCAAGGCACCAAGCCAAGCTTTTCTTCGGCTGATGGAGGCCAGGCTGCAGCTCTGAGGTCGAAACATGTACCAAGGAGGGAGTTTGTGCACCATGCCTCCCAGAGACTCCCAATCTGTCGGAGGTGAATTTGCCACCAACTGTTTCTCTCCTAGTGGGGATTGTGGTTTTGTATTCTGTTTTTCAAGAAGAGAAGACATTCTTACACTGGCAATAGAACATGAGAGTTGATGTTACCGAGCTCTTGTTCTGTGCTGGGCGCTGGAATCGCCACTTGGTGTATAATCTCATTTAAAACTCATTAAACAGCCATCTCCATTTACAAATAAGGGATCTGAGAGCAGAATTCACCCCAGGCCAGCTTGTTTGAGAGCTTAGGTTTTTGCCTGGGGAGTGATGCTGAGACTATCCAGCCAGCCCAGTTAGTCTGCCTGTTTCCTGAGCACGTATTATGGGTGAAGCGTGTTTTCAGCATTGACGTGGCCAAGCAGAGAAGAACGATGTGCTTTCCTCTGGATCCTCCCCTCAAGGAATTTACTGGGCACACAAAACTAACTGGGAAGAAACAGGCATCAAATGAGGAGCTAAACTGGCCAAGCTGGAAATATGTATGATTTCAGAAAAAGTTTTAGGGGTGTGGCTCTATTATTACAAATTGGAAAATTGATCTCAGATTTCAAGGAAAAAAGAAAATAAGATACATATCCTTAGAATGATATAGTCTTAGAGGAACAAAGGATTTGGAAATTTAGTAGAATCCTTTGTTTTTTTTTAAGAGGAGGAAATTAGGGGCCAGGATGGTTGTCACGTGGTTTTCCTGGTAGGTGTCCATCACTAGTATTCTGTATTCCAACATTTGCAACTAACTTCCAGACTGACTCATGATTCCCAGTCTTCCTGACGAGGGCTGGAGAACACGGGGTGTGTGTGGGGGGCAGCAGTGAAGCTCTTGCCCAGCTTCTTAGGCAAGGCTGTGTGGATGAGGTAGGGCCAGTGAGCAGGAGGAAGCCCATACTAGGGGAAATAATACTAAGATTGTTGTTGTTCAGTAGCTAAGTCATGTCTGGCTCTTTGTGGACTGCAGCAAACCAGGTTTTCTTGTCCTGCACTATCTCCCAAAGTTTGCTCAAACTCATGTCCATCGAGTCGGTGATACTATCCAGCTATCTCATCCTCTCAGCCTTTTCCTCCTGCCCTCAATATTTCCAAGCATCAGGGTCTTTTCCAATGAATTGGCTCTTCACTCCAGGTGGCCAAAGTATTGGAGCTTCAGCATCCATCCCTCCAATGAGTATTCAGGGTTGATTTCCTTTATGATTGACTGGTTTGATCTCCTTGTTATCCAAGGGATTCTCAAGAGTTTTCTCCAGCACCACAATTTGAAAGCATCAATTCTTTGGTGCTTAGCCTTCTTTTGGAAAAGGAAATGGCAACCCACTCCAGTATTCTTGCCTGGAAAATTCCATGGACAGAGGAACCTAGTGGGCTACAGTCCATGGGGTCACAAAGAGTCGGGCACAACTGAACACATTAGCAGCAGCCTTCTTTATGGCCGAACTCTCACATCCGTATGTGACTACTGGAAAAACCATAGCTGTGACTAGATGGACCTTTGTTGGCAAAATGATTTCTCTGCTTTTTAATATGCTGTCTAGGTTTGTTATAATTTTTCTTCCAAGGAGCAAGTGTCTGTTAATTTCATGGCTACAGTCACCATCTGCAGTGATTTTGGAGCCCAAGAAAATAAAGTCTGTCACTGTTTCCACGTTTTCCCATCTATCTGCTATGAAGTGATGGAACCAGATGCCATGATCTTAATTTTTTGAATATTGAGTTTTAAGCCAGGTTTTTCACTTTCCTCTTTCACTCTCATCAGGAGGCTCTTTAGTTCCTTTTCACTTTCTGCCATTATAGTGGTATCATCTGAATATCTGAGCTTGTTGATATTTCTCCTGGCAATCTTGATTCCAGCTTGTGAGTCATCCAGCCCAGCCTTTTGCATAATGTACTCTGCATAGAAATTGAATAAGCAGGGTGACAATAAAATGCCTTGACTTACTCCTTTCCCAATTTTGAACCAGTCTGTTGTTCCATGTCTGTATCTAACTGTTACTTCTTGAACCCATACAGGTTTCTCAGGAGACAGGTAAGGTGGTCTGGTATTCCCATGTCTTTAAGACTTTTCTATAGTTTGTTGTGATCCACACAGTCAAAGGCTTTAGCCTAGTCAATGAGGCAGAAGTAGATGTTTTTCTGGAATTCTCTTGCTTTTTCTGTGATCCAGTGGGTGTTGGCAATTTGGTGTCTGGTTCCTCTGCCTTTTCTAAATCCAACTTGAACATGTGGATGTTCTTGGTTCATGTACTGCTGAAGTTTAGGTTGAAGAATTTTGAGTATTACCTTGCTATCATGTGAAATGAGTGCAATTGTATGGTAGTTTGAACATTCTTTGGCATTGCCTTTCTTTGGGATTGGAATGAAAACTGACATTTTCCAGTCCTGTGATCACTGCTGAGCTTTCTAAATTTGCTGGCATATTGAGTGTAGCACTTTAACAGCATCATCTTTTAAGATTTGAAATAGCTCAGCTGGAATTCCATCACTTCCACTAGCTTTGTTCATAGTAATGCTTCTTAAGGCTCACTTAGCTTCATAACTCCAGGATGTCTGGCTCTAGGTGAGTGACCATACCATGGTTAATTGGGTCATTAAGACCTTTTTGACAAATCTAGATGATAAGATGGTTGGAAGGCATCATCAACCCAATGGACATGAGTTTGAGCAAACTCTGGGAGATAGTGAAGGACAGGGAAGGCTGCAGTCCATGGGGTCACAGTCGGACACAACTGAACAATTGAACAACAAACAAGACCTTTTTGTGTGTAGTTCTTCTGTGTTTTCTTGCCATCTCTTCTTAATCTCTTCTGCTTCTCTTAGGGCCTTGCCATTTCTGTCCTTTATTGTGTCCATCTTTGCATAAAATATTGCCTTGGTATCTCCAATTTTCATGATAGGATGCTAGTCTGCTATTTGGAAGAGTTTCTAGAACACTGATCATGGTTATACCATTATAATAAGAAATGCTTTCTTCTCCTGTCTCAACATTCAGAAATGTCAGTTGCCAGCAGTTCTCATCTGCATCTTAGTGCTTGATTTCTAATTTGAATAAGAGGCATCTGGGCTCAACTGGCATTCCTTCCAGTCTCAGTTTTCTGATACTCAGGGGAGTATCTCAATCTTCTATCCTTTAGGTCTTAGCTGGTTTGCTGAAAGGAGGTTGCTGAGATGGTTTGGTTTTAGGCACTAGATAGACAGCTTGCTTCCCTCTGCTCTCCCCAAACACCTTTACATTCAAAAGTCGCCTGCTGGACATCCTGCCTTTGGAGATTCCTTCCCCGGGCTAAGTGCACCATCTCCCTGTTGAAAATGAAGACCCTTAGGAGCTTCAGTGTTTGTGTGAAGTAACCAATTAGATATTTTCACAGGGAGAGAGAGATAATGAAAGTATCTGTATGGGGAGGAAGAGGGTGGCAGTGGTGTGGGGAGCTGGGGTGAATAAACCAGGATCTTCAGCGGCTCATCGCACTCAGGTCACTACAGGGAAAAGTCAGGTGGGTCTGCTTGGCTTTTCTAAGAGCATCTTGTAAATATTGCTTCCCTGGGAAGGCCACCCTCCCAGCCGCCCAGGAAAAATGCAGCTTTGTGATTAGGCTGAGGCCCCAGCGCTGCTCCAGGAATCCAAACGTCAGAAGGTACAGAAGGGAAATGACACTTGGAAAGTGGGATTCCACGGTGGCGACAGGACACAGGGTTCACGTGTAGATTACGTCAAAGGCCACGCGGATATGGCTTCCTCATGGAAACACAAACCTGGACCCAGGGAGAGACATGTTTAGACTTTTAATAAGTTTTTCCTGCTTATAAAAGTGACCCTGAATCATTGTCGGAGAAACCCAAAAACATAAAGAAAAAGAATTCCTCATCCAGAATTTCGTTTAACATAAACACAGTTAATATCTTTGTGATTTTTCTGTCTTTTACATACATACATATCTCATATTCATATTTTAAATCTTATATTTATGCTATATATTTTGTAACTTGCTTCTAAATTAATGTTGTATTGAGCATATTTTTGCTAAAATTCTTCATTAATGTAACATGCTATGCTATGCTAAGTCACTTCAGTCGTGTCCAACTCTGTGCGACCCCATAGACGGCAGCCCACCAGGCTCCCCCGTCCCTGGGATTCTCCAGGCAAAAACACTGGAGTGGGTTGCCATCTCCTTCTCCAATGCATGAAAGCGAAAAATGAAAGTGAAGTCGCTCAGTCGTGTCCGACTCTTCGCGACCCCATGGACTGCAACCTACCAGGCTCCTCCGTCCATGGGATTTTCCAGGCAAGAATACTGGAGTGGGGTGCCATTGCCTTCTCCATAATGTAACATAGATTTACTAAAATAATTTTAAAATACTTACTCATATGGTATCCCATAATTCATTTACTACTTCCTCATTGTTTAGCATTTAGGTTCTTTTAATTTCTAGACGATAGAACATGAGGTGGTTGGATGTCATCACCGACTCAATGGACATGAGTTTGGGTTAACTCTGGGAGTTGGTGATGGACAGGGAGGCCTGGCATGCTGCAGTCCATGGGGTCACAAAGAGTCAGACATGACTGAGCGACTGAACTGAACTGAATTTCTAGATGCATAAATATTTGTTAACATTTCTAACATTTTTTTAGATTAGATTTATGACTTGGAATTATTGAAACAACATCGATTTGTTAGTTTGCAGTAAAAAAAAATTTAAAAAAGAACAGGGAGAGATAAAAGTGATATAGAAAGAAAAGAAAGAGAGAAGGAAGGAGAGGAAGGGAGAGAGACAGAGAATAAAATATCCTTAATTCTACTACCTAAAGGCGTCTGTCCCTAACATTCTTGTGGCCTGAGGCAAGAGTATGAATTAAGGTCCACGTACCATATTTGGAAAGTTGAGAAAGTCTAAATACTTAGAGGCTATAAATTCAGCTGACAAACTATTAGATGCGATCTCTTCTGTGCTTACCCTTGAGACAAACTGAAAGTACAGGTTCAGATTTATAGTTCTTGGCCTCCTTGAATTCTCAAACCAGAGTCTGGAAGCCTGGAGAGAGCGGACCCTGGACACTCCCTTTCTTGTCCCAGGCATGACTCAAGCCTTCACCCAGAGGGTCCTTGTGTGCCTGTGAGGACACTGCAGTCAGTCCCAGGCTCAGGTACCACCCACACCTGGGCAAACAGCTCCTTCCTGACCACGTGCTGGGTCTGGGGTGTGCTCATCAGTAATACAATTTACCCTCAATGAAAGGGACCCAAAAAGAAGCTTATGCAGCCCAGGAAATGGGAATTCCAGGGTCCAGGATTTTAGAAGGAGAAGGAGCTAGGGCTTCAGGTGGGTTCATCCCTATGGCCTTGGAGAGTCCCTGCCTCACGCAAGCAGGGATGGAGAAGGGCTGAAGTGAAACCTTCTAAGATATAGGGCTTAGGAAGGACCCGGGCCTAAGGGTAGTACAGAGTCAAAGAATATTAGAACTAAAAGTTGGGTATATATCCTTCCAGATACATTTCCACACTCACCCATACCTGTACACCCACAGACAAGATTATTTGTATAAGCTATTTTATAATCATCTTTATAACCTGAGATATTGTGAACATATTTCCAGGTTATTCAATGCATACACATGAACATTTTTACTCAGATTTTGTAGAGCATCTTCCAGTAAGGGTCTCATCACCAATACCATGTTTTAATCCACATTCTTGCTCACACCCAGCATTTTCATGTCGGTTTAATTGCTAATGTGGGAAGCAAAAATTTTAAAAAATGACATTTTAACGTTGAGTCATAGTTTGAACACTTTTCCGTGTATTCGTGAACCAGTTTGTTTGCTTCATTGTCTCTTTGCATCCTTGGCCTGATTATTCAGGAGGTGTTAGTGAGTGCTTCTGAAGCCTGAAGAAAGGAGAGAAGGCGGAGGGCTATGGATAGATGAGGAGCTGGGGTGCCCCGTCCTCACTGCTGGTCAAGAACTATTGCTTTGCTGAGGAGTACGGAGACATGCAAGAGTCTGCAAAGGGATGCTGGAGCAACTAGGTGTCTCTGTGTAGGAGCCAGGAGGATACTGGGCTAAAGCTCCTACTATCAGCAGCACAAGACCTGATTCCACAGACGAAATGCTACTATTTGGGCATCTTTGTTGTTCAGTCACTCAGTCATGTCTGACTCTTTGCAACCCCATGGACTGCAGCATGCCAGCCTTCCCCGTCCTTCACTATCTCTGGAGGTTGCTCAGACTCATGTCCATTGAGTCTATGATGCCATCCAACCATCTCCTCCTTTCTCACCACCTTCTCTTCCTGCCCTCAATCTTTCCCAGTGGAGGAAAAGACTTCCAGAGTCTTTTCCAATGAGTCAGCTCTTTGTATCAGGTGACCAAAGTATTAGAGCTTCAGCATCAGTCCTTCCAATGAATATCTCACGTCCATTGAGTCAATGATGGCGTCCAACCATCTCATCCTAGGGCTTCCTATATCACGGTTCTGTTCTTCTCCTCCAGGAATACAGAATTTGGCTTGTGATCTTGAAGTTTACTTGGATTGGGGCAGGTGTTTATGGTCTGGAACACACTTCCCAGGGCAGGAATTGTTTCAATGCTTTCCTCATCGTGATTTGCAGGAAGACAATGTATGACAGTTGTAGGCTGATGACCATATGCCAGGTATTCAGATAGGGAAAGGGTCACTCTCTGAGAGTTAATTTGCTTCAGAGAATCCTATTTGTTTGTGCAAGAAGGACTGCATAGATCTAGCAGCTGGAGTCACTGGATTTGCCAGCAGGAGCAAGTTAGGTGCTGTCCTGTTTGCGAGCCCATCTGCGGGAATGTGTAAACCAGCCATCTCCAAAGATGTGTGAAGCATTTGCTCTGTATAATGACTGTCTTCTTGGGTTGCCTATAGCCGTTGACACCATAAATTCCTTTATAATGTCTTGTATTGCCTCCTCCATGAATCTTCCCTGACAGCCTTAAAGGCTCCTTGGGAGCAGGTCTGTTTGATTCTCTCTCAGCTCTGTGGGCAGTGGGGCCAGAGAAGGCTGCTTACCCCAGTCTTGTTACCTTTTATGAGGAGGGATCTCCATTTGTGTAACACACCTGGCCCCCTTCTGCCTCCTCACTCATTGTTCTCCAGGAAAGGACGGATGACTCATCTGCTTTGTCACTTTGAGAGAAATTCCTTCTTCCTTCCTCTTGAGATCTGGCCACCCACATGAAGCAGGAGTTCTGCTCTGTCTCTCTCCCTCCCGCCCTCCATGCCTTGGATTTTACAAGTCAGGCTACCTATGTGTCCTTTGGGGAAGGGCTGGTTGAGGAGTAAACTTGACATTGAGGACTTATCCTGTCAACTCCATAGGATCTGTCACTAATATCTTAAAGTGGACTATTTTCTGATGAGTATTTACCAGATTGCTCTTACTCCAAGAAATGATAGGAAGCATTATCAGGGAAATAAAAGGAGGCTATAGTCTTGTAAAATTGGAAAGATCTATGTTAGACAGAATGTGGTCCACTGGAGAAGGGAATGGCAAACCACTTCAGTATTCTTGCCTTGAGAACCCCATGAACACTATGAAAAGGCAAAATGATAGGATATTGAAAGAGAAACTCCCCAGGTCAGTAGGTGCCCAGTATGCCACTGGAGATCAGTGGAGAAATAACTCCAGAAAGAATGAAGGAATGGAGCCAAAGCAAAAAGAATACCCAGCTGTGGATGTGACTGGTGATAGAAGCAAGATCTGATGCTGTAAAGAGCAATATTGCATAGGAACCTGGAATGTCAGGTCCATGAATCAAGGCAAATTGGAAGTGGTCAAACAAGAGATGGCAAGAGTGAATGTCGACATTCTAGGAATCAGCGAACCGAAATGGACTGGAGTGGGTGAATTTAACTCAGATGACCATTATATCTACTACTGCGAGCAGGAATCCCTCAGAAGAAATGGAGTGGCCATCATGGTCAACAAAAGAATCCGAAATGCAGTACTTGGATGCAATCTCAAAAACAACAGAATGATCTCTGTTCGTTTCCAAGGCAAACCATTCAATATCACAGTAATCCAAGTCTATGCCCCAACCAGTAATGCTGAAGAAGCTGAAGTTGAACGGTTCTATGAAGACCTACAAGACCTTTTAGAACTAACACCCCAAAAAGATGTCCTTTTCATTATAGGGGACTGGGATGCAAAAGTAGGAAGTCAAGAAACAGCTGGGGTAACAGGCAAATTTGGCCTTGGAATACTGAATGAAGCAGGGCAAAGAAAATAGAGTTTTGCCAAGAAAATGCACTAGTCATAACAAACACCCTCTTCCAACAACACAAGAGAAGACTCTATACATGGACATCACCAGATGGTCAACACCGAAATCAGACTGATTATATTCTTTGCAGCCAAAATGGAGAAGCTCTATACAGTCAGCAAAAACAAGACCAGGAGCTGACTGTGGCTCAGACCATGAACTCCTTATTGCCAAATTCAGACTGAAATTGAAGAAAGTAGGGAAAACCACTAGACCATTCAGGTATGACCTAAATCAAATCCCTTATGATTATACAGTGGAAGTGAGAAATAGATTTAAGGGCCTAGATCTGATCGATAGAGTGCCTGATGAACTATGGACTGAGGTTCGTAACATTGTACAGGAGACAGGGATTAAGACCATCCCCATGGAAAAGAAATACAAAAAAACAAAATCGCTGTCTGGGGAGGCCTTACAAATAGCTGTGAAAAGAAGAGAAGCGAAAAGCAAAGGAGAAAAGGAAAGATATAAGCATCTGAATGCAGAGTTTCAAAGAATAGCAAGAAGAGATAAGAAAGCCTTCTTCAGCGATCAGTGCAAAGAAATAGAGGAAAACAACAGAATGGGAAAGACTAGGGATCTCTTCAAGAAAATCAGAGATACCAAAGGAACATTTCATGCAAAGATGGGCTCGATACAGGACAGAAATGGTATGGACCTAACAGAAGCAGAAGATATTAAGAAAAGACGGCAAGAATACACAGAAGAACTGTACAAAAAGATCTTCACGACCCAGAAAATCACAATGGTGTGATCACGGACCTAGAGCCAGACATCCTGGAATGTGAAGTCAAGTGGGCCTTAGAAAGCATCACTACGAACAAAGCTAGTGGAGGTGATAAAATTCCAATTGAGCTATTCCAAATCCTGAAAGATGATGCTGTGAAAGGGCTGCACTCAATATGCCAGCAAATTTGGAAAACTCAGCAGTGGCCACATTACTGGAAAAGGTCAGTTTTCATTCCAACTCCAAAGAAAGGCAAAGCCAAAGAATGCTCAAACTGCTGCACAATTGCACTCATCTCACACGCTAGTAAAGTAATGCTTAAAATTCTCCAAGCCAGGCTTCAGCAATATGTGAACCGTGAACTTCCTGATGTTCAAGCTGGTTTTAGAAAAGGCAGAGGAACCAGAGATCAAATTGCCAACATCTGCTGGATCATGGAAAAAGCAAGAGAGTTCCAGAAAAACATCTATTTCTGCTTTATTGACTATGTCAAAGCCTTTGCCTGTGTGGATCACAATAAACTGTGGAAAATTCTGAAAGAGATGGGAATACCAGACCACCTGATCTGCCTCTTGAGAAATTTGTATGCAGGTCAGTTAGAACTGGACATGGAACAACAGACTGGTTCCAAATAGGAAAAGGAGTTCGTCAAGGCTGTATATTGTCACCCTGTTTATTTAACTTCTGTGCAGAGGACATCATGAGAAACATTGGACTGGAAGAAACACAAGCTGGAATCAAGATTGCTGGGAGAAATATCAATAACCTCAGATATGCAGATGACACAACCCTTATGGCAGAAAGTGAAGAGGAACTAAAAAGCCTCTTGATGAAAGTGAAAGTGGAGAGTGAAAAAGTTGGCTTAAAGCTCAACATTCAGAAAACGAAGATCATGGCATTCAGTCCCATCACTTCATGGGAAACTGACGGGGAAACAGTGGAAACAGTGTCAGACTTTATTTTTCTGGGCTCCAAAATGACTGCAGATGGTGACTGCAGCCATGAAATTAAAAGATGCTTACTCCTTGGAAGGAAAGTTATGACCAACCTAGATAGCATATTCAAAAGCAGAGACATTACTTTGCCAACAAAGGTTTGCCTAGTCAAGGCTATGGTTTTTCCTGTGGTCACGTTTGGATGTGAGAGTTGGACTGTGAAGAAGGCTGAGCACTGAAGAATTGATGGTTTTGAACTGTGGTGTTGGAGAAGACTCTTGAGAATCCCTTGGACTGCAAGGAGATCCAACCAGTCTATTCTGAAGGAGATCAGCCCTGGGATTTCTTAGGAAGGAATGATGCTAAAGCTGAAACTCCAGTACTTTGGCCACCTCATGCAAAGAGTTGACTCATTGGAAAAGACTCTGATGCTGGGAGGGATTGGGGGCAGGAGGAGAAGGGGATGACAGAGGATGAGATGGCTGGATGGCATCACTGACTCGATGGACGTGAGTCTGAGTGAACTCTGGGAGTTGGTGATGGACAGGGAGGCCTGGCGTGCTGGGATTCATGGGGTCGCAAAGAGTTGGACACGATTGAGTGACTGATCTGATCTGATCTAATGTTAAAGTTAAACCAGTATATATCCTGCAGGACTTCTCAGGACCTTGAGTATAATGTGCATTTTGGATCATATAGGGAGGCTTGGGGACTATGGGATGGGATGGTATTTAGTCCCTACTTAGCTGCTGCTGCAGCTAATTGTTCTCCAGGCAAGAACACTGGAGTGGGGTGCCATTGCCTTCTACGCCCTAATTAGCTATTAGGGGCTAATTAGCGAAGTTGCTCCTTTGGCTAAAACTAGTGCTCCTCATATCTGTCTTAAAGTCTTTGATGTTTCTTAGAACCTGCAGTGAAAGGCTGCAATTTACAATCATAGCCATCAAGCTGGAATCTGACCATGATGGGGAAATGTCATCACTAGGATAGATATAAAGTTTGTGGCAGGGAAGGAGCCCCATGGCATTCATAGTGCAGGCTCCTTCCTGGAGAGACCTCAGCAGTAGAAGGGCTAGGAGATGAGACAACCATCCTGTGAAGAATTTGCGCAGAGGCCAGTTGGATGGACCAGACCACAGACAGATGCAGAAGTAGACGGAAGGCTTACTTCTATCTCTTCAGCTGCTTCAGCTGAAAACCCCCCGGGTCAGTGGTTGTCCAGGTGTGTGTCCTGGGTCAGAAGCATCAGCGTCACCTGGGAACTTGTTGGAAATGCAAGTGTGCGGCCCCACGCCAGATCTTATGAATCAGACACTCTAGTGGTGGGGCCCCACAATGTGGTTTAACAAGTCTCTGGACGATTCTGATACATGCTCAAGTTTGAGAACCTCTTGGTTTATTGTAATACCCCAGTCTGTATTCTGATTCAGTAAGAACCTCTACATTTCTACAATCAATGACTCTGATCACCACTAGTTTTAAGACAAATCTTAAGAATAAAGGGACCGCAGAAATTTGAAAAACCATATAGCGTAGAGGGAAGAACTGAGGCCTTGAGATAAGAGGTGCCAGTTAAAGCATTGGTTGCTGAGGATCTTCAACATTTCATTTCATTTTCCTTATCAATAAAGTGGGGGGATTAAAACCTGCCCTGCATGGCTCATGGGATTGTATAAAAGGAAATTGAAAATGTAAGTAAAGTTACTGGACTTTGTATGTGTCGAGAGTGATGTTGGATCAATGCTCATTGAATCTGATTTAGGCAAAATGCAGTCTCCGTTTCCAACTGATAATTACAGTCTGAGTACAAAATCCAAAGTTGTTTTGGATTCAGGCATTGCTTTTCCACTGAGGCTTCACCTTAAAATAATCACTGGGGTTTTTATTGAGACTATTGGGAGATCTTTCCCTCCAACATCTGTCATGAAGTATATTTGCTTTGTCAAGGGAAAATGTAAAATATCTCTGTCAAATTATTCTTGATGTCATCTTTAGCTTTTCCTTTAGATAATAAAATGAATATGTAGTTTCTACTTTTTAATGCCATTTTCTAAACCCATGGTGATGAGGATGGAGGAAATCAATACAGCTTTCCCCCAGGATGGTGACTGTCATCACCTCTGTGTCTTCAGTGCATTGATTGCTCATGTCATCAGCAAATAACTGACTTTCTAACTCAACTGTCCCCAGCCACTCTCTGAAGGCATTCGTTGAGTAGAATTCAATAAGATGGTAGCACATTTTTACTTGGCCAGGTGTTATTATGAATGGTGGACATGAGCGAAGTTGTTTTTAGGAGTAAGAGGAACCAGGTAGAATAACTGTTGAGGTAATTCTCTCTGTCCAAGATGGTACCACCCGGCCTTACTGTACTAGACTCTCCACCACCAGATCATTCTTCCTGTCAGTTAATCTTTGTTATTCCTTACTGTCCACCATGAAAAGGTAGCACTGGCCTCACCCACCTCCTTGAGAGGATAGTTTTGGGGCTAAAGCAAGTTTAGAGCAAGAGCACGTGTTCTGGAGCAGGGTGCAGGCTCCAGTTAAGGTGAATTGGGACCAAAACATGGGGAGCATGTCCAAAGAGACAGTGGTGAGCTTTAAATTCCAGCCACTTGTCAAAATCATGCAAAACTATCTCTGGCGTTAGTACTGATATAATAATTGGCAGCAGACAGTGTTGCAGTAAAGATGGATCTATTGGCCTTCTCATATAAAGATGCTCTAATTTTAAAGGCAAGGGACCTCCCTTTGCAAACAAGAGCTCTTGGGGTAAGTTTGCTGCACATGAAGCCGTAGAGCCTCAATGTCTCTGTGCTAGAATCACATCTCTGGGCAGAGGGTGACCTGGCTGGTGCCAGAAAGAAGGTGCCCACCCCACTCACTTGGGTGTGTGTGTGTAGCATTATCTAATGAAACAATAACCACCCCTGTGTATGCCGCACTGATATGTTCGGTTCCACTCTATTTCATTGAATCGCTAGCTGTGACCTGATAGGGTGCCTTGCTCCACTGATGGGTCACGGCCCCTACAATTTGAGAACCGCTGCCACAGAGGATGCATCTTCGGCTCCCTCTGGAACAGCCTGGAGGAGTGGGAGGAGCTGGAACTTTAGATAGTCCAGGCGGGCTGCTCCGGGGGTGCTGTGGAGCCAGGAGCACATGGAAGGAACAGTACAGGGGCTCTCGCATTGGCCAATGTCCTCGCTCTGTGGATAAACAGAAGACACCAGCCTTCAGTGCCTGCAATCTGCTATCTTTCAAGAGCTTTCCAACTCAGCCTGAGAGAGGAAGGAAGGAAGGCTTGATGAGAAAGAAGCAAGCAATGTCCTCTGGCCAAAATGCCTCCAGCACTTGCAGGCTGGATGTGGCCAAGGCTTTCTTTCGCCATCAGGGTGCCTGTTAAGAGCAAGACATCTTGCAGAAGGGCCAAGACAGAGGGACAAATGATTTGGTGGCACTCAGCCCCCAGCCTGTGTTCCTCCCTAGCAGGTGCCTCCCTCCGTCACCGCATGCTCCACAGAACACGCCATCTGGGGGCCTTGATGCAGGAGATGGCTGGGACTTTGGGAGCCGATTGAGCTGCTGCTAAGACAGAATGTGTCCCTGTGAGAATGTACACTGCGTCCAGGGGGAGGCATCCAGCCTGCTTCCCTTTAAGTCTGGCTCTGCCTGTCTCCATGGGGACTTGGGGGCGGGGAGGTGCAGGGGAAGAAAGTGATTCTCTGCAAGGAGTTGGGTGCCAGGCCACCTCTGTGACTGTTCTGGGGTAGGGAGAGGTCAAACGATTAAAAAAAAATTAGTTGGTTAGTTGACTAACTCTAGTTCCAAACCCAGAGTGAGCCAAATGCCTTGTGGGACAGGTGCTCAGAGGAATCCTATTGTCTCAGGTGCCCCTCTGCTCGCCACTGCAGTAGACTGGAGTTTGGTAAAGACAGGGTTGGAAAAGCAGCATCAGCAAAGTGCAAGGCATGGCCCCAGCTTCTAAGGAACTTACAATCCAATCAGAAAAAGGATATTAAAAACAGAAAGCTATTACCGCACAGTACATGCGAGACTATAAACAAATGCTAAGTGGGCAGGGTGAGGATGCTATAGGAGTTCAGGAAAGGGGAGATCTGAGGATATGGGGGAGCTGAGCTGGTCAGGCAGCTCTCATAGAGGCCTTGGTGGAAAGGAGGCGGGTGGCCATTGAGGGGGTGGCCCAGGAAAGGCCTGGAGGTGAGGAGAAGTGAGAAGCCCACAGCGACAGGCACTGAAGATGCAGGTAGGGCCATGATGGAGGGTGAAGCAGTCTTTGAGATTTTCAACACCAGGGTGAGGGAATTTGAAGTCCAGAGCCTTGATCTTTCTGTGATGTATATGGCATGTGCAACAGATGTACTTATGTGAGGTGGACCCAGGGCAGGAAGTGTGTCAATGTGGCTGAGAAGCCACTGTAGGACATCTGATGGGACTGGACTGAAACTTGCAGAGGTTGAGGCCACAGGGAGTCCTTGAGCCCCAGAGGACAAATCTATGAGCAGCAGCTGGGCATGGTGAGCAGGTATGGTTCTGGAAGCAGACGGGCCTGTGTTCATACCCTTGTGTCAGCTTCGAGCTGTGAGATGTCATTAACTATGCAGGCCTCAGTGTTCTCATCAGTAAAAAGGGAGGCAGTGCAGTCGTCCATACAGGACACCTGTCAAACGGCAATGTGATAGGCCTGGCATATTGCTAGACTCCTGCTGTGATCCCGATGTTCGTGTCCCCCGAGCCCAAATTTTGGGATGGTATTTGGAGGTGGAGACTTTGGGGTCATTAGGTCATGAGAGTGGTACCCTCATGAGTGGGATTAGTGCTCTTATAAGAGAGACCCCACAGGGCTCCTTCACTCTTCTCACCATGTGAAGACACAGTGAAAAGTCAGCAGTCAGTGACCCAGAAGAAGGTCCGCACCAGGACCCAACCACGCCGTCAACTTGATCGTGGATGGACTTCCAGCCTCCAGAACCGTGAGAGATGCGTTTCTGTTGTTTATGAGCTACCACCTGTGGTGTTTTGTTTTAGCAGCTCGACAAGTTGGGACAGCCTTTAGTAGATACAGTTGTCATTATTATTATTGCTCTGTGCGTGTGTGTTAGTTGGTCAGCTGTGTCTGACTCTTTGTGACTCTTTGGACTGTAGCCCACCAGGGTCCTCCATCCATGGCATTCTCCAAGCAAGAATACTGAAGTGGATTACCATTCCCTTCTCCAGGGGATCTTCTGACCCAGGGATCGAACCCAGGTCTCCCATATTGCAGGCAGATTCTTTACCAACTGAGCCACCAGGGAAGCCCCATTATTATTACTGCTACTACGACTCGATTCTTATTTCTCTAGTCAGGCTCCTGCCTCCTAATGCAAAATGACAGGCTGCTACCAAATTTCCCCTATCCCAGAGGTCACCTAGGGATGTGTCGAGTGCAATCAACACACAGGGGCTGCCTGGCACCATTACCCTTCTTTGGCAGCAGGGTCACCACATCTGATGGGAACTGTAACCATATTCTGCTGGGCCCCATTGCCAGGTACCACCACTGGGGCCCTCTAAAGTAACCTAGGTCTGCATCAATCAAATGTGTGCAACTGACGCCAGAGGGTAGGAGGGGGCAGGGCAAAACACTGACCCCACGTGGAGATGGAAGGGGGACGGTCAACGCGGCTTTATTCCTGTTTGATTGAAAAGAAAAAAAGGTGTGCTGCATGTACTGAGTGCCTTCTCTGTGCTTGGAATTGTTCCATCAATATTTGTTATTATATTGGAAGCAGTCTTTCAACAATTGATCAGGTAGTTAAATATTGAAAGATTATTATGAGTGAGTTAAGAAAACATAAATATTATGCTTTAGATAATCCATGAAAAGAGGATTTTGCTCTTAAGGGGAGAGTTGAGTAGGAAAACTCACGTGCTCTTATGAAAAATGAAAGCACGTGCTTACTGACTCCCTTGCTCACAGGCATCAGGTGATACCTGCTCTGTCTTCACTTCTAAGGGACCTGTTGAGTGGCTGGTGATGAGTGTTGACGGCCTGGTCCATGGGAACAAAGACATTCCGGCATCCTAAAGCCTGGGATGGAAGCAAAGAGATGCTCTAAAGAATGAGATTTCTCTTATTGCTTTAGATCTATGTCTCCATCATAGAGGTTTTGACAGAGGGGTCTTCTCAGAATGAAAAATGTGCATAGGACTGGAAATTAGGGAATTGCTATCTGCAGCCTTGTTTCTTTGGGGAATTGGTTCTTCCTCATGATTTATTTTTCCACTTTGAAATATTTCATTCATTCATCCCACATTTCATTCATGGCATTTCATCAACATGCCACTATGAAAAACTGGGCCAACTTAATTTTTTTTTCCTTTGGTGCTTAAAAAAAAGTTTTCTGATTCAGTCACGTTAGGTTCTTTTCCCTTCTAAAAAGTGGTTTCTTATGGATTTTAAAAACAATAAACAGGAAGATACAGGGGAACTAAAGCTCTGTAATGACCCCAGTGTAACTTATATTTAGTTAGCAGCATTAATGACATCAAAACAAGGTGGCTGATCCTACCCACAGCTCCTTTGAGAACATGAAATGAAATCATGTGCATAGTCACTTTGACAAATGCAGTGCTCAGAAAGGGGTTTAGGGGGAGCAAAATGGGAAGAGCCCAGGCTTAGGGACCAGGCCCCTGGGTTCTAATCTTGATTTCATTATGTACTTGCCCTGTGGCTTTTAGGAAGTTATTTATCCCTGTTAGTTGGGAGTTATGGGTATAGAGGAGTATGACGGACTCAGCTAATGGTAACCTTTATTATTATGCAAGGGCAACACATTGCTATCATCATTATAATGATTATTTTGTGTTATTTTCAGTCTTAGAATGAGTTATATGGCCTTTCTGCAACCTTCTTAATGATATTTCATTTGGGTTAATATCCAAATGAGATTGTATTCCGGGACTACTGCTGTTGGTGGGAGGTGAGGGTAAGGAGTGCAGTCTCAAGGAGCAGTTCTTTAAGGTTAATTTGGGACAGGGGATAATACCTGAAGTGGCTAAAATTTATTTTTTTCTCTGAAAACCCTTGGGTTCACTTTAGTTCATAAAACTTAGTTCACACCATTTATACTACACCAGGTGCTGGGAATGCAAATAATAAACCTCAAGAGGTTCCTGACGAGAGGAAGCAGATTGTATAACCACAGAATAATGTGGGAAGTGAGATGATAAAGAGATATATGGCTTCTGGGTAGAAGAGAGCCAGGGCATAAGACTCCATAATAGGATGCCCTTTTCACCTATAACAGAAAGCCTGACTAAATATGGCTTAAATAATAAAAAGAAGCATTATTTTATGTAATAAGAAATCCTAACCTAAGAAAGGCCAGAGTCATTTCATTTAGTAACTGAACGTAGACTCAGGTTCTTTCTATCTTCTCACTTTGCCATCCTCACTCAGTATAGTGTCCAAATTTCCCTCAGGATCACAAGACGGCTGCAATAGCTCCAGCCATGAACAGTATCAACAGACTAACACCAAGGGAAAAATAAAATCTTGTTTCTTTCCCAAGTATCACTTTTTAAGAAAACTTTATAAAAAGTAGCTACTCTGCCACAGCAAACTTCCCCTAACATTTCCTAATCAAGTCACCTGGACACTTGTGGAAAAACCACAATACAGAGAAGGACAATGACAAAGACAGCATTTCAGGTCAGTTCAGTTCAGTCGCTCAGTCGTGTCTGACTCTTTGCGACTCCATGAATCACAGCACGCCAGGCCTCCCTGTCCATCACCAACTCCCGGAGTTCACTCAAACTTATGTCCATCGAGTCAGTGATGCCATCCAGCCATCTCATCCTCTGTCATCCCCTTCCCCTCCTGCCCTCAATCCCTCCCAGCATCAGGGTCTTTTCCAATGAGTCAACTCTTTGCATGAGGTGGCCAAAGTATTGGAGTTTCAGCTTCAGCATCAGTCCTTCCAATGAACACCCAGGACTGATCTCCTTCAGAATGGACTGGTTGTATCTCCTTGCAGTCCAAGGGACTCTCAAGAGTCTTCTCCAACACCACAGTTCAAAAGCATCAATTCTTTGGCGCTCAGCCTTCTTCACAGTCCAACTCTCACATCCATACATGACCACAGGAAAAACCATAGCCTTGACTAGATGAACCTTTGTTGGCAAAGTAATGTCTCTGCTTTTGAATATGCCATCTAGGTTGGTCATAACTTTCAGCCACCTCTTCTTAATATCTTCTGCTTCTGTTAGGTCCATAACATTTCTGTCCTTTATCAAGCCCATCTTTGCATGAAATATTCCCTTGGTATCTCTAATTTTCTTGAAAAGATCTCTAGTCTTTCCCATTCTGTTGTTTTCCTCTATTTCTTTGCCTTGATCGCTGAGGAAGGCTTTCTTATCTCTCCTTGCTATTCTTTGGAACTCTGCATTCAGATGCTTATATCTTTCCTTTTCTCCTTTGCTTTTCACTTCTCTTCTTTTCACAGCTATTTGTAAGGCCTCCTCAGACAGCCATTTGCTTTTTTGCCTTTCTTTTCCATGGAGATGGTCTTGATCCCTGTCTCCTGTACAATGTCACAAACCTCTGTCCATAGTTCATCAGGCACTCTGTCTAACAGATCTAGCAAGAATATACAGAAGAAGTGTACAAAAAAGATCTTCACGACCCAGATAATCACCATAGTGTGATCACTCACCTAGAGCCAGACATCCTGGAATGTGAAGTCAAGTGGGCCTTAGAAACATCACTACAAACAAAGCTAGTGGAGGTGGTAGAATTCCAGTTGAGCTATTTCAAATCCTGAAAGATGATGCTGTGAAAGGGCTGCACTCAATATGCCAGCAAATTTGGAAAACTCAGCAGTGGCCACAGGACTGGAAAAGGTCAGTTTTCATTCCAATCCCAAAAAAAGACAATGCCAAAGAATGCTCAAACTACCGCACAATTGCACTCATCTCACATGCTAGTAAAGTAATGCTCAAAATTCTCCAAGCCAGGCTTCACCAATATGTGAACCATGAATTTCCAGATGTTCAAGACAGCATTTAGATTTACTAAAATTTATCAAGTCATGGGGGAGGAAGAAGACCTTAAATAAAACTGGGGCTTTGCCAGCACTAAAGAAAATAAAAGTTGGTCTTTAGACAAGCAGCTGAAAGAATCGTCAACAGCATCTAACTCAGCCTTGGGATAAAAGAGTGGGAACCAGGAAGGCTTTCTGGAGGAAGTGATACCTCTTGAATAGGAGGTGTCCAGGTAAAAGTATTTGAAAGTGGAATGGAGCTAGGAAATGGAAAAGAGACCCACATTAACAGAAGCAGTGGAGGAAAAAATAATATAGTAAATTTGGTTGACTACAAAGAACTCAAAATTGTGGAGTTTTAGAGACATTGTTTTGAAATATATAGAAAATTAAATCCATCCCTGAAGAATCTGGAAGAGTGAACACTTGTTGAATGCATACAGTGCTGCAGGGACTGTTCTGTTTTTGCATATAGCTTGTTCTGGAGAGTGATGCATAGATTGTCTCATTTATGTGGCTACTTAACAACCTACTTTAAAACTTAGAATGTTGAAACAACAATCCTTTTACTGTGTTTCACAATTTTATGGTCAGAAAATTGGGCAGGCCTCTGCTGACATTGTACAGGAGACAGGGATCAAGACCATCCCCATGGAAAAGAAATGCAAAAAAGCAAAATGTCTGTCTGGGGAGGCCTTACAAATAGCTGTGAAAAGAAGAGAAGTGAAAAGCAAAGGAGAAAAGGAAAGATATAAGCATCTGAATGCAGAGTTCCAAAGAATAGCAAGAAGAGATAAGAAAGCCTTCTTCAGCGATCAATGCAAAGAAATAGAGGAAAACAACAGAATGGGAAAGACTAGGGATCTCTTCAAGAAAATCAGAGATACCAAAGGAACATTTCATGCAAAGATGGGCTCGATACAGGACAGAAATGGTATGGACCTAACAGAAGCAGAAGATATTAAGAAGAACTATACAAAGATCTATACACAAAAGATCTTCATGACCCAGATAATCATGATGGTGTGATCACTCACCTACAGCCAGACATCCTGGAATGTGAAGTCAAGTGGGCCTTAGAAAGCATCACTATAAACAAAGCTAGTGGAGGTGATGGAATTCCAGTTGAGCTATTTCAAATCCTGAAAGATGATGCTGTGAAAGGGCTGCACTCAATATGCCAGCAAATTTGGAAAACTCAGCAGTGGCCACAGGACTGGAAAAGGTCAGTTTTCATTCCAATCCCAAAGAAAGGCAATGCCAAAGAATGCTCAAACTACTGCACAATTGCACTCATCTCCCATGCTAGTAAAGTAATGCTCAAAATTCTCCAAGCCAGGCTTCAGCAATATGTGATCCGTGAACTTCCTGATGTTCAAGCTGGTTTTAGAAAAGGCAGAGGAACCAGAGATCAAATTGCCAACATCTGCTGGATCATGGAAAAAGCAAGAGAGTTCCAGAAAAGCATCTATTTCTGCTTTATTGACTATGTCAAAGCCTTTGCCTGTGTGGATCACAATAAACTGTGGAAAATTCTGAAAGAGATGGGAATACCAGACCACCTGATCTGCCTCTTGAAAAATCTGTATGCAGGTCAGGAAGCAACAGTTAGAACTGGACATGGAACAATAAACTGGTTCCAAATAGGAAAAGGAGTTCGTCAAGGCTGTATATTGTCACCCTGTTTATTTAACTTCTATGCAGAGGACATCATGAGAAACGCTGGACTGGAAGAAACACAAGCTGGAATCAAGATTGCTGGGAGAAATATCAA
This sequence comes from Bos mutus, assembly GCF_027580195.1. Classification (NCBI taxonomy): domain Eukaryota; kingdom Metazoa; phylum Chordata; class Mammalia; order Artiodactyla; family Bovidae; genus Bos; species Bos mutus. The sequence continues at coordinate 16,106,144 of NC_091632.1, forward strand.
TAACCTCAGATATGCAGATGACACAACCCTTATGGCAGAAAGTGAAGAGGAACTCAAAAGCCTCTTGATGAAAGTGAAAGTGGAGAGTGAAAAAGTTGGCTTAAAGCTCAACATTCAGAAAACAAAGATCATGGCATCCGGTCTCACCACTTCATGGGAAATAGATGGGGAAACAGTGGAAACAGTATCAGACTTTATTTTTCTGGGCTCCAAAATCACTACAGATGGTGACTGCAACCATGAAATTAAAAGAAGCTTACTCCTTGGAAGGAAAGTTATGACCAACCTAGATAGCATATTCAAAAGCAGAGATATTACTTTGCCAACAAAGGTTCGTCTAGTCAAGGCTACGGTTTTTCCTGTGGTCATGTATGGATGTTAGAGTTGGACTGTGAAGAAGGCTGAGCGCCTAAGTATTGATGGTTTTGAACTGTGGTGTTGGAGAAGACTCTTGAGAGTCCCTTGGACTGTAAGGAGATCCAACCAGTCCATTCTGAAGGAGATCAGCCCTGGGATTTCTTTGGAAGGACTGATGCTAAAGCTGAAACTCCAGTACTTTGGCCATCTCATGCGAAGATTTGACCCATTGTAAAAGACTCTGATGCTGGGAAAGATTGGGGCAGGAGGAGAAGGGGAGGACAGAGGATGAGATGGCTGGATGGCATCACTGACTCGATGGACATGAGTCTGAGTGAACTCTGGGAGTTGGTGATGGACAGGGAGGCCTGGTGTGCTGTGACTCATGGGGTCGCAAAGAGTCAGACACGACTGAGCGACTGATCTGATCTGATCTGCTGGATGATTCCTCTGCCTCAGATTGTGTCAGCTGGGCTCATTCAGTGATATTCAGCTGGTGGTTAAGCTGGTCTTCAAGGTCCAAGGTGGTTTGACTGACATGATTGGTGCCTTGGTAGAATGGCTAGAAGGTTGGGTTTACCTGTGTTCTTCCTCTCCTATAGTCTTATTGCTTCCCTACGGGGCTTCTCCAGTCATCCAGAGATGGTGAATACTACTAATTCTTTGAAAGTTTAGGCCCAGAGCTGACAAATTTCACTCCATTAGCCAAAGCTGTAATAAATCAGCCCAGAATCAAGAGGAGGAGGACTGAGAGTTCCACCTTTCAGTGGGAAGAATGTCAAATAATTTGCAGCAATCTTTAATCCACCTAATACTAATTTATTTATCCCTCCAATGACCCGGAGATAGTTATGTTATTAGTTTATAGATAAGGAAATGGGGACATGATGTGGTTATGTAACTTGCCCAAGGTCAGTGCTTAGTAAGAAAGGGTTGTCAAGATTGAAATGCAGTTGGTCTGCGTTTCAGAAGATATATTTACCTGTGATTCCACTGTTGTCTGTCTTGAGGAGGACCACACTCACTGAAGAATTTAGACAGAATATGTTTCTATAGTTTTAAGCCACAAGGAAGATTAGAGCTCCTTTCTCTGAAGAACCATCACGAGCCTTCTGCTGGCTAACTCATTGTCTATGACATGTGTGTTGAATAGCCTGCTGACACTGTTAATACCCTGGTTTGGTCCCCATATTTTTAAAGAGCTTTTGATCTCTTCTTTCTGCCTCTGGGAACCCTAGCCTGGGCATGAGGCTCCAGCAGCAGATTAAATGCATTTCAAATGATGAGAAGATAGAACCCTGCCTTCAGTGCCCTCACCACTCTCCTGGATTGTTGACAGATTATTTACTGTGTTTGCCTTGACTTGAGCTATTTAATTTTTCCCAAACAGATGCAGCCAATTGATAAATGGCGCTCCCCACTAAAAGTCAGAAATGTCAGCAAGACTCTTAGAATCAGTGTCATTCTGGACGCGAACAATAGACACGGCTGAGAAACAGGGACCTGTGCCAAGTGTTCTTGAGGCTAGGAGGTCATGTGCCACTTTTCTGCTGAGAGAGAGATATGTATAAGGGCAAGGGAAGCAGAAGTTTGGGGGTGGGGCGTGTGCTAATAATAGGGTGGGTCACATGATACCTAAGTCACCTCCGAAGAGGCTTAGTTGGTGGAGGTGAATTAAAGTGCTCGGAATTAAGGACATTTCTTCAAATGTCTCCCAATGTGTAAAAAGAGGCTGAAGGAAACACATGTGTGATGAAGAGAGAATTGCGAGGTTAGCCTGACCTCCCTTCAGAGGGCTTTTGTGATGTTCTAGGGAGTAGTTAGGAGCAGGACTAACTCAGAATTTTCGAGGGGCAGTCAAATTGCAAATGGTTTAAGCAGTTTTAAGAACATCAAGATGGTGACATCAGAGCATTGAACAGAGCATAGGGCCCTCCTGAGTGCAGGGAGCTGTGGGACAGTGCAGGCTTATGTGCCCGAAGCTGGCCGTGGCTGGGAGAACTTGGTGCTTGATTGCTCTTGTCGAATGGGACAGCAGTGAGTGGATCTGACAGTGATTTCAAGGCTGGCCCCAGGTGACACTGGGCAGGGAACTTGTTTCCTCTCTCTGACCGCCTCCTCTTCTCTTCCAAGCCTCCTCCCTCCTCAGCTACCAGAGCTCACTGACTCTCTCACCATGTTCCTTCCCACTCCTCAGAAAACCTGCCTGCAGGAAAGCATCGAGAAAGCTCCCAGACCCTGAGGTGTAAATGATGGATAATATTTGGAGTGCTCCTCCTATGTGTTTGTATTTTTACAGAAATTTAAGCCTCAGGGAAAGCAATGATGAAATTTCAGGTATTATCTGGTTCATAGGAAAATTTATTTCTTTTTATAACGCTGGGAGGTTTGCCCAGAGCTGTTGAGATCACACTGTTATGGGCATCCACTTGGGCATCCACTTATTCTCGCAGTTGTGCAGGCTGTGGCTCTCTGCTCCTGGGGGCTTTTATCCCTGAGGGTGCAAGCTGTAGCCTCTTCTTTTACGAATGGAGCTGGAAGGATCCCCCCGCCCCCAACTGCCATGGTCTGTAGTCTGGACAGTAGGACATGCTTAAACACTGTTCGCAGGAAATGTGGCCGAGCTAGATTCCATTTTGGTTGCCCATTTGTACTCCGAGTCTCACTCCTCCCTGCTCAGCTACCCCCACCCCCAGCCCCTTCCTGCCCACCCAGCTCTCTCAGAGGGCACAGCTCACGACTTGGCAGGCCTGAGCTGTGCTTCTTTCCTTGACACTCTTTCTGAATATCAGAGACACTTCCGGGGTTGGCTTCACCTATCACTTCCGACATTCACCCTCCCAGGGCTTCCCCGGTGGCTCAGCAGTAAAGAATCTACCTGCAGTTTAGGAGACATGGGGTTCGATCCCTGGATGGGGAAGATCCCCTGGAGAAGGGAATGCTACCTACTCCAGGATTCTTGCCTGGAGAATCCCATGGACAGAGGAGCCTGGCGGGCTACCGTCCATAGGGTCATAAAGAACTGGACACGACTGAAGCGACTAAGCACACACATGGGCACATTCACTCCCCCAAACCCCCAACAGGCACTTGATCCGGTGAAGGCCTTGCTGCTGGAAGGGCTGGGGCTGGGGCTGGGGAGTGCCCTCTGGACACCCTGAACCAGGCTTTGTCTCTTTCTCTTGGGCCTGCTGTGGGTGGCTTGTCTTTCCTCAGGCTTAGGGTCAAGGGAAACGCCTTCTCCAACCACAAACCAACAGGGCCTCCCTTATCTCTCAGGTTGACTTGGCTTCTAGGAAGTGGTTGTGGCTTACAAAGCCACGGCATGAGCCCAGGAGAAAACCATTTCAGTTGCACAGGGCTAGACAGAAGCCCGGCCTCACAGAGGAGGTTAATAATAGAGCCCGTCCTAGAGGCAGTGCAGGAAAGCCTTTGGAATTCTCTGTCCTCAGATATGCTCGGACCCATCCATTCAGAAGCACTTTTTTCTCCAGGCCTGTCTCTGTGGCAGCCTGGCTCTAGAAAGAAGGTGATCACAAGTCTGGTTTTGAAACCTCGGGGGCTATGACTGTTTTAGGATTTGAAGCCAAAACATATTGAGCAAATAAAAACCTCTGACTCACCAGGAATCTTCACTCTTCGTTTTCAAACACATCAATCAGTCTGTCAACAGCACTGACTGAAAGTCTATTCTGTGAAGAACCGTGGACTGGGCACTGTGGGGAGATTTGCAGAACCGTGTATTAATAGTGTCATTCATCCATCCATTTATCTAGCCATTTAATTCAATTTAATGAATTGAGTCAAATCAGAAATACCCACTGAGCCTTACTAGCCACAAAACCCTGCCTTTGAGGGATGCCGGAACTATAGAGATAGTAATGTATAAAAAGTCACTCTCAAGAGCTTACCATCTAATCGGGATGGTGGCAAAGGCAAACACATAAATAGATTAGACCAGGCAAACTATGATAAATATAACGAGGGAAGTTGGCCAGAGGTGTTCCAGAGATTCAGAAAAGGGACCTGTCATACTGAGTTGAAAGAATTGCAAAAGGCAATTCCTTATTAGGAACTCATTATTAGGCACATTAGGTATTCAGTAAGTATATGTTGAAAATTGCTAAATTAGATGGAGTTGGATATGAGCCTTGGAGGATTGGTAAGATTCATAGGCAGGGGCAATGATAAGGCAAAGACATTGTAGGTGGCAATCACCATCGCAGCAAGTCTGGTGAGGTCTAAAGGGAAAGCACATTGCCCTGTTTATTCACCCGTCATCTTTCCTTCATCCCTTTATCCACCCAAGACACCACACTTGGCAGTGAGGGGCACCCCAGTGAGTAGGAACTAGAAAGTATTTGCAGACCAAGAAGCAGTGTAGTGAATGGGGCCAACAGGAGGAAGGTGCAGGGTTTAAATCACAGATAAGGCAGGAGCCAGAGGGGGAACCCAAAACATGACCCAGAGGTTGGAGAATGGGCAAGCCAATGAGGTGGCTGCATCCCAACACCCCAGGCATGGTCACGGAGTCCCTGTGACTCAGTCTTCAGATGGGCACTTAGTCCTGGTAAGCTCTTGAGAGTGACTTTTTGTACATTACTACCTAATTATATAGGAATCCCTTGCTGTGTGCTCAGCATTGTGCCAGATGAGAAAAAGATCCAAGAGAAATATATGAAGTGGTCTTTGTCCAGACAGAGCTTGTAATCTAGCTGAGTTAATGAGGGTAGATTGAAAAATAAGACAAGTGGAGCATATACATATGAGAATAATTGTGAGAGTATACATGTACAAAGTTTAGTTTTTTTAGGAACTTCCGTACTGTTTTCCGCTATGGCCACACTAGTTTACATTCTGAAAAGCTACAAGCACGAAAAGTTGTGGGAAGTTGGAAAGAGCAATTGTGGTCCAAAATCACTTCATAAATGTGGAAGGTGTGCCTGGGCTGCATGTTTTTACTTAAGTGTAGTTGATTTATAGTATTGTGTTAGTTTTAGGTGTAGAGCTGAGTGATTTGGTTATACATATATATGTATGTGGGCTTCCCCAGTGGCCCTGGTGGTAAGCAACCTGCCTGCCAACGCAAGAGACATAAGAAATGCTGGTTCGATTCCTGGGTAGGGAAGATCCCTGGAGGAGGGCATGGCAACCCACTCCAGTATTCTTGCCTGGAGAATCCCATGGACAGAGGAGCCTGGCGGGCTACAGTCCATGGGGTTGCAAAGAGTTGGACACAACTGGAGTGACTGAGCAGGCACACATGCATGCATATATATGTATGTGTCTATATTCTTTTTTCCCAATTATTTTCCATTATAGTTTGTTTCAATATATTGAATATAGTTCCGTGTGTTATAGAGAAAATTCTTGTCTATATATTTTACATATGGCAATGTTCATCTGTTAACTCTGTACACCCAATTTATACCTTCCACCTTTCCATTTGGTAACCATAAGTTTGGTTTCTATGTCTGTGAGCTTGTTTCTGTTTCATAAATAAGTTTGTTTCTAAAATATACAAACAGCTCATGCAACTCAATAACAGCACAACCCAATCAAGAAATGGACAGAAAACTTAGACATTTCTCCAAAGGTGACATACAAATGGCCAATAGGCATATGAGAATAATTATTAGAGAAATGCAAATCAAAATTACAATGAGGTATCACCTCACACAGTCAGAATGACCATCATTAACATGTCTACAAATTATAAATGCTGGCAAGGGTGCAGAGAAAGGGAACTCCTACACTGTTGGGGGGAATATAAATTGGTGCAGCCACTATGGAAAACAGTATGGAGGTTCCTTAAAAAACTAAATTAGAGCTACCATAGGATCATTCAATCCCACTCCTGGGCATATATCTGGAAAAATAGAATTTCTAATTTGAAAAGATGCATGCACTCCAGTGTTCAGAGTGGCACTATTTACAATAGCAAGACATGGAAACAACCAGTGTCCATCAACAGAGGAATGGATGAAGAAGATATGTTACATATATACCATGGAATATTTCTCAGCCATAAAAAAGAATGAAATGATGCCATTTGCAATAACATGCAAATAACCCAAATATTATCATACTAAGTAAGTCAGACCGAGAAAGACAAATATGATATCACTTCTGGGTGGGATCTAAAAAATAGTTCAAATGAACTCATTTACAAAACAGAGGAAGTAAATTTTGATCGAGCCTTTGAGGATCAGCCAGTCAGAGATGATCAGGCAGGAGAGTGGAGGACTGAGTCCGCGAACCTCTGCCTGCCTCTACAGAGCTGTTCACAGCCCAGCCCCCTGCTGTTCTTGGTAGCGTAGGGCTGAGCAGGTCTGAGGAGGCTCCCAGGCCATTAGCGTGCTTGAGGTGCCTTGCACAGGCTTGGGAGAACCACTACTGTGCATCTCTTTTCAATTCACTTTTATGTGGCATCACGTTCTGTTCAGCTCAGTTCAGTTCATTTCAGTCGCTCAGTCGTGTCCGACTCTTTGTGACCCGATGGACTGCAGCACGCCGGTGATGTCATCCAACCACCTCATCCCCTGTTGTCCCCTTCTCCCGCCTTCAGTCTTTCCCAGCATCAGAGTCCTTTCCAATGAGTCAGTTCTTCACATCAGGTGGCCAAAGTATTGGAGTTTCAGCTTCATGTTAGTACCTTGAAATCCACTGTGATGGGAATGCTTACACCACAGACATCAGCAAATGCTACAAATCTGGGAATTATTTCACCCTCCTCTTTATTTCTGGCTGATCAGTACACTTTGCCCCTGTTCCATTTCCCTCTATGACTGAATGGTAGAATAATAGAAATAATGAATGATAGAAATGATCGAAATAGGAATGATAGAAGTAAATCATGACCTCCAGGAGGAGAATTCTCAACCTGGGTCTAATCAAGATCTTACTTTTATGTGACACAGTTTAGTAAACAGGTCAAGAGTTCATTTTTAAAAACATGCATTGTTGGGTACCTTACCATCTGGCAGGCATTGTTCTGGCCCTAGAAACCCAAAGATGAGCATGATACAGGGATGAAGAGAAAGGGACATACAAATTGATGGGAAAGCAAGTTGGCAGGGGCTTTGATGGAGTTATTTGTAAGATGCTACAGGAACACAGGAGGGAGACTGAAGTAGATGGAGTATCAGAAAAGGTTTTCTCAAGAAAGCATCACTTGTTTTGATTCCTGAAAGACAATTCTAGGCAGAGAAAACCTATCTGCAAAACAAAGGTATGTTTGAGGGCTTTCTGCTCTATGCACTCTCATTAACAAGGCTGGAACATATTAATAACTGGCTCTGTTTTTTTAACACAGGAGTAATGCATCAATACATTTTTGATATAAAAAAAGAAGAAAAACACACCCAAAATCTAGATGCTCCCAATCTCAAATAATTGTCAGAAGACAGTTAGTACTATTAGTACTATTGTAATAGTACTAGTAGACAATTAGTAATAATTGTCAGAAGACAATTAGTACTATTGTCAAAAGTCAATTAGTACTATTCCTAATTGGTTGTGTATATGATAGACATTTTACTATATTACTATATCTGTGTGTACTTATGAAATACTTCTTTGAAATATACAAATGATCATATGCTGTACGCATTGATGTGCAGTCTACTCTTTCTTCCCCACTTGAAAACATTCTCAGAACTCTTTTCATGCCACTACAAAAAGATTTCTCTCATTCTTCTTAAGTGGTATATTGTATTCCGGAGTGCTAATATGTATTCTTGGCTATTTTTCTACTGATGAACTTTAGGTTGTTCTCAATTCCTTATGATTAAAAGTAATACCAGAGTTGAGATCTGTCTAAATCTTCTCGGGCATGTATATGCGTGCTTTTCTATATAATAATCATGATTACTGGGTTATAAGTTATAAATGTTTCGTCTTCTAATAGGTACATTGTCTTTAAAAAGGATTTATCAGTGTAGTCTTCCACTTGTCTATTTCCCTCAACCTCTTACCTTGAGAAAGGCTATTATCAAAAGAGTTCATTTTTGCTGCCTTGATGGGTTTAAAAATGAGATCTCACTGTCATTCTTTTATTTAAAAAAATGCTATTTGTGAAAATAGAGATTTTTACCTTGTAAAATTCTAGTATTTAAATGATTAGAGTGAAAAATTGGCTTTTTTTCTTTTTGTTGTACAGTTCTATGAATTTTAACACATATAGAATTAAGACACCTTCTTCTCATTTTTTACACCTGCCAAATATTGGTGCATTCTCTATCATTATAAGGTTGTTATCTGAGAATGTTACATAAATAGAATTATACAGTTTGTAACTCTTTAAGATTGGCTTCTTACTCAATAGAATGCTTCTGAGATTCATGACAGTTGTTGCATAATATCAACAATTTGTCCCTTATTATTGCTAAGTACAGACTGGTTCTAAATAGGAAAAGGAGTACGTCAAGGCTGTATATTGTCACCCTGCTTATTTAACTTCTATGCAGAGGACATCATGAGAAACGCTGGGCTGGAAGAAACACAAGTGGAATCAAGATTGCCGGGAGAAATATCAATAACCTCAGATATACAGATGACACAACCCTTATGGCAGAAAGTGAAGAGGAACTAAAAAGCCTCTTGATGAAAGTGAAAGAGCAGAGTGAAAAAGTTGGCTTAAAGCTCAACATTCAGAAAATGAAGATCATGGCATCTGGTCCCATCACTTCATGGCAAATAGATGGGGAAACAGTGGAAACAGTGTCAGACTTTATTTTTCTGGGCTCCAAAATCACTGCAGATGGTGATTGCAGCCATGAAATTAAAAGACACTTACTCCTTGGAAGGAAAGTTATGACCAACCTAGGTAGCATATTCAAAAGCAGAGACATTACTTTGCCAACAAATGTCCATCTAGTCAAGGCTGTGGTTTTTCCAGTAGTCATGTATGGATGTGAGAGTTGGACTGTGAAGAAAGCTGAGCGCTGAAGAATTGATGGTTTTGAACTGTGGTGTTGGAGAAGACTCTTGAGAGTCCCTTGGACTGTAAGGAGATCCAACCAGTCCATTCTAAAGGAGATCAGCCCTGAGTGTTCATTGGAAGGAATGATGCTAAAGCTGAAACTCCAGTCCTTTGGCCACCTCATGGGAAGAGTTGACTCATTGGAAAAGAGTCTGATGCTGGGAGGGATTGGGGGCAGGAGGAAAAGGGGACGACAGAGGATGAGATGGCTGGATGACATCACTGACTCGATGGATGTGAGTTTGAGTGAACTCCGGGAGTTGGTGATGGACAGGGAGGCCTGGTGTGCTGTAATTCATGGGGTCGCAAAGAGTCGAACACAACTGAGTGACTGAACTGAACTGAACTGATTGCTAAGTAGCATTCCATTGCATGGATGTACCAAGTTTGTTCATCCATTCACTGAATTAAGGACATTTGGGGTGTTTCTAGTTTTTGGCAAGTATGAATACAGCTATTCTAAACACCTGTGTACAGGTTCTTATGTCAATATATGTTTTCATTTCTCTACAGTAAATACCCTGGAATGGGATTTCTGGGTCAAGTGATAATGTGTGTTTAATTACATGAAATTGCCAAATTATCTTCTAGAGTAGCTATGTCAATTTGCATTCCCACCAGTAATGTGTAAGTGTTTCATTTCTTCTGCATCCTCACTAGCCCACTCTTGTTATTGCCAGTATTTTTATTATAGCCATTCTAATGGATTTGTAGTAGTATCTTTTGGTGGCTTAAACTTGCATTTCCCTAGTAGGAAATGATATTGAGCATCTTTTATTTGCTATTTTTCATATCTTTTCGGTGATGTGTCCAAATTTTTTGTTCACTTTTTGGTTGGGTTGTTTACTTCTTATTGTTGAGTTTTGAGAATTATTTATACATTGTGGATATAAATCCTCTTTGGAAGTGTGATTTGCAAATATTTCCTCTCAACTTATAGTCTGTATTTTCACTCAGAGAAAAAATTTTAATTTTGAAAGACTCTAATCTATAATTTTGTATGGATATGTTTTTGGTGTCCTGTCTAAGAACCCTTTGCATAATCCAGGTCATGGTAATCTATGTTTTCTAAAAGTTTTGTACTTAATGTTTAGGTCTATGATCCATTTTCAGTTAATTTTTGTAAGATCTGATGTATAGGGTGAGGTTTATTGTTTTGCATCTGAATGACAATTGTTTCAAAATCATTTGTTGGAAAGACTCTCCTTTCTTCATTGAATTGCTTTTGCTCCTTTCTCAAAAATTATTTTATGGACATATTTTTATGTGTCTCCTTTTGGACTCTATTATGTTCCATTGATCTCTTCCTCTACCCCTTTACCAATATCATATTTTTTTAATTTGTATTTCATAATTATTTAAAAAATTGAAGTACAGTGAATTTGCAGTGCTGTGTTAGTTTCAGGCATACAGCAAAGTGATTCAGTTATATTTCTTATAAACTATTACAGGATATTGAACACAGTCCCCTACAATAGGTCCTTGTTTTTTTAATCCGTTTTGTATTTAATAGTATGTGTCTGTTAATTCAAACTCCTAATTTATCTGTCCCCCCTGTGCCCTACTATCCCCTTTGGTAGCCGTAATTTTGTTTTCTGTGTCTGTGAGTCTATTTCTATTTTGTAAATAATTCATTCATATCATTTTTTGATTCTACATATCAGGGTATCATAGAATAGCTGTCTCTGACTTACTTCACTTAGTATGATCATCTCTAGGTCCATCCACGTTTCTGCATATGACATTATTTCATTATTTTTTATTTCATTGTAGATATGCAAGTTCATTTAGGTTGCTTCCATGTCTTGGCTATTGTAAATAATGTTACTATGAGCACTGGGGTGGATATATTCTTTTTTGATTTAGACTTTTCTAGGATCCCTGGATCATAGGGTGACCCTATTTTTAGTTTTTAAAGAAACCTACATACTGTTCTCATAGTGGCTGTACTAACTTACATTCCCATCAAGAGTATAGGAGGGTTCCTTTTGCTCCATACCTTCTACAGCATTTATTGTTTGTAGACTTTTTAATGATGGCCATTCTGCTGAGTGTGATACCTCACTGTAGTTTTAATTTGCATTTCTTTAATAATTAGCAATATTGAGGATATTTTCATGTGCCTGTTGACCATCTATATGTTTTCTTTGGAGAAACGTATATTTAGGTCTTCTGTCCATTTTTTGATTGGGTGGTTTGTTCTTTGTTAATGAGTTGTATGAGATATTCATCTATTTTGGAAATTAACCCCTTGTTGGTAGCATCATTTGCAACTATTTTCTCCCTGTCTATAGGTTATTTTTTAATTTTGTTTATGGTTTCTTTTGCTGTGAAAAGGGTTTTAAGATTAACTAGGTCCCATTTGTTTATTTTTGTTTTTATTTCCCTTACTCTAGGAGACAGATCCAAAAAAATATAGCTACAATTTATGTCAAAATGTGTTTTGCCTATATTTTCCTCTAAGAGTTTTATAGTATCCAATCTTACATTTAGATCTTTAATCCATGTGAAGTTTATTTTTGTGTATGGTATTGGAGAAAGTTCTAATTTCATCTTTTTACGTCCTTTTCTTGACAACAGTTATTGAAGAGACTTTTTCTCCATTGTATATTCTCGCTTCCTTTGCCATAGATTAATTGACCATAAGTGCATGGTACCTCTGAGCTTCCTATCCTGGTCCATCTATCTAGATGTTTACTTTTGTGCCAGTATCATTCTGGTTTTATTTCTGTGGCTTTGTAGTATAGTCTGAAGTTAGTGTGTGTGATTCCTCTAGCTCTGTGCTTCTTAAGATTGTTTTGACTATTTGGAGTCTTTTCTGTTTCCATGCACATTTAAAAATTTTTGTTCTAGTTCTGTGAAAAAAATGCCATTGGTAATTAATAGTGATTGCACTGAATCTGTAAGATTGCCTTGGATGGTATGATCATTTTAACAATATTGATTCTTCCAGTCGAAGAACATAGTACATCTTTACATCTCTTTTTGTTGTCTACAATTTCTTTCATCAGCATCTTATATTTTTTTGGAGTACATGTCCTTTGCCTCCTTAGGCAGGTTTCGGTTCAGCTTAGTCGCCCCATCGTGTCTGACTGCGACCACTTGGACTGCAGCACACCAGGCCTCCATCCCTAGGTATTTTATTCTTTTTGATGCAGTAGTAATTGGGATTGTTTCCTTAACTTCTCTTTCTGATATTTCATTGTTGGTATATAGAAATGCAACAGATTTTTGCATATTAATTTGTGTCTTGCAATTTTACTGAATTCATTGATGAGCTCTAGTTGATTTCTGGTAGCATTTTTAGGATTTTCTGTGTATATTGTCAGGTCATTTGTGAGCAGTGACAGTTCGACTTCTTTTCCAGTTTGGATTCCTTTTATATCTTTTTCTTCTCTGATTGCTGTGTTGAGAACTTCCAAAAACTATGTTGAATAAAAGCGGTGAGAGTGGGCATCCTTGTCTTGTTCTTGACCTTAGAGGAAATGTTTTCAGCTTTCACCACTGAGTATGATGTTAGCTGTGGGTTTGTCATATATGGGCTTTATTATGTTGAGTTATGTTCTCTCTATGCCCACTTTCTGAAGAGTTTCTTTTTATCATAAATGGATGTTGAATTTTTTTAAAAGCTCTTTCTGCATCTATTGAAATTATCATATGGTTTTTTATTCTTTGCTTTGTTAATAGGTCTGTTGCATTTGAGTGCTGTACCTTTACAGTAAGTTTTAACATCATATAGTTAGAGTCCTCTAACTTTATTCTTTTCAGAGTTGCTCTGGACATTTTGAATGCTTTTCATCACTATCCAAATTTTATGATCTTCTTATCAATATCTGTAAAAAAGCTTGCTGAAATTTTGATTGACACATCATTGAATCTACACATGGATTTAGGGAGAATTGATGCCTTTATTAGGCTGAGTCTTCCATTCCATGAGCATGATATGTATTTCCATTTATTTAGGTCCTCTTTGATTTATTTAATCATCATTTCATAGTAATTCTGTACATTTCCATATACAGATACTATACATGTTTTCTAAGATGTATATCCTTCTAAGTGGAAACAGTGTCAGACTTTATTTTGGTGGGCTCCAAAATCACTGCAGATGCTGATTGCAGCCATGAAATTAAAAGATGCTTACTCCTTGGAAGAAAAGTTATGACCAACCTAGATAGCATATTAAAAAGCAGAGACATTACTTTGCCAACAAAGGTCCATCTAATCAAGGCTATGGTTTTTCCAGTGGTCATGTATGGATGCGAGAGTTGGATTGTAAAGAAAGCTGAGCGCCAAAGAATTGATGGTTTTGAACTGTGGTGTTGGACAAGACTCTTGAGAGTCCCTTGGACTGCAAGGAGATCCAACCAGTCCATCCTAAAGAAGATCAGTCCTGGGTGTTCTTTGGAAGGAATGATGCTAAAACTGAAACTCCAGTACTTTGGCCACCTCATGCGGAGTTGACTCACTGGAAAAGACTGATGCTGGGAGGGATTGGGGGCAGGAGGAGAAGGGGATGACAGAGGATGAGATGGCTGGATAGCATCACCGACTCGATGGACGTGAGTTTGAGTGAACTCGGGAGATGGTAATGGACAGGGAAGCCTGGCGTGCTGCAATTCATGGGGTCGCAAAGAGTCGGACACGACTGAGCGACTAAACTGAACTGAACTGACCCTTCTAAGTATTACACTGTTCAAAGCTACTGTAAATGTATAATTTATTACGTTCAGTTTCCAGTTTACATTGCTAGTATGCAGACATACAGTAGAATTTTTGGTATGGACATTGTATCCTGCTACCTTGCTAAACATACTTCATCCTAGAAGTTTTTGATAGAGCCCAAGGATTTTCTATGTAAATGATCATGTCATGTGTGAAGAGCAAGTTTTACTCCATCCTTTAAAATCTAAATTTATATGCTTTTTATTTATTTTCCTTGCATATTTCACTGGCTGAGACTTCCAGTATTATGTTGAATGAAAGTATTGAGAATAGATACCCTAGCCCTCTTTCTGGTCTTAAGGAGGATGCATCTTGGGGGGACTTTCTTACTAGTAAGTATGATATATACTTCCCTGGTGGCTTCCCTGGTGGCTCAGAGATTAAAGCATCTGCCTGCAGTGCGGGAGACCCAGGTTCGATCCCTGTGTCCGGAAGATACCCTGGAGAAGGAAATGGCAACCCACTCCAGTATTCTTGCATGGAAAATCCCATGGACAGAGGAGCCCGGTAGGCTACAGTCCATGTGGTCACAAAGAGTCAGACATGACTGAGCGACTTCACTCACTCATGATATTAGCTTAAGGTGTTTTTTGTTTTACAGATGACCCTTGTTGTATTAAAGTAGTTCCCTTCTCTTCCTAATTTGATGAGACTATTTATCATAAATGGGTGCTGCTGCTGCTGCTGCTGCTAAGTCGCTTCAGTCATGTCTGACTCTGTGCGACCCCATGGACTGCAGCCTACCAGGCTTCTCTGTCCATAGGATCCTCCAGGCAAGAACACTGGAGTGGGTTGCCATTTCCTTCTCCAATGCATGAAAGTGGAAAGTGAAAGTGAAGTCGCTCAGTCATGTCCAACTCTTAGCGACCCCATGGACTGCAGCCTACCAGGCTCCTCCATCCATGAGATTTTCCAGGCAACAGTACTGGAGTGGGGTGCCATTGCCTTCTCCCAAATGGGTGCTATATTTTGTCAAATACTTTTCTGAATATATTGATAGGATCTATGGATTTTCTTCTTTAGATGGTTAGCATAGTAAATTGTATTACAGATTTTTGAATATTGAATCAGACTTGTATTCCTGGGATAAATCCCAGTTCAGTTCAGTTTAGTTCCTCAGTCATGTCCAGCTCTTTGCAACCCCATGAATCGCAGCACGCCAGGCCTCCCTATCCATCACCAACTCCTGGAGTTTACCCAAACTCATGTCCATCGAGTCAGTGATGCCATCCAGCCATCTCATCCTCTGTTGTCCCCTTTTCCTCCTGCCCCCAATCCCTCCCAGCATCAGACTCTTTTCCAATGAGTCAACTCTTCCCATGAGGTGGCTAAAGTATTGGAGTTTCAGCTTTAGCGTCATTCCTTCCAATGAACACCCAGGACTCACCTCCTTTAGAATGGACTGGTTGGATCTCCTTGCAGTCCAAGGGACTCTCAAGAGTCTTCTCCAACACCACAGTTTAAAAGCATCAATTCTTCGGCTCTCAGCTTTCTTCACAGTCCAACTCTGACATCCATACATGACCACAGGAAAAACCATAGCCTTGACTAGACAGACCTTTGTTGGCAAAGTAATGTCTCTGCTTTTGAATCTGCTGTCTAGGTTGGTCATAACTTTCCTTCCAAGGAGTAAGCGTCTTTTAATTTCATGGCTGCAGTTACCATCTGCAGTGATTTTCGAGCCCAGAAAAATAAAGTCTGACACTGTTTTCACTGTTTCCCCATCTATTTCCCATGAAGTGATGGGACCAGATGCCATGATCTTCGTTTTCTGAATGTTGAGCTTTACGCCAACTTTTTCACTCTCCTCTTTCACTTTCAACAAGAGGCTTTTTAGTTCCTCTTCACTTTCTGCCATAAGGGTGGTGTCATCTGTATATCTGAGGTTATTGATATTTCTCCCAGCAATCTTCATTCCAGCTTGTGCTTCTTCCAGTCCAGCGTTTCTCATGATGTCCTCTGCATAGAAGTTAAATAAGCTGGGTGACAATATACAGCCTTGATGAACTCCTTTTCCTATTTGGAACCAGTCTGTTGTTCCCTGTCCAGTTCTAACTGTTGCTTCCTGACCTGCATATAAGTTTCTCAAGAGACAGGTCAGGTGGTCTGGTATTCCCATTTCTTTCAGAATTTACCACAGTTTATTGTGATCCACACAGTCAAAGGCTTTGGCATAGTCAATAAAGCAGAAATAGATGTTTTTCTGGAACTCTCTTGCTTTTTCCATGATCCAGCGGATGTTGGCAATTTGATGTCTGGTTCCTCTGCCTTTTCTAAAACCAGCTTGAATATCTGGAAGTTCATGGTTTACGTATTGCTGAAGCCTGGCTTGGAGAATTTTGAGCATCACTTTACTAGCGTGTGAGATGAGTGCAATTGTGTGGTAGTTTGAGCATTCTTTGGCATTGCCTTTCTTTGGGATTGGAATAAAAACTGACCTTTTCCAGTCCTGTGGCCACTGCTGAGTTTTCCAAATTTGCTGGCATATTGAGTGCAGCTCTTTCACAGCATCATCTTTCAGGATTTGAAATAGCTCAACTGGAATTCCATCACCTCCACTAGCTTTGTTTGTAGTGATGCTTTCTAAGGCCCACTTGACTTCACATTCCAGGATGTCTGGATCTAGGTGAGTGATCACATCATCATGATTATCTGGGTCGTGAAGATCTTTTTTGTACATTTCTTCTGTGTGTTCTTGCCATCTCTTCTTAATATCTTCTGCTTCTGTTAGGTCCATACCATTTCTGTCCTTTTGCATGAAATGTTCCCTTGGTATCTCTAATTTTCTTGAAGAGATCTCTAGTCTTTCCCATTCTGTTGTTTTCCTCTATTTCTTCGCCTTGATCGCTGAGGAAGGCTTTCTTATCTCTCCTTGCTATTCTTTGGAACTCTGCATTCAGATGATTCAGATCTTTCAGATCTTTCCTTTTCTCCTTTGCTTTTCGCTTCCCCATTAATTATGATGAATTATTCTTTTTGTATATTGCTGTATTTTATTTGCCAATATTTTGTTGATTTTTTTCCACCTATGTTCATGAGGAATATTGCTGTGTAGGTTTTTTTTTTTTTTTTTGTACTATCTTTTTGTGTTTTGGTATCAGTATAATGTTGGCCTTACAAAATGTGTTGAAAAGTATTGCCCTTCTGTTTTCTAGAGGTCAGTGTGTAGAACTAGTATTATTTCTTCTTTAAATGTTTGGTAAAATTTTATAGGGACTCCTGTTTGGAACTGGAGATTCTTTCGGAGGAAGATTTAACTAAAATTCTATTTCTTTAATGGTGGTAAGATTATTCAAGCTATCTACTTCATCTAAGGTGAGTTCTGTAGTTTGTAGTTCACAAGGAATTTTCCATTTAATCTGTGGTATCCAGTTATTGTGCAGAGTAGCTTGTAGTGTTTTTTAAATTATCGTTCTAATATCTGTGGGGTCTGCAGTGATAGTTCCTCTTTCATCCTTGATACAGATAATTTGTGTCATCTCTTATTTTTTTGGCAGTTTTGTTAGAGACATCGATTTTATTGTTTTTTCTTTAAGAACAAGCTTCAGTTTTAATGATTTTTCTCTAGTCATTTTTAAAATCTAGTCATTAGATTTTTCTCTAATCATTTTTTTAAGGATTTTTGTATTTCTGTCTTCAATTTTATTGATTTACCTTCACCGTTTAGTTTTTTCTGCTTGATTTGTGTATTTTTAACTCTATTTCCTAGTTTGTTAAGGTAGAAACTTAGATTATTTGATACTTTTTCTCTTTATAGCAAAGGCATTTTAGTGCTATAAATTTCCCTGCAAGCACTGCTTTAGCCACATCCTATGACTTTTCATATGTTGTATTTTCTTTTTCATGTAGCTTTATCAAAACTTTGACCCTCTTTGAATCATGGGTTACTTAAAAATTTTTTTGTAAATTAAAATATAGTATAGATTATATTAGTAATATTATATTAGTTTCAGTTGTACAACATAGTGATTAAATATTTTTATAGATTGTCCTCCATTAAAATTATTTAAAATATTGGCTATATTTCCTGTGCTATACTATATCTTTGTATCTTATTTATTTTATACATAATAATTTGTACATCTTAATACCCATTGGCTACTTTTTAAAAATTTATTTAATTTTTAATTGAAGGATAATTGCTTTACAGAATTTTGTTGTTTTCTGCCAAATAGCAACATGAATCAGCCATAGGTATACGTATGTCCCATCCCTCTTGAACTTCTCTCCATGGACTACTTTTAAGTGTTCTAAATTTTCAGTGTTTGGACACATTCCTGTTAAATTCTATTTACTGCATTTAGTAGGGGTCACAAAGAGTCAGACATGACTGAGCAACTAAGCACGCAGACACAGCATAATTCCGTTATGGTCAGAAAATATGCTTTGTATGATTTCAATTATTTTAAATTTGTTATTGTTTTATTTTATGACCTTAGATACAGGCTACAGATCTTGGTGAACAATCCATGTTCATTTGGGAAAAAAGTGTATTCTTCTATTGCTGGTTAATAATTAGGTCTAGGTAATGGATGATGAAAGTGAAAGTGGAGAGTGAAACAGTTGGCTTAAAGCTCAACATTCAGAAAATGAAGATCATGGCATCCAGTCCCATCACTTCATGGCAAATAGATGGGGAAACAGTGGAAACAGTGTCAGACTTTATTTTATTTATTTTTTTTTTTTTTGGTTCTTTTTTTTTTAATTTTATTTTATTTTTAAACTTTACAAATTGTATTAGTTTTGCCAAATATCAAAATGAATCCACCACAGGTACACATGTGTTCCGCAGATGGTGACTGCAGCCATGAAATTAAAAGACACTTACTCCTTGGAAGGAAAGTTATGATCAACCTAGACAGCATATTCAAAAGCAGAGACATTACTTTGCCAACAAAGGTCCGTCTAGTCAAGGCTACGGTTTTTCCTGTGGTCATGTATGGATGTGAGAGTTGGACTGTGAAGAAGGCTGAGTGCCTAAGAATTGATGCTTTTGAACTGTGGTGTTGGACAAGACTCTTGAGAGTCCCTTGGACTGCAAGGAGATCCAACCAGTCCATTCTGAAGGAGATCAGCCCTGGGATTTCTTTGGAAGGACTGATGCTAAAGCTGAAACTCCAGTACTTTGGCCACCTCATGCGAAGAGTGACTCACTGGAAAAGACTCTGATGCTGGGAGGGATTGGGGGCAGGAGGAAAAGGGGATGACAGAGGATGAGATGGCTGGATGGCATCACTGACTTGATGGACATGAGTCTGAGTGAACTCCGGGAGTTGGTGATGGACAGGGAGGCCTGGCGTGCTGCGATTCATGGGGTCGCAAAGAGTCGGACATGACTGAGCGACTGAACGGAACTGAATGGATGATGTTGGTCAGTTCTTCTATTTTCTTGCGGATTTTCTGTCTACTGGTTCTATTATGAGAGTGTTAAAGTCTGCAACTATAATCATGTGTTTGTCTACTTATTCTTACATTTCTGTCAGTTTTTGCTTCACATGTTTTGAAGCTCCTGTTGTTAGGAATACATACATTTGGGATTGCTATGCCTTTTTGGTAAATTGATACTTTTAGTCATATGTATTATTTCTCTTTAGCTTTGGGACCTTTTCTTTTTGCCATGAAGCTTACTTTGGTTCTAATATAATCACTTGTGGTAGGGAAACTCTAAAATGGGCTCCAGTGATCTTCACCTTCTTGTATTCTTGCCCTTATGGAATTCCCTCCTCTTGAGTACAGGTTGACCCTAGTTACTTACTCCTAATCAATAGAATTCAGCATAGGATATCATATCCATGATTAAGTTACAAAAGATTCTGATTTTTGTCTTGCTAGCAGACTCTCTCTTTCTGGCTCTGAAGAAGCAAGTCGCCATGTTGGAGAGGCCTCCGTTACAAATAACTGAGGTGGCCTTGAGCCAACAGCAGTAAGGAACTGAGGCCATCAGTCCCGCAATCAGCAGAGACTTGTATCACAACAACTGTATTAGTTAGAGGACTCTCCAGAGAAACAGACTCAATAGGAATGTATAGATAGGATTTGGCTCATGTGATATGAATATGGTTTGTCTGGGTGTGGATTTCTTTGGTTTATCCTGTTTGGGTACTTTTGAACCTTTAGGTTGTTGGCTTTTGTCAAACTTGAGAGGCGTCCAGCTTTTATTTCTTCAAATACTTTCCCAGAACTTCCCTTTTTCTTATCCCCTTGTAGAACTCTGATCACAGAAATATTAAACCCATCTTTTCTTTTTGTTGTTCATATTAGAATGTTTTTATTGATCTATCTTCAAGTTCACAGACTCTTCTGTCATCTCAAATCTGCTAGTAAGTCCTTTCAGTTAATTTAAAAATTTTGCTGACATTATTTTTCAGTTCTAAAATTTCCATTTCGTTCTTTTTATTGTCTATTTCTTGGTTAAAAATTAAAAATTTTCTTAAAAAAATTGTTTAAAGAGTGTTTGCACTACTCTTTTAAGCATTTTAAATTATTTTACAATTTTTTAAGGTCTTTGTCAGATAATTCCAATGTCTGTATCATCTCCTTGTTGGTGTCTGTTGGTTATCTTTTCCTATGTGAGTCAAGAACTTCACAAATTTTCACACATAATTTTGAGTTGTATTTTGAGTATCAGGTTATGAGACTTTGGATCTTGCTTGATGCTATGGATATCACTGACTTTTTTAAAATTTGTTTTAATTGATGATTAGACTTAGACCACAAGTTCCCTCCTGTGGGTTGTGGTTACAACATGTCAGTTCAGTTTTCATCTTTGCGATGTTGCTGGTTCTGTCCCATGAGGGCACCACCAAGTGGTCATTCTGCAATCTGGGTGGAAGTGTTCTTAGTCTTTGATATGCTTATTAGGATTAGATTCAAGCACCATTGGGTTTAGGGTGAGCCCAGAAATTCCCTGGGTTACTGTCTTGAGCTCTTATCTTTCTGTTATCGCCCAGTACTTCTTAGTTCCCTAGGGGTTCCCTTTTTGATCTCCCATGCAATTGCAGCATGTCTGTGACTAAGTGGTAGGACAGAAAGAAAGCAAAAAAAAAAAAAAAAAAAAAAGCAGTGGGATTTGATCTTAGCTTCATGGAATCCTTGCTCCACTGAATGGTAAGGAAAGTTCTTTTCCCTTAGAATTTTGGTTCCTGAAGCTACCATTGCTGCTGTTCCTATTGCCATCCATCACCACCACTATAGAATCCTGGAGGGAGTGGGGTGTGCACAAGATAGAAAAAGGAGAGGCGAAGCTGAAGAATTTAATAATTGATAGATCAAGAGCTTCCTTGACAATTTTTTTTCTTCAAATTGGTTCTTAGTGTCCCTGACATTTGTATTCTTTCATATGAATTTTAGAATCAACAAATCTCTGGGATATTGATTCAGTTCAGTTCAGTTCAGTCACTCAGTCGTGTCCAACTCTTTGCGACCTCATGAATCGCAGCATGCCAGGCCTCCCTGTCCATCACCAACTCCCGGAGTTCACTCAGACTCACGTCCATCGAGTCAGTAATGCCATCCAGCCATCTCATCCTCTGTCATCCCCTTCTCCTTTTGCCCCCAATCCCTCCCAGCATCAGAGTCTTTTCCAATGAGTCAACTCTTTGCATGAGGTGGCTTAAGTACTGGAGTTTCAGCTTTAGCATCATTCCTTCCAAAGAAATCCCAGGGCTGATCTCCTTCACAATGGACTGGTTGGATCTCCTTGAAGTCCAAGGGCCTCTCAAGAGTCTTGTCCAACACACAGTTCAAAAGCATCAATTCTTTGGCACTCAACGTTCTTCACAGTCCAACTCTCACATCCATACATGACCACTGGAAAAACCATAGCCTTGACTAGATGGACCTTTGTTGGCAAATAATGTCTCTGCTTTTTAATATGCTATCTAGGTTGGTCATAACTTTCCTTCCAAGTAGTAAGCGTCTTTTAATTTCATGGCTGCAGTCACGATCTGCAGCCATTTTGGATATTGATTAGAATTGTATTTATAGGTTAATTTGGAAAATTTGTCATTTATGCAATTTGAGTCTTTTCAAGTAAAGTCACCTTTTGTATCCTTCAGGAAGGCTTTATAGTTTTTCTTAATGAAGATTTTGCATAATGTTGTGAAACATATACCCAGATATTTTATAGTTTTTTTGAGCTTTTGAAAGATATCATTCCTATTTTATTTTAGGTATTATAGGTATATGGGAATATTGTTGATTTTCTGGATACAGAAACCATATCTTTTATCCAGAGTTTTACTAAATATACTTACTAGTTCTAGCAGTTTTTCAATTAAACCTTTTATTTTTTTTTTGGTACATGATATTTTCCATAAGTAATGACTCTTTTTATTTCTTTTATTTCCTCTCTCTCACTCTCTTTTTCTCTTCTTCTTCTTCTTCTTTTTTTTTGGCTTGTTGTATTGGCCAGAAATACCAGTATAGTGTTAAATTTAAAGAGGAGAGAAAAGATCTTTGCTTTATTCCAATTTTATTGGAAATCCTCTTAATGTTTCACCATTAAGAATAATCCTTTTTATAAGTTTCTAATAGATAGCATTTATCAAGATCAGGAAGGTATTTTGTATTTATGTTGGTTAAATAATTTAAAAAAATCACAGATAGATATTGAATTTCATCAAATGATTGTTCAGCATTTATTCAGACGTTTATAATTTTTAAACTTTTTATTTTCTAATGTGGAAATATCCTTGCTCTCTTAGAATAAATTCTACTTTGTTGTGATGAATTTCTCTTTTTATACACACCAAGATTCAATTTGTTAATGTGTTATTTAGAAATTTTGCATCTATGCTTATAAATGAGGTTCACTTATAATTTTTTCTTGAGATGTTTAAATCTAGTATTTGAACATCAAGAAAAGGATTTGAAATAAATGAAAAAATTTATTATATGTTTTAGTAAACTCACAAGACTCAGATTTTAGAAATACATCTCAAGAAAAATCTAGATAAAGTCAATCATCACATTCATGATGTGAATATTTCTAATGAACCTGTTCAGAGTACTTTTTTTTTGTTGTTGTTGTTCAGAGTACTTTATGTAAATATTTTATTTAATCTTGAAAACAACTCTGTGTTCATATGATGCAGATGGGGAAACTGAGGCTCAGATCTCATTACTTGTCAAAGATCAGAGACCGTGAACTCTCATGACTGTAAGTACTAGAAATCCAAATGACAGCTCCAGCAGGATGAAGAATGGAGTTTGGCTAACAAACTTTGGGGAGGAAGAGTCAGCTGACCTCAGGAATGAATGCCAGTTGCTGGGGAAGGCCTCCAGGGTTATCTTTTTTCTCTAAGGACCAGCCTCACTTTTCTTTCTTTCTTTCTTTCTTTATTTTTTTAGCCTCACTTTTCAGACCAGCTTTCTCTCCTTGTCAGGACTCAGGGAAGCAGGTAATTTGGGCTTCACATCCTATAGCTTTGTTTGCAAAGAGAGATGAATCTCTTCTTATTTTAAGGACACTGTGATGGTCAACTTCCACTAACACTATATGGTTTGACTGGGGCAAGGAGCAGCTTCCTAGAAGAAGAGGGTGGGTGCTGAGTACGGAGTTGTGAACCAGGAAACTATGAATAATTAGGCCTAAAACATTCATCCACCCAATCAGTGTCAGTACCATGGATTCCACGTTAGCCAAGATTCATCCTCAGGAGTATCCTATTCCTGATCTCTGCTCTTAACCACAGAAAACAAAGAATAGTAACTGCACCAACCAAGGGTAAAAGAGAAAGAGGTGATTTTCAACTCAGAGTGCACATTAGAATTTTCCTAGGAGTTTTTAAATACTACTGCTGGCCCCTCCCCTTCTCCTGTCAACTATCCCACGCTGGGACCAAAGCAATGTATTTTGTCTTTCCAGGTGACTCTCATTTGCAGGGCTAAGGACAGGGATGGATCCACCCATCCATAAAGAGCCATAAAGTGATGGATCCATCCATCCATTCCATCAATGATTTTTGAAGTTAAGTATTTATTTGAGTTAAAAGGGTTAGTAGGGCTTTCCTTTCGGCCAGAACCACCATCTTCCAGTAATTCGCCAAAATGACCAACACAAAGGGCAAGAGGAGGGCGCCTGCTGCATGTTCTCTGCTGCTGCTAAGTCGCTTCAGTCGTGTCCGACTCTGTGCAACCCCATAGACGGCATGTTCTCTAGGCCTTTCAGAAAACATACATGTGACTCTACAAGAAAGGCGATGTTGTAGATATCAAGGAAATGGGCTCTGTTCAAAAAGGAACGCCCTACAAATGTTACCATAGCAAAACTGGAAGAGACTGCAGTGTTACCCAGCATTCTGTTGGCATCATTGTAAACAAGTTAAGGGGAAGATTCTGGCCAAGAGAATTAATATGCGAATTGAGCATATTAAGCACTCTAAGAACCAAGATAGCTTCCAGAAATGCCTGAAGGAAAATGATCAGAGAAAGGAGGAAGCCAAAGAGAAAGGGACTTGAGTTCAGCTGAAGTGCCAGCCTGCTCCACCCAGAGAAGCACACTCGTGAGAACCCACAGAAAGGAGCCTGAACTGCTGGAGCCCCTTCCCTGTGTGCTCATGGCATGATGCGTGTGAAGAAAACAAAAGACATGGGCTGTAAAATTAATACATAATAAATTAAAACTGTTGGTAAGGAAGGATCTTGGAGGAGGAAACTATATTTTGATTTGTGGATGGTTTGGACTGAAGGGAGCATAAATTGATAGAGATTGGGGTGGGACCCATTTTAGAAGGAGAAAAGACATGAAGGTGAAAATGGTAAGTTGTCTTCAGGCCAATAAACAAACGTATCTGCCTAGGACAGCCCCCGAGGGACAGTGTGCAGTCCCCCAGGGACAGTGACAAGCCTCGGCCCCCACTCTACAGCCGAAGCTACTCTGCTGCCACTCTGCTTTCACATTTAGTTCAACAAACAGTGTTGAGCTGGACCGGTTTGGAAACCATTGGCCTAAAGGTGACATATTTGATCCAGTTGGTTCACAGTTGAGCAGAACAGTTACAGACTTGGATTCTGAAGTCAGACAAACTCTTCCATTTACTAGCTGTATCCTTGGGGCTGGTTCCTTAACTTCTCCACACTTCAGTTTCCCTGTGCGTTGTTGGGATTAATTTCACTTATAGCAAACTCAGCCTTGGCTAAAAGATTTTCTTTGCTTTACTGTGACTGAACATCAGGGCTTCCCCTGGTTGCTCAGTGGTAGAGAATCTGCCTGCAGTGCAGGAGCCGGAGGAGATGTGGGTTTGATCCCTGGGTCAGGAAGATCCCCTGGAAGAGGGCACGGCAACCCACTCCAGTATTCTTGCTTAGAGAATCCTATGGACAGAGGAGCCTGGCAGGCATTGTCCATAGGGTCACACAGAGCTGGACATGACTGAAGTGACTTAGCATGCACGCATGCACAAATGAACCTCATTTCTGCCTTGAGCCTCAGTTCTACAGATGGTGAAAACCTTGTCACCGTGAATGGAGTGTAAAATCTGTCATTTATTTTTCCTTCCTGGCTGGCATCTGGTTTGGGAGGTGGAGTGGAAAGTGGATAGAGGTTAATTATGGGGCATTCGGTCATGGGGAAGTTGTGGTCCCCAGTTATCACCTGATGATCCTGATGCCTCAGCTCCAGGCTGGTTCTGTTTGTCTCTAACTGCCAGCATCCACCTTCCCAGCATCAGAAAGAGACCCACGGTCCTGGCTGTTCTCTGGTCCACAGGCTGCACAGTCCTTCTCCATCCTTCACACCCCAGCTATGAGGCCACTTCTGGTCTCGTGTCCTGAGTCTCTCTCAGCTACACAGGTTAAAAAAAATAATAATAATCTATATCTACCCAAATTCCAAACCTGATCTTTAGGAAGAGGCATAAATTTTGGAGTTCAAATGCTAAGAACATTTTGTTTTTTAATTTTTGCTATCCTAATCCTACTCCAAGTGTTGTGAATGCCAAGGTGTCTTTTAGGGGCAAGCAGAGGGTGACTCCGTTAACAAGATTATACCCATGAAAAATCAATTGGCAAATATTTTGTAAAATGATTCTAACCCAGAGATTATAACAATAGTTCCTTTTTTAGGGCCACTGTGAGAAATGAATGAGACAGTGTACCTGGACCAAACAGAGTGTCCTCAAAATGTATCCACCATTAATATCATTGGCTTTTGTCCCTGGGGCTGTAGCCCCACCTCTGTGTCATCCACTTGCTCTGGGTAAGGTCTGCCAGTCCTGCCTCGATTATGTATGGATAATGGTGATGAGGTGTTAGAAGCAGAGGGAGGGGTAGGGAGTTACGGGTTCATGGCAACAGCTCCGTTTTCTTAAAGGCTTCAGTGCAAAGCCTCTGATAAAATTTGTTAGCCCACCCAACCCTGCAAATCGGAAATTGGGTTTATATTTGATCAATTTGGCTGGGCTACTGAAGCTTCATATGTCAACAGCAGTGCCGACTTATCGTCATAAAGCTCTTTGACGCCCGAACTGCCGCTCTGGCTTCTGGTTGATGCCTCCCACATTCTTGAACTAGAAAGAAACGAGCCCACACTTCTGGGTGTCGTTTCCAGGTCTGAGCCTGTCATAGATAACTTTGTCAGTCTTTGGAAACAGTAGCACTGGTAACTGGAGAGAGAGACAAATACAGCAGCATTGGAAGCTGGCATTTGAAAAATCACTTTGTTTTTCATCATTTGCTTTTAGCGTATAATGCACCCCCTCAAAGATGAAAGTTTTGAATACTTTTAAGGGCTTCCCGGGTGGCTCAGTCAATAAAAATTTGCCTGCAATGCAGGAGACCCGGGTTTGATCCCTGGGTCAGGAAAATCCCCTGGAGAAGGTAATGGCAACCCACTCTGGTAATCCTGGCCAGAGAATGCCATGGACAGAGGAGCCTGGTGGGCTACTATCCATGGGATCACAAAGAGTCAGACACAACTGAATGACTAACACTTTCACTTTCAAGATGGCCTTGTTCCAGGATTTGTAGTAAATGCTGAAAAGGGGGCAACATGTGGAAGGGATGTCAATACCTTGATGAGTTTGGGTAGGTCTACTTGGCATGAGAAACCAGATATGGGGGCTACTCCAGTGAGTTGTGACGAAAAGAATAACTTCTCTAATCATCAGAGGGAGAAGAATTTGGAATTTTCTGTCTGGGGTTTGGAATCCAAGACGGAATAAATGGTCTAGAGACAAGGGAGTGGCTAGCTGGAAGGCGGTGGATAGCTGGAACTGGGGGACCACGGCTAATGAGAAAAGCCTACAGGGAGGAACGGCCGGTGACTCTTTCAGACAGTGATTCCTAGCATTGAAATTGTAACTGGGTTCCTGATCTGGGTTGTGCCATCAGCCACCAGCATCTGTCTGGGTCTGACATAGGTGCTGTCTTGGGGAATTGAATGAGAAGGGTTGCATGCCAGAGTTGAGACGGCTGTGGCCGGAGAACCCACAGTGAGCACACAGCCCTCCGCCCAAATGGAGCGAGGAGTGAGAGGAAGGAAGCAGACTGCCCACCCACTGTGCCCCCTGCACTCTCCTGGGCTGCATTAGGGATCTGGCGGAACGTGCTCAGTTCGTGGGAGAAGGACTTGAGCTAGTTCATCTGCTTGTAAAATAATGTGCTCACATTTGTCATGTTTCTGAATCACAGTGGACATGCAGGAATGAGTGAGTGAGCTGAGCTGATGGCCCATGTCCCTGAGCCATGCACTTGCCTTGTTCTATGCTTGCTTGAGTGCCTTATGCTTGTAACTCTATCCAAAACTTTAGGGATGAAAAATGTTTGAGGAAAGCAGCCCTCTAGAATATGTGGAATCTACCAGTTTTATTTCCAGAAAAAAGTCAGACTTGGCCAAAAGAGGTTGCTTTCAACTAAGGGTCCATTGACAGATGAGTGGACAAAGATGTGGTGTATAGCCACAATGGAATATTACTCGGCCATAAAAAGGAATGAAACAATGCCATTTGCAACAACATGGATGGACCCAGAGATGATCATACTAGGTTAAGTAAGTCAGGAAGAGAAAGACAAACATACGATGTTGTTTGTATGTGGAATCTAAAAAAATGATAGAAATCAACTTATTTTAAAAAACAGAAATAGACGCAGAGACAGTGAACAAACATGATTACCAAAGGAGAAAGAGGAGGCATAAATTAAGACTTTGGGACTAATATATATACACACTACTATTTATAGAATAGATAACCATCACAGACATAGTGTATAGCACAGGGTACTCTCCTCAATATCTTGTAATAACCCATAATGGGAAAGAATCTGAAAAAGAATATATACAGCACGTATAACTGATTCACTTTGCTATAATGCCTGAAATTAACACAACATTGTAATCAACTACATTTCAACAAAAATTTTTAAAAAAGAAGTTGCTTACACTTATTTATTAGGGATCTGGAAGAATATCAGTGAATGAAGACATGCCATGGTTAGTATGACCAGATGTCGATACAGGCTCACACCAAGGAGGACACCCAGCACTACCCTGAGTTAGAATGTGTTTTTCATTTCTACAAGTAGGATTTTTGAGAGAAAATGAGCTTTTATTGCACAAATGATATGACTGAATTAAACTACTTGTTTTCAGTGGAAGGGCATATTAAACAGGGAAAGATAAAGCCAGATTTTAGTTCTTGTTCTACCAACAACCGATGACCTTTGATGATACCCCTTAACCTTGCTTAGCTGTGTCCTCTGTAAAGTGACAGGAGTTGTTTTTTGTTGTTTTTGTTTGACTGTCAGTCACTCAGTTGTGTCCGACTCTTTGTGACCTCATGGACTGCAGCACGCCAGGCTTCCCTGTCCTTCACGATCTCCTGGAGCTTTCTCAAAACTCATAACCATCATGTTGATGAGGCCATCCAACCACCTCATTTTCTGTCATCCCCTTCTCCTCCTGCCTTTAATCTTTCCAAGCATCAGAGTCCTTTCAAATGAGGGTCCTTGCATCAGGTGGCCAAAATACTGGAGTTTCAGCTTCAGCATCAATCCTTCCAATAAATACTCAGGACTGATTTCCTTTAGGGTTGATTGGTTTGATCTCCTTGCAGTCCAAGGGACTCTCGAGAATCTTCTCCAACACCTTAGTTATCACTAAGTTTCCTTCCAACTTTAATTTTCTATGATTTAAGAAAGTTATAACAGGAACTCAAGTTTGGACAGTCTGTTAATTCAAAGATTCTCAAGTTTCTTTCTTCATAGCATCCTTTGTGCCTTAGTGATATTTTTCATAGTGTTTTGAGGCCAAAAGGAATACCCTCAAACTTCTATTCGTTATGTGGTTCATTTCAGTCACTCAGTTGTGTCCGTCTCTTTTCGACCCCATGAACTGCAGCACGCCAGGCCTCCCTGTACATCACCAACTCCTGGAGTTTACCCAAACTCATGTCCATTGAGTCGGTGATGCCATCTAGCCATCTCATCCTCTGTCATCCCCTTCTTCTCCTGCTTTCAATCTTTCCCAACATCAGGGTCTTTTCAAATGAGTCAGCTCTTTGCATCAGGTGGCCAAAATACTAGAGTTTCAGCTTTAACATGAGTCCTTCCAGTGAACACCCAGGACTGATCTCCTTTAGGATGGACTGGTTGGATCTCCTTGCAGTCCAAGGGACTCTCAAGAGTCTTCTCCAACACCACAGTTCAAAAGCATCAATTCTTCGGGACTCAGCCCTCTTTATAGTCCAACTCTCACATCCATACATAACCACTGGAAAAACCATAGACTTGACTAGACAGACCTTTGTTGGCAAAGTAATGTCTCTGCTTTTTAATATGCTGTCTAGGTTGGTCATAACTTTCCTTCCAAGGAGTAAGCTTCTTTTAATTTCATGGCTGCAATTACCATGTGCAGTGATTTTGGAGCCCAGAAAAATAAAGTCAGCCACTGTTTCCACCGTTTCCCCATTTATTTGCCATGAAGTGATGGGACTGGATGCCATGATTTTAGTTTTCTGACTGTTGAACTTTAAGCCAACTTTTTCACTCTTCTCTTTCACTTTCAACAAGAGGCTCTTTAGTTCTTCTTCACTTTCTGCCATAAGGGTGGTGTCATTTGCACGTCTGAGGTTATTATTTTTCTCCCGGCAATCTTGATTCCAGCTTGGGCTTCTTCCAGCCCAGCATTTCTCATGATGTACTCTGCGTATAAGTTAAATAAGCAGGGTTACGTGGTTAGGTCTAAACAACCTCATAAATGTATAAGTCCTAATATTAATAATTTAAGCCATTTGTAAAGTAATAAATATAAATGGAAAGAAAAGATGATATTTTATTTCATTCCTACATGACCATGCTTATTTACTTGTTGGGGAGTGTGCGTCTTGAGCACAGCACAACTTCTCAAACCATGGAATCCAACTGGGCCCCAGTGTTCTCATTTCCTCTTCCATATTTTTTTTCTCACAATACTTGCATTTTATCACAGCAACCATTAAATCTGATTCTCACAAAGACCTGATGTCATTGAAAGGAACGTAGCACCATCTATCTTGAAACAGTGACCCTCACACTGGTAGTGTGTGTATTGCCTAAAAGCTATTGGTGGGTTTTCTAGGAAATTAAGAACAGCTGGGAGCACCTTTCCCGGCTGCATTGCCGGGAAAGTTTGCTGCATTGCCCCAGGTGTCAAGGAACACCATTTGGGAAGCATGACTTCAATCAATGTCTAAGGTCGTCCTCCATTTTTAATGGAACTGTATGTACCTTCCTGCTGTAGACATTTTTGGAATCCATGGGCCAAGCACAGAATTGTACAGCTCTCAAAAAGTCAGTACAGTGGCTCTCGGAGTCCTGGCCTGTTGGTCCCAGCTCCCAGCACAACGTTCCACAGTTTCTCCCCTGCTCTCTCATCTCAGACACTCTTGCTTAGCAAATAACCTGCCTTCTAATTTATAGAGGGTACATAGCTCTCAGAAACAAGCACTACACTTCTGTCCTCGCCCATAAACATTCCCTTTTGGCTCTACCCTCTCACTTCATCCCTCCAGGCTTGGAGGAAGAGGAGTTGCCCTCCATGCAGAAGGCTCATCCTTGCCCTGGGCTCCCAATCCCAACCCTTCCCATGACCTGTGGTCCAGCTTCTGACTCCACTGGGTAATTTCTTTCCCTCTCGTCATTTCAACTTCTTCATCTTTTTTCTCCTTTAATTTTTTTTAATTGGTGGAAAACTGTTTTACACTGTTGTGTTGGTTTCTGCCATACAACAATATATGGCACTCATATATACAACATACATATAAACATATATGCTGCTGCTGCGTCACTTCAGGCGTGTCCGACTCTGTACGACCCCATAGACGGCAGCCCACTAGGCTCCTCTCTCCCTGGGATTCTCCAGGCAGGAATACTGGAGTGAGTTGCCAGTTCCTTCTCCAAGGCATGCATGCATGCTAAGTCGCTTCAGTTGTGTCCAACTCTGTGCAACCCCATGGACATCAGCTCACCATGCTCCTCTGTCCACAGGTTTCTCCAGGCAAGAATACTGAAGTGGGTTGCCATTTCCTTCTCCACATAAATAAATATATATACTTATATATAATTTATATATCCCTTCTCTCTTGAGCCTCCCTCCCCTCCTGCCATCCCACCCCTCTAGGTCATCATAGAGCACAAGGCTGTGCTCCCTGTGTTACTTAGCAACTTCCCACTAACTGTTTTACACAGAGAGTGTATATGTGTCAGCGCTATTTTCCCTGTTCATCCCACCGTCACCTTCCCCTGCTGTGTCCACAAGGTCATTCTCTGCTACTAAGGTCATCAGTACCATTTTCCTGGAGTCCATGTATGTGCATTCAACTTCTGCATCCTCACTGCTTCCTCCTATAGAGCCTATGAGTGTGTTCAAGTCTCCTACTTAACCAGCAGGCTCTAGCAATGTCCTTCCGATAGCTGATTGACTCCCTCCCGTTGGCAGACACGTTCCCTGAAGAAGAGCCCACACTCACTCCATTTCCTGCCGACCCATGCACTCCCCGACCCGCTGCTGGCAGCCCCAGACCCCGCCTCTCCTCTCCTGCCCGCCTCTCACTCGCTCAGCCCTGGCCTAGCCCTCCAGCTGCGGGAACCACGCCTCTCAGAAGAGGCACTGCAGTCCGTGGTTTGGTGGCACTGTTTGTCTGGCTCACTTTCCGCTGTCTGCCTGACCAGCAGCACATACTTCAAAACATTCTCTGAGAAGCTTTTTGGTCCCTCCTCCCTCCTCCTTAAGGGAAACGATCAGTCTTCCTTTGCGTTTTCAGCATCCTTCTAGACACAGCATCTGTGGCCATTTACTTTCGGTGCATTTCTTTAGCAAATATTGTCAGCTTTTGGAAAGCTGGACTGTGTCTTAATTATGCTGGATTCCCTGGGTCACACATACCTGGCACATCTCCATACCCTGTGATCAGTGAGTGAGAGGCTGAAGTTGGTACAGGAATAGATTACTCTCAGCTACCCATGTCAGCGTGCTGGTAACATCCTTGCAGTGGACATTTGATCCCAAACAGTCACTTCTAGGTTTCTCATTATCATGAGCTCCTTATAGATGCCATCTCACCCTTTCTCACAGCACTTCTGAGGTCCGTATTAGGCCCATGTTTGACAGATGAGGAAACAGAGGCTCAGAGTTTTAGTCCATCCGCCCTGGTCATACAGCTAAGGGTGGTGGAAGCGATATTCTGGCCCAACTCTGACCTCTTTCTCCACACCCAGGCATCCTCACATTGCCCGACCAGTGTATGCTTACTGTCTGCCCCCCTCATTCACTGTCAGCCGTCCCATCACTTCTTAGCAAGTCGTTGGGGAAACAATGGACACAGTGACAGACTTTATTTTCTTAGGCTCCGAAAATCACTGCAGATGGTGACTGCAGCCATGAAATTAGAAGCTGCTTGCTCCTTGGAAGAAAAGCTATTACCAACCTAGACAGCATATTAAAAAGCAGAGACATTACTTTGCTGACAAAGTTCTGTCTAGTAAAAGCTATTTTTCCAGTAGTCATGAATGGATGTGAGAGTTGGACCATAAAGAAAGTTGAGGGCTGAAGAATTGGTGCTTTTGAACTGTGGTGTTGGAGAAGACTCTTGAGAGTCCCTTGGACTCAAGGAGATCAAACCAGTCCATCCTAAAAGAAATCAGTCCTGAATACTCATTGGAAGTACTGATGCTGAAGCTGAAGCTCCAATCCTTTGGCCACCTGATGAGAAGAACTGTCTCCTTGGAAAAGACCCTTATGCTGGAAAAGATTGAAGACAGGAGGAGAAGGGGATGACAGAGGATGAGACAGCTGGATGGCATCACTGACTCGATGGACATGAGTTTGAGCAACCTCTGGGAGTTGGTGATGAACAGAGAAGCCTGGTATGCTGCAGTCCATGGGATTGCAAAGAGTCAGACACAACTGAGTGACTGAAATGAACTGAACTTAGAAACCTATTTAAGACACCAATTCAGAAGCAAATGCATTAAGTAATGCCATTCAAATCCCAACACAGTCATAAATGCTTGCGGGTTATCAGTGACTGGGACCAAGAATTTGTGTTATAAATGTCACCCATCCACTGGCTTTATTTTTGTTCATTTAACAACTATCCTTTAACTAGCAGGTAAATCTTCCTCAGAGAGAAACTAGACTTTAGCGGAATGACCAGCGATGATAGCCTTCGAAAGCCCTTTTAACGCTGTTTCACAGAGGTGTGAGCTGCCCACTCTGCCTCATTTTTCCTAACATGTCACCCAGGGATAGTCCAAGAAATCTCTCAAGTTTACACCATCTGTGGGCTTCTCACCTTGCAGCACCTGCCCGTAAGTCCCCATCTGGGCCCCTCTGCTGAGAGCTTCCTTGTTGCCAGGAAGGCTACATTAAACCTGGGCTGGGGTGGAAGGGTGGAGGGGGCCGTCCCTTCAAGGAAACTTGACCAAGCCTCTCCCGTCTCCTGAGCCCATCAGTTCAGGCCCTCCTCCCCACCCCTTCCCTTTTTGTTTAGTTTGACCTTGGTCACTGATGACAAGGCTTCTTTTCCTGCCAAACCAATCAATAAGCTAAACAGACAGAAGATGAGTATTTAGAATATGGGAAGCCAAACTCAAACACAGATAGGTTATCAGTCTAGCCCAGAGCAGACTTCTGAGCAAATATTTCATTAACAAATTTTTCATGGCAACTTGCATGTTAAAAAAAAAAAAAAAGAGGGGAGAGGGAGAGAGAAAGAGAAAACAGTGGTTGTTGGCAGAGTTGGGGGGTAAAGAGAAAGGCTGCTGGATCCTTGAAGCTGAACTTCCCCAGGAGGGAATGAGGGGCAGAGAGCTGGGAGAAAGGTGGGGTGACAGAGAGAAGGCCCCCAGGAAGGGGAGCCCCAATTCCCTTAAAACCTTTCAACGTCTAGCCTCCTCTCCTGCCAGGGCTATTGTGTGTAAATTCATCTTCAGCCATCTCTGGGGGCTGGAGCTGGTTAAGTGTCCCAGATGCAAACCCCAGGTTGGCCATCAGTGGCTGACTGTGGAGTCCTGGGATGGTCACCCAGTGAGGGGACTGGGAGGGGAAAGGAGATATGGTCCCAGGGGAGCCCCGTGGGGGAGCTGGAGGCAGGGGCAAAGGAAACAGCCTAAACAATAGTAACAAGAACAACTGTTTTTGGCTCCCACTAAATTTTAGGCACCTTGGAGGCTCTCTATCTTGTTATATCATTCTCATAACCATGCCTAAGACTGTGATAAACACTGGTGAACATGCTCATTGGTTCCTGTTCTGGTTGTTCAATATTTTGAATGTTATACCTGGTTCACTACAACCCTTAAAGTAGTTTGGTTTTAATTTATGACTCAGGAGCCTGAGGTTCAGAGAGGTCCAGCAGTTTGTTCAAGGGCACACAGCTGGTGAACTGCAGAGACAGGGTTGGGACCTGTCCAATTAGGCCTGTCTGATTCCAAAGACAAGCGGTTTTCAACTCCTTTGCTCTGCTTCCCTTCTAGCTTTAAGAATATTTAGAGGGAAGGTTGGCAAAGCACGGAATTACTAATATTCAACTCTTGGAAGCAAGTGCTTGAAGGAAGGAGAAGAATGAATAGACTGAATTTTCAATCCCTTGTGTGCTGTGATCCTTCCTACCCTCACTTGTGTGCACTTGGCTCCTGCATCCTGGAGATTCCTTCCCCCCCTTTCATCTGAATTCATGGGCAACCCGTTCAGGCCGCAGCAACTGGTCACTGCACAGAAAAGCTCCCTGCCCTGCCCTGCACTATTTGCTCTTATTACTTTCTACTTTTTTTCTTCAGAGCACTTACATCGATGCCAATTAAATATCTTTATGTGCAATTTATTGATGAATATCTCCTAGATAGATGGAATAACAATGATAAAAATAATAATGACTAATAATTATTAAATAATATAATCAATAGAATAACAAATATAATAATATAACAATATAATAACAAATTTTGGTATGCCTTATAAAGTCATTTGTTGACAGTTAAATTTTTTCTCCTTTGTAATATCTTCTTTTAAGGCTTTATCACTACGTGATAAAACTTCCTACTTGTTTCTATGATTATTTGATCAATTTTATCTGCCCCCTAGATTGTAAACTTAGAAGGGGCAGGGCCCTATGCAGGGCTCGTGGTTGTAACTCTTGTTCTGGTTTATACTAAGGGATCAACATGTACATACCTACCTTGGAGATACTGCAGGTTCAGTTCCAGACCACTGCAATAAAGTGAATATTACAATAAAGCAAGTCACATAGTATTTTGGTTTCCCAGTGCATAGAGAAGCTATGTTTATACTATACTGTAGTCTATTAAGTGTGCAGTAGAGAAGGAAATGGCAACCCACTCCAGTGTCCTTGCCTGGAGAATCCCAGGGGCGGGGGAGCCTGGTGGGCTGCCGTCTATGGCGTCGCACAGAGTCGGACACGACTGAAGTAACTTAGCAGCAGCAGCAGCAGCAGCATTATGTCTAGAAAAATCAATGTACATATCTTAATCAAAAACATTTCATTGCTAAAAAATGCTGACCATCATTTGAGCCTTCAGAGAATCATAATCTTTTTGCTGTTGGAGGGTCTTGTCTTGATGTTGATGGCTGCTGACTGATATCAGGGTGATGGTTGCTGAAGGCTGGGGTGGCTGTGGCAATTTCTTAAAACAACACTGAAGTTTGCTACATTAAGCGACTGTTTCTTTCATGAATGATTTCTCTGTAGTATGCACTGGTGCTGTTTGAGAGCATTTTACCTACAGTACTGCTTTCAAAATTCAAGTCAATCCTCTCAAACCCTGAAACTGCTCTATCAACTAAATTTATATAATATCCTAAATCCTTTGTTGTCATTTCGACAGTCTTCACCAAAAGTAGGTTCCATCTCAAGAAACTACTTTCTTTGCTCATCCATGAGGAGCAACTCATACTCTGTTAAAGCTTTATCATGAGATTGCAGCAATTCAGCCACATCTTCAGACTCCACTTCTAATCCTAGTTCTCTTGCTGTTTCTACCATACCACAATGACTTCCTCCACTGATGTCTTAAACCCCTCAAAGTCATTCCAATCCTAGAGGGTTGGAATCAACTTCTTTCAAACTTCTGTTGATGTTGGCATTTTGAACTCTTCCCAAGAACTACAAATGTTGTTCATGGCATCTAGAATGATGAATTAATTCCAAAAGGTTTTCAACTAACTTTACCAAGATCCGTCCGAAGAATTGCTATTTGAGGCATCTATAGTCTTAAAAATTCTATTTCTTGAATAACTTGAAAGTCAAAATTACGCCTTGATTCACAGGCTGCAGAGTGGCTGATGTGGTAGCAGGCAGGAAAACATCATTAATCTCTTTGTATATTTTCATCAGAGTTCTTGGATGACCAGGTGCCTTGTCAATGAACAGTAATACTTTGAGAGGAATCTTTTTTTCTGGGTGTGAATATTTAAAAACCATGTCATAAACAGATGTGCTATCATCCAGGCTTTATTGGTCCATTTATAGAGCACAGACAGAGTAGAAATAACATAAGTCTTAAGGGCCCCAGCATTTCAGAATGGTAAATGAACATTGGCTTTGACTTCAAGTCACCAGTTGCATCCGCCCCTAACAAGAGAGTCAGCTGGTCCACTGAAGTTTTGAAGCCAGACATTGACTTCTCCTCTGTAGCTATGAAAGTCCTGGATGGTGTCTTCCTCCATTAGAAGCTGTTGTTTTGTCTCCAGTGAGAATCTGTTGTTTGGTGTAGCCATCTTCATTACTGATCTTACCTAGATTTCTGGATAACATGCTACAGCTTCTCCATCAACATTGTGGCTGCCCCTTGCACTTTGATGTCATGGAGATGGCTTCTTTCCTGTAACCTCATGAACCAACCTATCCTAGCTTCAAATTTTCCTTCTGTAGCTTCCTCATCTTTCTCAACCATCATAGAATTGAAAAAAGTTAGGGTCTTTCTCTGGACTAGGTTTTAGCTGAAGAGAATATTGTGGCTGGTTTGATCTTCTGTCCAGACCACTGAAACTTTCCCCATGTCAGCAATGAGGCTGTTTCATGTTCTTATCATTGGTGTGTTCACTGAAGCAGCATTTTTAATTCCGTACCGGAACTTACCGATTGCATTCACAGCTTGGCTTAACTGTTTGGCCAAGAGGTCTTGCTTTCAGTCTGTCTAGGCTTTTAACATGCTTTCCTCACTAAGCTTAATCATTTTCAGCTTTTGATTTAAAATGAGAAATGTGTGACTCTTCCTTTCACTTGAGCACTTAGAGGCCATTGTAGGATTATTAATTGGCCTCAATATTGCTATGTCTCAGGGAATAGAAAAGCCTGAAGGAAGGGAGAAAGATGGGGGTACAGCTGGCTGGTGGGCCAGTAGGAACACTCACAGCATTTACGGGTGAAGTTTCTCAGCTGTGGAACCCCCAAACAACTACAGTAGTCACATCACAGATCATCATAACAAATCTGGCATTAGTGAAAAAGTTTGAAGTGTCACCAAGAAGTTACCAAGATATGACACAGAGACAGGAAGTGAGCAAATGCTGTTGGAAAAAATGTAGCCAACAGACTCGATTGATGCAGGTGGCTCACAGAACAGACCTTCAATGTATAAAAAATGAAATATCTGTGAAGGAGAGTAAAGTGAAGTACAATAAAATGAGGTCTACCCGTATGGTTGCCTGGATTGAATTCACAATGTGAATTTCTTTATTTTAATGTCCAGTTTCCTCAGGCTGCTGTAAACCTCTAATCTGAATCTTGGAGTTTAACCTTTTTAAATTTTGAGTTGTAGAACACGCGGGGTAGGAGGGACCTCTTTGGCAGAAACATCGAGTTTAAAAGCTAGCATGTGGGCCCTTGTCACACACGAGTTTAGAGCAGAGCCAGGACTTAACTCACGCTTTCATTGCCCCTTGACTTCACCTTCCTCCCAAGTGGTAGACCCTGAAGTCCCCAATGTACAGATGGGCATATTGGGGCAGCACCCGCGCCAGACCACAGATTATGCGTCTCTCAGCTGAAGGCTGTCTTTGGGAGTCTGAGCTGACTCTAGGGTTAAGCTTCTGACAGCTCTAAGTACTTTTTCCTCTTTCATGTTGCTCTCAAATATATTTCTATCCCCATCAGACCATCCCCCTTGTTCCCATTTAACCTGAGAAAGTTAAACCCACTTTTGATCATCATGTGAAAATCTGAGGCAAAGTGCTTCCTTCAAGGCAGATGTTTGGAATCGCTGAGCTGCAGGCGCTCAACTTGTCAAGTAACTTTTCAAATGATGAAAAAAAGGGGAAAATGTAGGTCAGGAAGCAATAAACTATATTCACATCCAATATAGCCTTCTGCTTAAGGAGCCGACTTTGAATCTCCACCTTTTACTAAAATGAAACAAAAATCCAAATCCAACCCAAAGCATTACAGCTTTAAGTACTGAAAGTATTTATTATTTCTATTCAAGTAATCCAAAAGCATAATCTCAAGAACATCTCTGCTCCAGGAATGTCTCAAAACACCGTGGATTTGGTGTGATTCCTTTATCCAGATGTTTGTCGAAAAGACTCTGGATGGCATGTGGGGAATTAAAGATTTATTTTTAATATTTGAGAGAAGTCATATTTCTAATAACAGTGAGCCTTCCAATGTGTCCTCAGTCTTTGCTGCCTCTCTGCTCATTCTTGTTATTGTTGTCTTAAGTAACAGCTCTATTCTTTGAAATTATCCGCCTGTGGGTTTCCAAATGTTAATACTTAGATATTGGAAGAACAAGGTCATTGAGGTACTTTCAGTAAAACGCTGATAGTCACATCAAGTTAATTTCAAGAGACAATTTTCACCCACTAAGCTTTTTCAAGTCCTGCAAAAGATGGCTTTTCATGGGGCAAAATCTCCAACAATTTGCCCCAGTCTCCCAGATTTTCAGAGTATTGTGACTTGTCTTTGAAAACTATGGGATATTTCCAACTGTTAATCACTCAGTCGTGTCCAGCTCTTTGTGACCCCATGAACTGTAACCCGCCAGGCTCCTCTGTCCATGGAATTCTCCAGGCAAGAATACTGGAGTGGGGTGCCATGCCCTTCTCCAGGTGATCTTCCCAACCCAGGGATTGAATCTGGGTCCCCTGCATTGCACACAGAATCTTTACTGTCTGAGCTGCCGGAAAGCCAAGTGAAAGTGAGGTTGCTCAGTAGTGTCTGACTCTTTTGCGACCCCATGGACTGTAGCCTACCAGATTTCTCCGTCCATGGGATTTTCCAGGCAAAAGTACCAGAGTGGGCTGCCATTTCCTTCTCTGGGGATCTTCCCAACCCGAGATCGAACCCGGGTCTTGTGTGTTACAGGCAGACACTTTACCCTCTGAGCCACCAGGAAAGCCAAGTGTCCCTTAAACCCAGAGGCATCTCATCAGAGACCCCAGTAGTTATGATGTCCCCACTCTGTCCAGACATCCAACAATAAGGTGATGAACTTCTTATTATCGGAAAGCCTCTCCCTCATCTATTATCCCCTTACTTGTAGAGAAGGATATTCTAAAATATCCTTAGATAAATCTACATGGTAGATTTTATGCATTGAGTGAGTTTACCTGCTGGAGAAGATATATTTCAGGTTCTAGTGGCAGAGAGAAATTTAAAATTAGGTCACCTCATGGTTACAACTTGTGTCTATAACAGAAACTAAAAGGTCTCAGAGATCATACAGATTCTCTGGTTGGGAATCCAAAAGGGACCTACTGTGAAACAGTCTTTAATTGGTTTGTTACACTCAAAAATATACTGAATATGTCTATGGAAACTGAAGTTTTGCTATCAAATAATAAAGCAGGGTTAAAATTTAAGATCTGAGCTCTAAGATCAGTCCCCGTAGGACCAGTATGTGTGTTTTAGAAAGGGCCAGCCTCTGTGTTGTAATTTTAGAGAAACACAACAGTCCTCCCTAGCCTCTAGACCTTTATTTAGTTTACTGTTTCTTGAAACTGGTGCATTCAAATTGTGTTTTAAGATCCGGAGACTTCTGAAACATAAATACTTCTTTTTTCTTTAGCTAACACTCAGGTGGTATTCATTTCCTGCTAGACATTCTT
This sequence comes from Bos mutus, assembly GCF_027580195.1. Lineage (NCBI taxonomy): Eukaryota > Metazoa > Chordata > Mammalia > Artiodactyla > Bovidae > Bos > Bos mutus. The sequence goes on from NC_091632.1 coordinate 16,146,751, forward strand.
CTATGCTCTGTGAGTATTAATGTATTTAATCCTTTCAGGAACCTTCTGACTTGGGTATAAACGTCATCCCCATTTTGCAGATGAGAAGCACAGACACGGAGGGAGGCCAGGTAATGCATCCAGGGTCGCAGAGTCAGATGTGAGCTCAGAAAGCCTGCTTCCGGGGCTGGCTTCACACTACGCCATGCAGCCCCCTTAGCTCCTGTGTCTCCGCGATGCTGGGAGCTTTCTTACTTGTGGAACGTTTGGGAAAAGTGAGGGGGGTTGCATATTACAAAACATGACGGTGCTTTGGGGAAAGCAGTGGAGTGGAGAAAAGAACACAAGGGAGCATGTGAATAACGAGGACAAAGTCCACTCATGTCTTAATTGTGGCAACAGCTGAGAGAAAACTGTCACGATGGACAACCTGGACTTGCAGGTAGGACTCTTAATTTTGGAGTTCGTCCCTCACTAGGCATATGAGGGACACTGAGGCTGAGGGAGCAGACAGAGGACAAGGGCAGGAGGGTGCTCAGATGCCAGAGGGAGTTAGTGGCAAAGCCAGGACTGGAGCCCCGGTCCTCCAACTCTGGGTCGAGGGCCCTCTCTTCCCCTGAGGCATCCTCTGGACTCCAATTCACTGAGGGGCTGGAGGAACCTCACCAGAAAGGAGCCTTTTCTTTCTGTGGTTTTCCTAATAAAATGTCCACTTCTGGGTGGCATATGGTTGGTCGACAACACACAGAAGGGAATTTTCATCCTGCTGTTTACAAGGATTATTTCCTCATGGACACATTTTCTGGGAAGAGAAGAGCACCTTGTTGACCTCGTGTTACTTTGCGAGGAGCAGGTAATGCAGTGAGGCTGGAAGTGGAGTTCATTGTCACTCGCCTATTTCCTAAAGACACAGTGCATTTCTGGCGTTCATCGGAGGGGCCAGGTGGAAGCATGTGGGCTGAAGTAAGGGAAGAAATGAGGAACATGGTTGGAAATGAAAAGTATTGAAATATAAATTAGTATAAACCCAGGGGTCATCTGGCATGCAGTCTTGGCAATAAGAGAATCTACAATGTGGATGAACAAGTGAAAGAAAAGTAATCAAAAGTAAGAAAGAGGCATATGTGAGGCATTAAGCATGAGGAACAGAGGCTGGGGAGGATTAGGGAACAAAGTCCAGAGAGTGTAAAAAGAGATAAGAAAGGCAAAGTGAATGAAAAGTGATTGCACTGGAGGTTAAGAGAAATCATGGGGAAATTGTCCAAGTGCGTAAGGAAGGTAGGGGTCATTGAAGGAGACAGTTGGATGGCTAAGACACAGCAAAGAGTGAATTAATGAAAAAAGAGGTAGATGTGGCTGAAAAACATTAAATGTTTTTTTTTTTTTTTTGCCTTGGAACTCTCAGTAAGATGGGGGACAAATGTTAGAAATCCACATGCATTTCCTAAAGGAAACAAAAGAAATACTGATGAATGGCAGGAACAAGCCACCATGAGAGATTCAGACATTGACTAGAAGACAGGAAAAACGTTGGAGGCTTCAGTCCAAGGCAGAGCATATGCAAACACGCTTGAATAATAAACAACAGGAACTTAAGAAATGAGGATTTGAAAAACAAACATTTGGGGGAACCACAAGTCCCCAAAGTGTTGGTACTGCCCCCAGCCGTCTTGCACACTAGGTTCTCCTTCTCTGTTTCTCTCCCTCCCGTTTCCTGTTTCCCTTTCATAAAAAATTATATATATATATATGTATTGAAAATTGGCTAAGTGCTAGGCATTGTGCTGTATATGCGCAGGTAGATGAATGAGTAAGGTATTGTCTGTTCTCTGCCTCAGTGAGTTTCATTTTTGAAGAGTGGAGGCAGTCTGTGAATGGCTGTGGCCCAGCCTCTTGCTACAGACCTGGGAGGGCTGAGTGGTGTAGGAGCTAAAGACGTGGGGTGGGGGGGTAGGCATTTTAGATTGGGACAAATTAGACCTTTATGAAGGAGATGAATAACATGATTGCTTGTTAGAATATTAAGAACAATCATCCCAGAGTTTGGGATTTTCTTTTGTTTCCAGATAATTTTGAAAGGGTTTCCATGAAGTCAGGTGTCAGTGGTGTGGGTTATTTTAGGGGGAGCTATTCTAGGAACCCCTGACATCACGTTGTGTGTGGTGACTTCTGCAGATGCATGGAATATCAACTGCAGATGAGGCTGCAAGCTGGGTCATTGACATTGATGTCTAGGGCAGGAGTGAGAGTTTGGCCCACAAGGAAAAGGTGTGGAGACTGAGCTCGGACACTCATCTGGGGGACCCTTACTCCCCTAGCAGGGACTGAAGAGCACAAGGTGTCAGACAGAGGAACAAGTGTCATCAGTAAGGACCATAAAACTCTGAGTCTTGGAAGAGGAGAGGAAGATCATCACTGAATTTGATGATCCAATTCAGTGTAGTGCCAAATAGGTAATGAGGCTAAGGACAAGGAATTTAGAGGTAAAACGGATCCCCCACGGTCACAGGCAACAGATTGGAAAGGAGGAATCCAAGTACAGAGGCAGATAAAATTTTAATGTCTTTGGCACCAGGATCTGGAGCAATAAAAGAAATCAAACATTATTCTGGATCACAAAAATGGAAGGACTGTGAAAAAGTCAAAGGTAATTAGCTCAGAGTTATAAAAGAGAATGGTTAGTGGGGTTTGACCAAGGAAACAGGAGGAACGTCTGCTAAGATTTCCCCATTCCCTGTCCCTCTTCCCATCCGGCTCCTCTCTTCACGTTTGTTCTCTAAAACTTAACCTTGATTGTGGTTCTTTACGATGTTTTCAGCCCTACACATTTGAGAACAAACATGGATTAGTAATAGTTGCTCATCCAGCTGATATTTTCATAGGCAGGCAGGACTGGGTGGGAGTGGGAGGTGAGGAAACTTGTTTCATTTTAACCCTCCTCCAACTTTGTGCTTCTGACATGCTTTGCCAGGAGCTCAGTGCCCCATGCTATTTGAGCATCATTCCCTTAGACCCTTCCAATACTATAAAGTATAGATTTAAGAAACAGATGATTGATTTCTTCTTCTCAGACTATCTTCTTTGACTAGCAGGTGCCAAAGAATATTTTCTCAGAAAGAAATTATCATCAGGTACAACTATATTGTTAGTGACCGACAAGGAAAGTTACTGCAATCTTCCAATTCAAATAGAAATTAGTGACTTGATTGATTTAAGAATTTCTCTTGTTTGTTTCTTTTTAACAGCTCACTGGCATACACATTCAAATTTCAATTTGTTACAGCCTTCTTAACATTTATTCTCCAAAAAATAATTATGTGTAAATATGCCAGAGATGCATATATGCCTGGATGTGCATATTGTTCAAAGACTCAGAAAGAAATACCTTGGAATCAATTAAGTTTTAAAAAAAGAAAACGATAGAGAAAAGGGAAGTAGTTTATCTACTTCAGGCAAGCTATCTCCTTCATCCCTGTGTATAACTGATAATACACTCACCAATTAAGCATTTAACTTATTTCCTTAAGGTCAGGTTGCAAAGGAGTCAATTCACGTTGGGATGTCAGGGACAATTTCACATGGGAAATCCACTTTATACCCACAGCAGGTGTGTCTTGGCTCGGAAAGCAAGCTGTCTTGGGTGCAGTGGCCACCAAGTGCTTACTGGGACAACTGGGGTCATTGACTTAATATTAGCTCTGGGCACATCAGCATGCTATAAAACTGACTTCTTCCCAGGAGGTGAGTTTATTTTGAAACAGTTGAATATGTGAAAGATATGTGAAGATAATTCATTGAACTGGATTGGCCAGGAGGAGGAAAAGGGCAGGGACTGCAGTCTGAACATCAGTCAATGTCTCTAGAGACTGTGGGAAATGTCAAGTGGCATGTTAGGAAGCCGTAGGGGACTTTGATGTCCGTGGACTCGTTTTGGACTCTCCCCACCTCCACCCAAATGTCTCAGGACGCATGCCTGGACTGCAGAAGGGAAGAAAGTGATGTGCTTCACTCAGAAGGGCAGCCTCCAGGATTTCCTTTTAGAAAGACATGGTCCATTGAGAAAAAACAAAACCAGTTACTGCTTGCTGGCTCAGTTTAATGTACCAAACACTTATCAAGTACCTACTGTGTGTAGAGCTAACTGGCAAAGATGGTGACAGGTTCTAGGTGGCTCATTTTAAGGCACTTAGGAAGATAGATGCACAGATAGATAACTCAAATATGCAGAAGGCTGGAAGAGTGAATAGAACAGAATAAGGGGATGAAAGATTCATCCCTTCTTACTGCAGTTTGTGTATCCCTCTTCACCACGCGGCGCACGATCTTACACCATGTAGTGGTGGTTTCGTCGCTAAGTCGTGTCCGACTCTCTGCAACCCCGTGGACTGTAGCCCACCAGGCTCCTCTGTCCATAGGACTTTCCAGGCAAGAATACTGGAGTGGGTTGCCATTCCCTTCTCCAGGGGATCTTCCTGACCCAGGGATTGAACCCAGGTCTCCTGCACTGCAGGCAGATTCTTTTCCCATTGACCTACCAGAGAAACCCTTCTTATACCATAGCTGTGCCTAAAACATTAGCGAGTAACTGTGCAAGGAAAGCAACACCTTTCTTCCCAATGTACATGGTTGTTGTTGTTTTTGTTCAGTCGCTCAGTCATGTCCAACTCTTGCAACCCCATGAACTGTAGCCTGCCAGGCTCCTCTGTTCAAGGAACTCTCCAGACAAGAATACTGGAGTGGGTTGCCATTTCCTTCTGCAGGGGACCTTCTTGACCCAGGGATGGAATCCATGTCTCCTGCATTGGCAGGTGGATAATTTTTTTTGCTGCTGAGCCACCAGGGAAGCCCCAGTGCATATAGTAGGACAATGAAATAATGCAACTATTTTTATTTGAGGGTTGGGAAAAAATCATTCTCATTGATTACGGTCATGTGGCCTATTTTTCCAACGTGCAAATTAGCATAGTCTTTGAGTTCTGTGGCATGACTTCCAAGGTCATCTCACCTCTTGCCCAGAGCAGTGAGGTTCTATCTTATAATCTGAATTTGAAAGCAGAAGTTTTCAGAGCCTGGCCTGCTTGTCTATTTCAACCTGGACCCATTTTCATCTTGAGGAAATTCATTATGTATGGTTGAAGTCCCTCAGACTATTGGTTAATTTTGTTCCTGCTTCCAGATCCATGAGCTTTTCTACCCTAACAAATGCGGAATCGTTTCCCAGATGTGCAGCTTTTTTGAAATTACAAATAAGTCGATAACTACAGGACCAACCCGCTTACTGGTGTGTGAACTGCCTGAACCGTGTTCTGATATGGAAACCAGAGGCCAGTGTCAAAGGAGGTCAACGTAATGGCAGGCTCTCAGGTAAAGGGAAATTAAAAGCAATAGACTCAACCGTGCGCTGGGGTGATCTGGAAGGCGGCAGAGTGGAACGGCCTGGGCAAGCTTCCTTGTCATGACTCCAGTGGCCCTTTTCAGAGTGTGAGCAGACCTTACAAAGAGGCACTGACCTCGCCTTTCAGATGACTAGCAGCTCACCATGATAACTAACCCCGCAGGGATTTCTTTACAGTGATGTATGGTAAAGGTCAGTGTGAATCAAGAAGAAGTCTCAAATGGAGGAGGTGTTTAAGAAATGTGCTTTTATTACTTTTGAGAGCATATGATAACTCAAGCACACCAACTGTTTAGTAGCAAAAGGATCTCCTTTAATGAGATAACAAGAGGGATTTCAAAACATCACATCAGCCATTTTATGTCAACAATGCTTGTAAGAATGTGGGGCAGAGGGGTGGGGGGATTACATGAGAATATTTTACTCTGTTAAGTGTGGTAGTATCCCCTTGAAATATTTAAACTTGCAATTTGTCCTAGATTATAAAGCATGGATTTACTTCAATGAAGGCAAATTTTTGTCTAGTTGGTTAGAAGAATCACAGATTGGGCTTCCCAGGTGGCTCTAGTGGTAAAGAACCCGCCTGCCAATGCAGAATACATAAGAGATGCAGGTTCGATCCCTAGGTCAGAAGATCCCCTGGAAGAGAGCATGGCAACCCACTCCAGTATTCTTGCCTGGAGAATCCCATGGATGGAGGAGCCTGGCGGGCTACAGTCCATGGGGTTGCACAGTCAGAGAGGACTGAAGTGACTTAGCATGCACGCAAATGAGTGGAGACTGAACTAAGCGGAGTGAAATCTGACTATATTCAGAAAAGTCCTGTTATATAGATCCTACTGGATTTATGTTCATGTGATTAGAGCTGGACTGAAATTTTAAAGTATCCATTTACCAAATCCATTACTAGTAATAGGTTAAATGCCAAAGAGCAGTGTTTTCGAGATCTTTCCCAAGACCCCTTTTCATTCCCCTCCTTCCTCTCTCAATCTAAGAAATAGACCCACCATTGCTGGACCCAGCTGCCTTTTTTCCAGACACATAGGTTCTTACCTTCCTCAGACACTTATGCAATGACTAGTGTTTATCCCTTCAAGCTGTGTCTTATCAATTCCTTTCACTCCACCTTCTTGGAGCCTTCCTGGTCTATTGTAGCAGCTTTTTAACATCATCTTGCCCTCTGTTCTGCTCCTTCAGGTTCATTCTACTCATTACCAACTAATTAAGTTTCCTAAAGCAGGACTTTGATCCTATCTCTTCTGCTTATAAATGTTCAGTGGCTCAAGATTACTACACAGTACAGTGTAAACCCTCAGCCTGGAGATCTCAATGTCTGCTCTAATCAGCCTTCTTCTCCCTTCAAGTGCAGGCTCAGTTACTTCAGTCATGTCTGACTCTGTGTGACCCCATGGACTGTATCCTACCAGGCTTCTCTGTCCGTGGGGTTCTCCAGGCAAGGATGCTGGAGCAGGCTGTCGTTTCCTATTCCAGGGACTCTTCCTGACTCAGGGATCGAATCTGAGTCTCTTACATCTGCTGCATTGGCAAGTGAGCTCTTTACCACTAGCACCAGCTGGGAAGCCCACCTTTAAGTGCTCTCAACTCCAACCAAACTGGTCTACTTCCCAGTGCCCATCATGCCACCCTTTTTCATCAAAGCTGTTTTACCAATGATCTGCCTTGATTTTTGCCCGCTCTGCCAGGCTGTTTAAATCCACTTAACTTTCACTCATTCATTTGTCATTTATTGAATCATGTTCCTTCAGCAAATCTTCCCCAATTGCTGGGTGCAGCCTCTGAGAAGCACTCCCCGATTTCTCTAGCTGGAAATAATATTTTAGCTCTTTATAATATTCTGCCGACTGTGTTGTTTAAAGCTCTAGTCCTCTGTCTTTGAACTAGTAGTTCCCTCCTTGTGGAGCGGCTGGGTTATTGCAAGGATTAAACAGGATAGTGTGGTTAGAGTGCTTCACCTAAGTGTCGGTGCCCTCGGGGGTGAACTGTTGCTGTTCTCACTATTATTATTTATTGTGTTATTTCACCCCATTGCATTCTCTTTGTGACAAGGACTATGACTTATGGTCCTTGCGTCTTCTCTCGAAACAGTCTCAGACAGTGTTTGCTCGCATCATTTAATCAGGTTCATTTAGTTGCAAGACACCGAGACCTCTCATATTATCTCAAGGGAAGAAGATTGATTCTAAATGTCTGGACTGGAGTCGAGGACTCACCAGATTCCCAGGTAGCCGTGTGTCAGTTTCTGTCTACCCATCTATTCTGTTCTCTCTTCCTTCCTAATAGCTTCTGTGGCTGACTTAGAGCCACATACTTTGCTAGGTTCCTTGCAAAATGAAATGAGGAAGCCCTTGTTAAAAAAGGAAGAAAAGAGGGCTGTTAAATGTGAACTGAAATATAAAGTTCGTCCTTCTTCAGAGGCTCCTTTCTTCCTCTGTCTCTTTTTGTCTCCACTTGTATGATGTTTTATATTTGCTTTTTAATACCATCCTTCTTCCAGCCCACGGAGGTCAGTGCAGACCCTCACTGACGTCTAGGGACCCAGCCTTGTGACTTTGCACCCCCAGCTGGGTTTTCCCTCCCTACCATCCCCCAGATGGGAGCCCCATGCCTAGGGGAGGGATGTGGAAGTTGAGCTAGGCATCATCCCTTCCCATGAGTTCACTCCCCCAAACCAGAGCAGACAGGCACCTCTGAAGGCCCTGTGATAGTGCCCCTCCACCTGTGATAATACCCTAGGTACATGGATCAGGGGAGGCCAGGAGATTTTCTCCTCTGAATTGCCCATCAAATGAGCCCTGGTGTGCGAGCCCCAGACAGGGACAGCTGTCACCACATCCCATCTCTGGACGCCACAGGTGGCAGCAGCCCGACCCTCCCTGGCCTAAACTCAGTTCCTTGTTGGCCAGTGTGCAGAGAGGGTGGGGAGGAGGGTGAGGGGCAGTAGGAAGGGCAGGTCTGAGGACTCAGGGCAGGAAGGCAGCAGGGGACAGGGCCGTGTGAGATTTGGCGATGGCCCTTGGTGCATCGTCTTGTCCACCTCACTAACAAAACCCAAATTCAGATATAAAATTAGCACTTAAATCCAAGCATGGGGCCCTGTCTTACTACTGGTGCCATGCCTCTGGGGCTGACCCTGTTGAGAGTTTTGCCTTTTTTAAAACAGCAGCATACACCTAGAAGAGCATAGCTCTGTATTATGACTTCTGGCTGTAACTTCTACTGCTAACTGGTTTATTCCTGCAGTTTCCAAATATCAAATTACTAAAAGAGAAATCTGACTGGCCTAGCTCTTAAACATAAAACACACACACACACACACACACCCCATTAATTCCCTTCTAGCCTGTGGACCAGAAGTTGCTTGGGTCAGGTGTGCGTTCCTGGTCCAATCATTGGACCAGGACAAAGTCAGGTTACACTGCCATGTTTTAGGGGAGCTGTGTAAAGGGTGGTAATGATTAATATCATTAATGTGGAGCTCAATAGATATATTTGAATGAATGAATTTAAATTTTTTTAATTAAAAAAAATCCTTTGAGACACCTCCTCTTAACAAAAAATGAAGATCATGGCATCTGGTTCCATAACTTCATGGCAAATAGATGGGGAAAATGTGGAAACAGTGACAGATTTCATTTTCTTGGACTCCAGAATCACTGTGGACAGTGAACTGCAGCCAGGAAATTAAAAGACTTTTGCTCCTTGGAAGAAAAGCTATGACAAATTTAGATAGCATATTTAAAAGCAGAGACATCACTTTGCCAGCAAAGGTCTGATTAATCAAAACTGTGGTTTTTCCTGTAGTCATGTATGGATGTGAGAGTTGGACCATAATGAAGGCTGAATGCCAAAGAATTGATGCTTTCAAACTGTGGTACTGGAGAAGACTCTTTAGAGTCCCTTGGACAGCAAGATGGTCAAACCAGTCAATCCTAAAGGAAATCAACCCCAAATATTCATTGGAAGGACTGATACTGAAACCCCAATACTTTGGCCACCTGATAGAAAGAGCCCTCATTGAAAAAAACTCGATGCTCGGAAGATTGAGGGCACGAGGAGAAGGGGGTGGCAGAGGATGAGATGATCGGATGGCATCACTAACTCAATGAACATGAGTTTCAGCAAACTCAGGAAGATAGTGAAGGACAGGGAAGCTTGGCGTGCTGCAGTTCATGGGGTCACAAAGAGTCAGACAACTTAGCAGCAGCCAACAACAACCACTTAGCAATGCTTTGTTGTCAGAGTTACAGATGAGCTTTGTATAAGGAAGGAGAAAATGTTTTGTTAAAATATATACTTTGGTATACATTATTTTCAAAAATTTGTACTGGCTGCCATGTATTTTTTTCCGAATTAATGAAGAATTAGATTGTGTAAAATCATAAAACATTATAAATTACCTTGTTCCATTCCTGTCATTACACAAATGTAGAATTCATTAATTAAGACATGACAAAATAGAGTAATTAAAGCATAATACCAAAACTGGAAAGAGTAAAGAGACATCTTAATAAATAAAACCACCAAGACAAAAGAACAAAACCTCACACACATTTCTCTATGTAAAAATAAGAAAGAATTAAAAAATCTAGCAAAAATACCTAAGCTTTGTACATAAAAGTGTTAATATCCTTAATAAATAAAGTATTCAAATAAATCATTAAGGAAAAAAGTCAATGGGAAAATTGACAACTGGCATGAGTAGACAATTCACACAGAAAACAGTTCAAATTTCTAGGAAAATGTTCAACTTTACTATTTAAGACAGAAATGAAAATCACAATGGATATAATTTTTCTCTAAGTTGGCAAAGATATGAAAGAATGGTAAAACCCAGGGTTGGTCTATATTAAATGAAACAGGAGTACTCCTGGGCTTAGGGGGGTATATTATTAGAACAGCCTTTTGAAGGTCAATTTGGCATTATTTATCAAAATGTAAAAGATATATGAATTCTGACCCTAAATTTTTACTTCTAGGCTTGACTCCAAAGAAGCACTTGTATATGTAGACAACGGTAAATGTATGGAATGTTTCGTTACACATTATTTGTAAAAGTGACAAGTTGAAATGTCCCAAAATTGATCCTTAGAAGAAAAGCTAAGTAAATTTATGGTACTTTAGCCCATTTAATGAAATATTATGTAGCCAATATGAAGAGCAAAGAAGATCTGTATGCAGCTACATGGAAATATGTCCAAGTTATATTGTTAAATTAAAAAAAAAATTTTTTTAATCTATATAATGAATCCATTTATTTTAAGTGTCTATATACTAGTTAGTATTTATTAGACATATGCATAATAATGTAAAATTGATAATGTTACAGTACAGTTTATAAGTATTCTATTTATAGAAATAAATTAAATAAATAAAATGCTATTTTATTTATAGTAATAAAATAAATTGCTTTATTTTATTGCATCTATTTGTAGCTTCATAAAAGGAATGTTATCCATGACCTCTTTTCAGAGGGGTATTAAGAGTCAGCAGCACATTATTCCTGTTCTCAAAGAACTTAGAGTCTACAGGAGGAGATGAAACTGGTTGGCGACAAAGAATAAACAGATAATTGATGGGCACTTGTTGAGTGAAGCACTTTCATGCTCTCAAAACCCCTGAGAAGTCGATATAGATCCCCATTTTTCAAATGACCAAACTGAGACTAACCCAGAAGCACAAGGTGGTGCTAAGTCCATGATCAATCATTTCCCGTAGTCCCGAGATAAACTGAATTTCACAGCTCTCACCCCACATATTCCGGTGGCCGTGGCCCATCACCACCTCCACTGTTTAAAAAACAAAACAAAACAAAAAGCCAACCAAACAAAGGACTAATGCAGACATTTTCTGATTACACATAGGAAAATTTGCAAGAAAAGAAAAAACATCAGGAGAACTCCACTCCCTCCCTTACTTCACAGAAATTTTTTTCCATTTTGTATTTTATTCCGTGTTTGTAGGGACAGGATCCTTCGAGAAGCCCCGAGCTCCAGGCCTGACTCTGTCCCTTGCTGATCATGGGCTCCGGGCAGCCCAACTGTCCAAGTGTCCCTGACAGACCCGCTTTGTTTGTCCGCCTCCAGATGAAACGAGGTGCAGGTGAGCCCTTTGAACCTTATAAAACAATGAAGATGACAGGTTTCTCCTCCGCTAGACTTGGAGCTGGGTTTTTTCCTTTCCATCTCTCTGATTGGAGTAGCATCCCACAGAACCAGGAAACAAGGACATTTTCTGACTGAGAACCAGCTCACGTGCCTTGTTCTGCAACATATGGAGATCTTTCTTTGGAGAGCTTGCGGGGCCAGGTGAACAGCTGTTGCTGGGTGCCCTTATAAAAAAGCAGCAATAACTCTGATAGAGTGAGCTTAAGAAGACAGCTTAACTACTGCACCACAAGAGTAGGCTTGCTTTGGTTGGGGTTTTTCCTTAGCTTGTGTCACCCTGGATTTATTTCTTCTGCTTTTGTGTATTTGGTGATCATGTAAGTTGGCATTTGCTTAGAAAAATACTCTTTGGGAACTGCAGGCATTGTAACTTGACAAAATATATGTTGGTCAGCAAAACGTACAGGAAAACAAATTCTTATAAAATGTAAGTAGGTGCGTAAACATCAATATGGACAAATGCCTCAAAATATATCCATCCTTTGTCCCAATAGTGCCATTGTGAGGGGTTTATCTCTCAGATAATATTGGATAACTGTGAAGATGTGTACATGAGGAGGTTTATGTAGTATTATTTATAATGGTAAAAATGAGAGATGATGCCATTGCCCAATAATAGAAGATTTGTTAAATAAATGAAGGGACCCTGGCATGATAAAATGTGTACAGTTGTTAAAAATGAGGCGATGGATGTGCATATTCATACATATATATGTGATACACAAATATATGAGGAGGTAGGCTGTTGTTAAAAGTGGATTATAAAATTATCAATATGTGTAGTAAAATCCCATTTTACCTCATTAAATCTCATTTAAAGCAAATCTCATTTTGCTTTAAAGTATATATCTCCATTTCTATGTGAATGCTGGAAGATTACATACTAACATGTGAACTATGGTTATACCTGGATAATGATACAGGATAAAAACACAGAAACACACATGCAAATGTATGTATATATTTATATATATGGCTAAATTTTCCAGAATCATCATATATTATTACTGCAAATAGATAAAACATGTATTTTTAATTTAAATATAAAATTATGAAAATCTTAGGGTTTTTTTTTCCCACAAAGATCAAATGTATTAACTCCAAAGAACCCCCACTTACTGTATCAAGAACTCTGGTCAGTCAGTTCAGTTGCTCAGTCATATCTGACTCTGAGACCCCATGGACTGCAGCACGCCAGGCTTCCCTGTCCATCACCAACTCCCAGAGCCTACTCAAACTCATGTCCATTGTGTCAGTGATGCCATCCAATCAACTCATCCTCTGTCGTCCCCTTCTCCTCACCTTCAATCTTTCCAAGCATAAGGGTCTAACTCATGTCCATTGCATCAGTGATGCCATCCAATCAACTCATCCTCTGTCATCCCCTTCTCCTCGCCTTCAATCTTTCCCAGCATCGGGATCTTTTCCAATGAGTTGGTTGTTTGCATCAGGTGGCCAAAATATTGGAGTTTCAGCTTCAGCATCAGTCCTTCCAATGAACATTCAGGACTAATTTCCTTTAGGATGGACTGGTTGGATCTCCTTGCAGTCCAAGGGACTCTCAAGAGTCTTCTCCAACACCACAGTTCAAAAGCGTCAATTCTCTGGTGCTCAGCTTTCTTTATAGTCCAACTCTCACATCCATATATGACTACCAGAAAAACCATAGCTTTGACTAGACGGACTTTTGTTGGTAAATGATGTCTCTGCTTTTTAATATGCTGTCTAGGTTGGTCATAGCTTTTCTTCCAAGGAGCAAGCGTCTTTTAATTTCATGGCTGCAATCACCATCTGTAGTGATTCTGGAGCCCCCCAAAATAAAGTCAATCACTGTTTCCATTGTTTCCCCATCTATTTGCCATGAAATGATGGGACCAGATGCCATGATCTTAGTTTTCTCAATGGTGAGTTTTAAGCCAACTATTTCACTCTTCTCTTTCATTTTCATCAAGAGGCTCTTTAGTTCTTCTTCGCTTTCTGCCATCAGTGTGGTATCATCTGTGTATCTGAGGTTATTAATATCTCCCCTGATAATGTTGATTCCAGCTTGTGCTTCATCCAGCCCAGCATTTTGCATGATGTATTTTGCATAGAAGTTAAATAAGCAGGGTGACAATATACAGCCTTAACATAGTCCTTTCCTGATTTGGAACCAGTCTGTTATTCCACGTCCAGTTCGAACTCTGGTGAGAAGATGTATTAGGTTGGAACAAAAGTAGTTGGTGTTTTGGATTTTGAATTTTAAGTCATTATAACTCTGCACAAGATCATCTTTATTAATAGAGAGAGGAACCATTACAATCAATAGATTTTTGCCAACAAGAAACAAGTTTGTTTATTTCTGTAGGGTAAAGATCTGTGCTTCAGGATTCAACAAATCCTTGGAAAGCATTTTCTGCCTCTTGCTGTTTGTGGAAGCATTTTCCCAGCAAAAAGTTGTCAGAATGCTTTATGGAGTGGTAGTCGATTGGTCAGGGGTCAGGTGAATATGGTGGATACGGCAAAACTTCGTAGCCCAATTTGTTTAACTTTTGAAGCATTGCTTATGTGACATATGGTCGGGCATTGTCATGGAGAATTGAGCTCATTCTGTTGACTAATGCCGGCTGCAGGCACTGAAGTTTTCAGATCATCTCATTGATTGCTGAGCATACTTCTCAGGTCTAATGATTACGCTAAGATCCGGAAAGCTGTACTGGATCAGACTGGCAGCAGACCACCAAACAGTAACCATGACTGTTTTGGGGTGCAAGTTTGGCTTTGGGAAGTGCTTTGGAGTTTATTCTCCATCCAACCACTGAGCTGGTCATTGCCTGTTGTGGTATAAAACCCCATTTTGGCGCACGTCCTAATCCAATGGAGAAATGGTTTGTTGTTGCATAGAATAAGAGAAGACAGCACTTCAAAATCATGGCCTTTTGATTTGCCATTGGCTCATGAGGCACCCACTTATTGAGCCTTTTCACTTTTCCAATTTGCTTCAAATATCAAATGACTATAGAATGGTTGATGTTGAGTTCTTCAGCAAATTCTAGTGTAGTTGTAAGGGGATCAGCTTCGATGATGGCTCTCAATTAGTCATCGTCAACTTCCAATGGCTGGCTACTATGCTCCTAGTCTTCAAGGCTCTCATCTCCTTTGCAAAAGTTCTTGAACCACCATGGCACTTGACATTTTTTAGCAGTTCCTGGATCAAACACATTGTTGATGTTGTCTCTGCTGCTTTACCACCCATTTTGAACTTTAATAAAAAACTTGCTTGAATTTGCTTTCTGTCTAACGTCATTTCTATAGTCCAAAATAAATGTAAAATAAATAGCAAGTAATAAGTCATTAGCAAAAAACATAAAGCAAGATATGTGCATTAAAATGATGTATAAAATAAGCACATTTATTTAAGAATGTATTCCAATAGCAAACAGCAAATGTCAACAGTGCAAAACCACAGTTACTTTGGCACCAACCTAATAAATAACGAAGACCTTAGATCCACCAAGAATCACTATCCTGGAATGAGTCTCCCAAATTTTCAGAACTTCACATCACTTTTCAGTGATTTTTGTCATCTTAAAACTCTGTCTTTGACAGTTTTCTCTCTTTATAATCTTTGAACAATGGAATTTGTACATTTGCCTTTTCTGTATTCCACTGAGTCGTCTGTTTCCCTCATTGACTGTGAGCTCCTTGTGGGAGGGGTGCCTGGCAGCAGCCCCAACACACACAGGCTCTCCTTAACGTTGGTGGAACGAACGTTAAGATAAGAGGGAGTGGCTTAAGTGCAGTGCTATTACAGGTTTATAGAAGGAGATACGGAGAAGGCAATGGCAACCCACTCTAGTACTCTTGCCTGGAAACTCCCATGGATGGAGGAGCCTGGTAGGCTGCAGTTCATGGGGCCTTGAAGAGTCAGACACGACTGAGTGACTTCACTTTCACTTTTCACTTTCATGCATTGGAGAAGGAAATGGCAACCCACTCCAGCGTTCTTGCCTGGAGAATCCCAGGGACAGGGGAGCCTGGTAGGCTGGTGTCTATGGGGTCGCACAGAGTCAGACACGACTGAAGAGACTTAGCAGTAGCAGCAGCAGCAGAAGGAGATAAATCAATGTGAAAAAGTTTGGGCTGGGTTATGGAGAAGCTGGTACTTGACATGACTTTGAAGGGTTATCCAGGCAAAAAAAAAAGAAAAATGCAGAGAAGGAGCCCATCAATTCTAGGCGGAGGAAACCACAGGGGGACCAACTGACCTGGTCTGCCTAGGGCTGAGTCAGTTCCTGGGACATGGGCCTTTCAGAGCTGAAATGGGGACAGTCCTTGGCTAGCCAGGATGACTGGTCGCTTGGTGGTGGAACGGTGTAGTCGAGGCAGGCAGACAGGAAACCACATTAGGAACACAAGTTGTCCAGTTTGGCTAGAAGTGTAGAGATGACAACACGCACAGTAAGGCTGGGAAGGTTAGGTTAGGACTCGTTGAAGAGGGCCTTGAAGGCCAGACTGAAACTCTTGGACTGCATTGAATAGGAAGTAAGATGAAAGGCATTGGAAATCCTAAGGCTTGACTCCTCCAGCACACAGAATCCTCTCCCTCCCTCTCTCTTTCCTCTCACTCCCAAATCTCTCTCCAAAGGCATCCTTACACACTTGGTTCTTGTCTCTTGCCATGGTTTCTTCCCCTTATGAAACATACCTCAAACTTTCAAACGTCATCATCAAATCCAAGTGAGAGACACCTCCCCTTGTTGGAGGGAAGCCGCTTCTCCACCGGTGGGTCCACTGGCAGGGATAGGCCCTGCCAAGCCTCCGTCTTCACATCCTGCCCCTGCAACCAGTGATAAGCGTAAGAGCTGGCTGGCTGAGAGTCAAGACACGGTCGGTGGCGTCTGGGGAGCAGAACCAGGGGTGGGGACCCCCAGGGAGTGAGGGCTGGTGACCTGGCCTCCTGAGCACTGTGCTGCTGAGTGGGGAGCCACAGGCCATGCTGGGAACATGTGAGGAGAAGCTCAGGGTGTTACAGCATCAGGGTCTACCCAGAAGGCCATTGCTATTTGCATCCTGGGCTCTGTCTGCATTCTACAAAAACTGACAAAAAGGGCCTCGCTGCTGAGGTTCAGACTGAATGTTTAATGCAATTAATACATATTTCATAGCACAATAACTGCCAGCGCTTTGCGCTGCTGTCCTCCCTGGCTGAGTTATTTACACAGCCATTTTGAGCCCAGTCACAGAGGAAGTTGACAAATGAGTATCTGTGCAGCGTCGGGTCTTTTCCCATGCAAGTCAGAGCCTCCCAACTTGGAAATTCCCTGAACAGCATCTCTAACCTGCTCCCACTCAGCTGGGGGGCGGATATAGCATCCCTAGGAATCACCACTCAAAAAACCTTGCCTGGATCCTTCCTTCTCCTCCCCTCCCTGGCCCCAAGAAAAGCATAAAAGAGGGGTTTAATGCTAGCATCCATGTGCCCAGAAATGGATGTTAAAGATTCCCTGCATGAAGAAAATCCCTAAAAATGAAGAGAGTGAGCTGTCCCCCTGGTCAGTGACTTCGTTATTCACTAATCAGGGCTCATAGTCTTCTTGCAAGGCAGCTCTGCCCCTAGGATGTTTTGACATAAATCGGGGGGTCCTCAGCTCACCTGCTCATCACAGGTGATAGATTTGGCAGGTTTTCAGATTCCCGTGAAACAGATCTCTGGACCAGGAGAGCCAGACTGGAACTCAGAAGGCAACATTCAGCACGAGAGTGCTATCGACTGATTCCCATCTCAAGCTGTTTTTCACTTACCAGGCACACATCCAGCTCTTTGAGTCTTAGTCGTAACTTCCGATTAAACATCACGAAGCTTCAGGTGTACATCTCTTTGTGCAAGAGTCGAGTTCCTGAAAAGCTATAGATAACAGAATTTCTTTGCGTCAGCGTGATCCTGGGTTTCCAGCAACCCTCGTGTCATCCCATTGAAAGTTGCTCTTTATTTAACGTGGGGTAGTCCCTCTCCGTACCAAGGCACTTTGTCAAGTATGTAATGAAAGCGGGAATAAAAAAAAATTAGAAAAAAACAGTTAGAAAGAATCCTAAAATATCTACAAATCCTATCATGGGTGAATACTTGTCCTTCATATATCTATTTTGTCATCATGGTTTCTTATTTGCCAATTTTCCAATTTGTAGTTTCATCTACAATTATGTCCCTAGCAAGTCAAAACAGCTGGTTGGTTTTCTAAAAAAATGAATATATAAAGCTAAATTCAACAAGTTTAATCTGCTGAGAAATGTGTTCTTTAGAGTACAGTCTTCCTGGGCAAACGTTCCTTTACACACTACGTTTAGTTTTGCAATCTTGCCATTAGATAAAGTCATAGGATAGTGGAAAGACCCAGGTCTCAGTGTCAAAAAACTGTGTTCAGGGACTTTTGGTGGTCCAGCGGCTAAGACTGCATGCTCCCAATGCAGAGAGCCCTGGTTAGATCCCTGGTCAGGGAGCCCACATGCTGCAACTAAGTTTGCATTGCTGCAAATAAAGACCATGCATGCTGCAACGATGAAGACCCAGCACAGAGAGTAAGACCCCGCACAGTCGAATAAACGTTTTAAAACAAGCAAAAAAAGCTGTGAAATGAAAGCTGTGTTCAGATATGATACTCTGACATTGAAGAAAATAGTATGTAGCCCCCTCCGGCCAGTGAGAGGATTGATTTAGATAAGGAACGGGAAGTCTGTGAAACTGGTGGACTGTGGTGGCATGAGGCACCATCGTGGTTGTGACTTTATACACTTCAGTCCAGAGTCTGAGCTGGAATGCCAGCTCCACTTCCTCTCAGCCATGGGCCTTTGAGTTATTAGTCTCCTCCAAGACTTACTTTCCTGACTGTAAGGTGGGTGTAACATAAAACCTACCTCTGATGCCATTTTCAGGGTTGTAGGAGGTAACACCCTGGTGGCTCAGGCGGTTAAGTATCCGCCTGCAATTCAGGAGACCCAGGTTCGATCCCTGGGTCAGGAAGGTCCCCTGCAGAAGGAAATGGCAACCCACTCCATATTCTTGTCTGGAGAATCCCATGGACAGAGGAGCCTGGCGGGCTACAGTTCATGGGGTTGCAAAGAGCCAGACATGGCTGAAGTGACTCACAGTACCTGACCATCAAAATGTTTAACAACTGCCACACTTAAACAAGGTAGAACTGAGGTTTGAGGTTTGATCTGTTGTGAACTTCTCAGCCTCTGTGTGAGAATGGGAAGACCTAGGGCATTTTTTAAAGTCTTTATTGAATTTGTTACAATATTGCTTTGTTGTTTAATGTTCTTTTGTTTCTTTTTTGGCTTGAGGCCTGTGGGATTTTAGCAACCAGAACAGGGATCAAACCTGGACCCCCTGCACTAGAAGGCAAGTCTTAATCACTGGACAGCCAGGGAAGTCCTGAACCTAGGGCGTTATTAACGTCATTTTGCAGAGAGGACACTGGATTCCAAAGAGGTTCAAGGTCCTGCCAGGTCACATAATGAGCAAAGAGGAATGAAGGCCAATGTGTTCCAAGAGCTCAAGGATTGCAGCCCTTCAGCTCAACTCCCTGGACACTGGGAAACACAGCAGAAGATGCAAGTCCTCATGTCCTCCGAGTCTGGGCATCCGTCCTGACTGGCCAGGAAAGAGTCAGCTTCACCCTGCTCAGGTGTCAGCCGGGTCTCTAAGGGCTTAGCTACTTCCAGCCTTTTTTCTTAGCATGCTTTAAATGCCGAGAGCTTTCAACTAGTGATGACTAGCTTTTTGCCAGAGGTTGTGCTAAATATTTTACTCACATTAGAGCCACCTGTGGCAAAGTTTTACAAATAACAGAGCAGGACTCAGGGAGGCAGATGACTTGCTGAAGGGGAGTAGCTAGCAAGGTGTCACGTCATGACTGATATCGATTACGGCAGTCAGTTTGAGTCCAGGTAGGACTATAAATCACTTCGGTAAGTGGGGATTAAGTTTCAGGTTAAGGTTCCTTCAAGCAGAAATGACCACACCTGGCTGATCATCAGAATTGCTCTCAGTGCTTAGAAAATAAGTGCTTAGTCATGTCTGACTCTTTGCAACCCTTTAGACTATAGCCTGCCAGGCTCCTCTGTCCATGGGGTTTTCCAGGCAAGAATACTAGAGCAGGTTGCCATTTCCTTCTCCAGGGGATCTTCCCGACCCAGGGATTGAACCCGCATCTCCTGTGTCTCCTGCATCTCAAGCAGATTCTTTACTCACTGAGCCACTGGGGAAGCCCTTGGAAAATAAAGCAGAGTCCTAAGTGTGATCCTTGCAGATTGATTCCATAGGTCTGGGTGGGGATCAAGAATCTATTTAAGAAGCCCTGAACTTTGGGTTACCCAGGGGGAAGGATGGGGAAAGGGATAGTTTGGGAGTTTGGAATGGACATACGCACACTGCTATATTTAAAATGAATAAGCAATAAGGAACTAGAGTATAGCACATGGAACTCTGCTCAATGTCATGTGGCAGCCTGGATGGGAGGGGAGTTTGGGGAGGAATGGATACATGTTTGTGTGTGGCTCAGTCTCTCTGCTTATCACCTGAAACTATGACAACATTGGTAATCGGCGTTTCCCCAATTCAAAAGAAACAGCCTAAAAGTGCAGGACTTCTTGGTGGTCCAGTGGTTAAGAAGCTGCCTGCCAAAGCAGAGGACACGGGTTTGATCCCAGGTCTGGAAACTAAGATCTCACATGCAACTGAGGCTGTGCACCGGAACTACTGAGTTTGTGCAGCTTGACGACTGAGCCTGTGTCCTGAAACGACTGAAACCTGTGCACCCTAGAGCCTGTGCTCTGCAACAAGAGAAGTCACTGCAATGAGAAGCCCAGGCACCGCAACTGGAGAGTAGCCCCTGCTTGCCGCAACTAAGCCCTCAAGCAGAAACGAAGAGCCCATGCGCTGCAATGAAGACCTAGCATAGCTAAAAATAAAATTTTAAAAATCAAGAAGAAGCCTCAGGTGAGTCTTGTGATCAGAAAGGTGTGGGGAGTCAGTTTTGGGGCATGTGTCATGCCTCCCCCAGAGCGTCTGACCTTCCAGTTGGATCAGTTTACTCCTTGCTTGTCTTATGAGACCATGCTGATTTCCAGTTGCCTCACCTTGAGGCTCAGAGTTTGACTTCATTTATGGAGTGTCTACTGTGAGCAGCACACACTGGGCCGATGAGACCAGTGAGTTATAAGCCCTAGGCCCACTGTGTTCACAACCCAGGGGTTGACAGCCATGCAAGCTTCTGGAAATGTGGTGGTGGTTTAGTCGCTAAGTCGTGGGTGAGTGACTCTTGCGACCGCATGGACAGTAGCCCACCAGGCTCCTCTGTCCATGGGATTCTCCAGGCAAGAATACTGGAGAATTGAGAATTCCTTCTCAAGGGGATCTTCCCAACCCAGGAATAGAAACATGGCTCTTTGTAAAAGTTTCCAGTTATTTTGCATATGTTTCTTGTGCCACCTGTTGTCTCAGAAATCAAGAGCCAGTTTTCTATTATCTGTGTTTTCACGAGATCCCATGTAAGTTAATAATGGGGCTTCCCAGGTGGCCCTAGTGGTAAAGAACCTGCCTGCCAATATGGGAGATGTAAAAAGAGATGTGGGTTCATCCCCAGGTCAGAAAGAGCCCCTGCAGGAAGGCATGGCAACCCACTCCAGTATTCTTGTCTGAAGAATCCCATGAACAGAGGAGCCTGGCAGGCTACAGTCCATAGCACTGCAAACAGTCAGACATGACTGAAGCAGTGGCACAGCAGCACAGTACCTAGCTCTATGGCCAAGAAAAATGTTTGCTAGCAGCATTTGAACTAAAGGGAAACTCCTTATTCAGAAGAAATTAAGACATCACTAGATAGGGATCTCTGGTCTGGCCCACTGAACTCCTTACTAGGGTTTTTGTTTTTGTTTTTTTGTAGCTCCCAATATGCAGTAACCTAATCTTCTTCCTAATTACATCTCCTCCTGGCTCGTCCCTACACACACTGGGTGAATTTGGGCAGAGGCTGGGAGAGAGGCTGAGAAGCACTATGATATATGCTTGGTTCTGAACTTGAGCTCCTATTAGCACCATGGGGAGATCCTAAAATATTACGGATGCCTGAAGTCCAGTGAAATCAGAACTCTGGGGGTGGGGTCTGGGCAGGGGTTTTTGTTAAAATTTTTAAAGATCCCTGGGTGATTCTAATGTGTCGCCAGTTGAGAACCTCAGGTGCAGCAGAAGAGGGCTAACTGGGTTAGGACCTGGGAGGAGGCCGTCTCTAAGGGGCTCCTCTTGGCTGAGCTTCCTTCTTTCCACTCCTGTGAAATGAGACGCTAGACTAGATCTCATGTGGATGAGGCTCTATTTTCAGCTGTCACATTCGAAGTCTTAATGGTCTGAGGTCAGCTCAGATGAAGAGGGAGGGTCGGGGTGGGGAATAACAGCAGAAACCTTGTTCCTTTACTAGGGCCAGACGCACAGGGGGAGGCAGACAGCAAGAGGGAAAGAACAGGGGCTGGATGCTAATTGAAAAGGATAAGGGACATGTCGAGTTGTCAGTTTCACTCGCAGAGACCTGGCCTGTAAGTGCTGGGACGGCAGCGGTGGATCACAGGAAGGATCTTGGGCATGCCAGCTTCTGTCCGCTCTCCTGTCTGTCTATCTGTCGGCACGCAGCTCAGTGGCAGAGGGCCTGTGTTTGTTTTCTTAAGATGATTAAGTCCTTCTAAGTCTCCTTCAGCAGAGCCTGTGATTGAAAGTGACAATCGGAGGCTACCCTATTTAAAAACTGCCACTTTGTATTAGCAGAGAGATCAGCTCAGGTTGGGGGATGTTTCACTGATGCATTTAAAAACTTGACCACAGAGAGATGAACAGGTGTGCGAGGGGTCAGGGTAGGGTGTCTAGAAAAGAAGGCTGGCTGGAGGAGAAGTGACATAGCTCCATCTTCAGCTGACAGGGTAACTCAACACAGGTCAAACCCACTGTCCCCATCCAAAGTCAGATGGGAGTGCTGGTAACGAGGAGGTGACTTTGGTTGGAGTGAACCGCTGACTGAGGGCACAGAGGGCCAACAGGGCAGAGGAGTGTGGCCACCTGTCCATTGCTGAGTCAGAGCTCAGCCCTCAGCCCAGCTTCAAGCAAAGTGTCCTCGATGCCTTCCCACCTCTCCTCTCCCACACGAGGACCTCATTTCCCATCCAGGCAGTTCCTTTTTCCTTCTCCATCTTTCAGCAAAACTTGCTGTAAGACATTTGTAGAGCACCGCCTCCATGACAGGTACCCTCCTGGGCCCTGGGGACAAAGATGAGCGATGGGTACTCAAGGTCTCTAGGGGACAAAATGGTAACCAACCATCAGAGTCACCTGTGCCAAAGGGAGGGCACTTGGGGGACCAGGGACCCAGAGCACCCGCCAGCTGGGAGAGTTGAGATGGATGCTTAGTGGATTTTTGACATGAGGAAGAAGGGAGTTATTCCAGAAGAAGAGAAGAGCATGCAGAAAAGTCTGGACATCCAGATTTGTAGATTCCACTGAGGGAACTGCACATTTCAGCATGGGGGTGAGGAGAAGCAGAAGGGAAGCTGGAGGGGAAGATGGGAGCCAGATCACGAAGGATGACGTCGGCTTAGTTGAGTTCAAATTTTATCTGAGAGCAAAAAGGAATCATTGAAAGGCTTTGGAGAAGAAGATGACATTAGGCATATATTTTAGGAAGATCACTTAGGAGCAACATGAAGAATATATTAGAAATAGATAAGATTGGAGGAAGAGGGGAAAACAAAACCTACTTTACACTATAATGTAGAGGGTTATTCAATGGAGCTGTAGGCTGAAGAGGGAGATGTTTTTCCAGGATATTCTGAACCCATGTAACACAGGCAGGTAGCTTCCCTTCCCTGAGCTTCTGGGTCTGGCCTTGGGGTAGACACTCTAGTCTCAGAGTTTCTATGGACGGTGCCTTTACAGTGCCTGACCTTGCCTGGGGATCACACCTGCCAGGAATATGCCTGCAAGCTGTATAGTCAAACACTCATCACCGTCATCTTCTAACATTTGCTGCAGTGCCTCGAGTCTGGGCTTTGTGAGCCTGTCCTGCTCCCAGCTGACTGTCAGATTCATCTCTCTTTTCTTTTGAGCACTGGTAGGATTTCCCAACAGTGAAAACCTAGATGGCTTCTTGGAGAAGCAATAGAATCCAGAGTCCTTTAAAATGCTTGACTGCATGTTCCCCAGAGAAAATTTGACTTAGCTGTTCCTGCCAGTCCCCTGGCGGATAGAAAATTGAAACAATTTTTTAAATGAGGAATAATAAAGAAGGACATCTTGCCAGGTGGCTGATCCGTGGTTATGAATCTAGCGTATGAGTCCCAGTTGCTGTCAGCCCTATGTGAGAGCTCTAAATCAGAATCACATGGGAACTTCAGTCTTTATGACTCTGGGCCCATGAAAAGTTCTCAGTGTGGAGTCTTGCAAGCTTTCCTATGGATAACTCTCTCTCTCTGACCAGAGTTTATCCATCCCCATATAGTTCCTATGGAGGCGGTTTTGTCCTTTTCCTGGTACTATTCTCAGCAGATTTCTCTAGGATCTTAATAGAAGACGTGTTTTTGTCTGCACCAGGACTTCGCCATCCTGAAAGTGTGCCCAACCCAGACTATTGCCTGAGGAACCAGGGTCTAGTGCCCACTGGGGCAGGTTATAAAGAATCTCCTGATCTGTATATCCCTGACACCAATATCCTTTTTCAACCTATAAGACCTTATTAAGAAATTGAGTTATCTGTAGGGTCTGGATGAAAAAATCAATTCTGACCATCTGTTTCTTAGGGAGTTTCTGTCTTAGAGTTTGTGAACTTAAATGCTGAATAAACCTAGTTGATCTTTCCTTGAAAAACTATTTCAGGAAATGACATTCTCCGCCCTATTGTAATGTCGATCTTAATGCAGTCTCTTTGATGTTCATATGAATGTGAAGAAGCAATGACCTTAGGACACAGCTTGCTAATGGATGCACACAATAAACTGAGATAAAGCTCAGATGCTCACAGTTCACAGCTCTGGAGGGTGGATGCTGAGATGCTGAGTGTAGTACCCAGAAAAGCGCTTGGTGGTGATGGTGGTGGGGGTGGAGGTGTGTACGTGTGTGTCTGTAGAGGATGGATTTGAGAGGAATACAGTTCAAGGTGGGGAGATCAGTTGGCAGTTTGTTTTGTGTTTATGGGCAAATGGATAAGGACCTGAACTAGAGTTGGGGTAGGAAAGGTAGAGAGGATGGCACAAATTTTGAGAATTTTTTTTTTTTTCATTTTGAAGCTATTTTAATGCAAAAATAGTACATATTTTTCATCTTAACAAAATAACTTCTATTAAAATCAGTAAAAATTTTATATCTACATGCTATCTCCTCACCACCCCACATAGTTTTTCACATAAATGGGAAGACACAATCCATACAAGAGCACACAACTAACAGGACTTAAAACTTGGTGGCCTTTGGGTAGAGGGGAGTCGATTCTCAGATCTGACCTGATGACCAGGTGTATGGAAATGCCAGCAACTAAGATTAGAAGTGATGGAGAAAATGCTGCTCTGGGATGAGATGTTGAGCTCGTTGAATGTGTTGAGCGGTCTATCCAGGTAACTGTCTAGCCCATCATCGGTTATACAAGGGTCAAGCTCAGGGAAAAGTTTTGGGCTGTATATATTGATTTGAGAGTTATTCATTCATATTATGTGAGAGTTGAAACACTCAGAGAGTGAATAAGGTTAGGAGTATAGGACAAAACTCTAGAATGCCTGTATTTCATGAGTATGTAGAAGAATAGGTCCCCACCCAGAAGATGAAGAAGTAATTAATCAGATATTAGGAAGGCTAAAGGAGTAGGGAATCAGAGAAATTAAGGTAATCTAAAATCTTAAGAAGAATGGCATTTTCAACTTGTCACTTTAGTAAAGAAAAAAAATAGGTTTGAATTTGGCAATGAAATTTTCCAATCACTTTGGCAAGAGGAGTTTCAGTAGAGTAGTGAGGTTGGCAGCCAGACTCAAATTAGTTTGAGGATGAGAAGAAGGTACAGAAATGGAGTCCCAGGGTGTAGACAAGTCTTTCAAGAAATGGGTAAGAGGAGAGAGATTGGGTCTTGGCCAAAGAGAGCTGTGGAAAAGAGTTCTAGTTTGTTTATTTGATAGGATGGAGTTTGTTGAGCAGGTTTGTTGACTGAAAGGAAGGCTTGCTTGTGGAGGAAGAGGGTGGAATATGATCCATGGGCAAGGTCTTGAAGATGTGCGAGAGGGTGGAGTCCAGGGCATCCTTCCAAGCCTTGAAGAAGAAGAGGGGCTTCTGCTTTAATGCTAGGTGGGTGTGCTTAAGGACACCTGAATAGGTGGGGACTAGGGGTGGAAAGCTGAGGACCATCACTCTTGCTAGCCTCCATTTTAATAATGAAAGAAATCTGGTCTTTGACAAAAGAAACCTAGTTGGAACTGAATTTGCTGTGGAAGGCTTGGGTTTTCTCCCTCCTCTGTGCTCCAACAAAAGCCGCCAACTGTCACACACGAATGGCTTATTCC
The DNA here is from genome assembly GCF_027580195.1 of Bos mutus. Lineage (NCBI taxonomy): Eukaryota > Metazoa > Chordata > Mammalia > Artiodactyla > Bovidae > Bos > Bos mutus. The sequence continues at coordinate 16,172,872 of NC_091632.1, forward strand.
TGTGGGAAGGTCAAGGTCGCACCCATTGTCCTGGCGAAGCCCACAGCTCCCTGAGAGTGAACAGGACATCAGGTCTGAACCCACAGTACTGTTGCGTGATCTTGGCTAGGTGAGGACAGGCCCAAGGTCACAGAGGGAAGGAGCAGAAATGCTGGAACTGGAAGCTCCCCCTCTCCCACCCCATCCCTCAGCCAACCCACAAGCAGGAGGGAAGGAAGGATGCAGAGATGCACACGATTCAGCGGGACCATCCCCACCACAAACGAACGAAGGGGAATCAGAGGAGCAGGTGCACCCCGCTGCTTCCAGGTCAGTCCTTGCCTGGCAGGTGCAGCCCAGCCAGATGCAGATGTTTGCAGACACAGCCAGCCAGCCCCCACCCCATCCAGCCTGAGGTGGTGGGGGTGGCCACTCACCTTCCATTGTTATGCTTGGCTCTTCTCGAAGAGGGAATCTGGGCTGTCTGTTCCTGAGAGCAAGGAGCTTTTGATTCTGGAGGAGCTGTGTGTTCCCGACTTTGATCTCCCACAGATCAGGTCTTTGCACACTCCCAAGAGGCCATTTTACATTTCTGAGGCTCAGAGCTGGCTATCTCTTCTGCTCACCTGTGGAGCTGCTCTCCCCTCCACCCTCACTGTGGCTCATCCTCCCAGCAAAATGGGCCCCTGGGCAGCGTGCCCAGGACAGAAGCCATGAAACTCGGCTCCCCAAGAGGGCTCCTGAGCAAACGAACAATCTAGCAACAGCCGAGATGAGAGATGACTCATCTCCCTCACCAGGGATGTGGGGAGCATCTACCGCTAAGGGCAGAGGAGTCAGAGTAACTGAAGCTGGGAAACCTTGCTGTCCTGTGCAAACAGCCCAGGGAACTCTTCAAAACACTTACAACACTCAGCTACTGAGGCTTCAGCGCCTCTGATGGGTGGGCTGAGTGGATAACGCCACTTCATTTTGCAGGTGATAAGACAAAAACCCAGAGCGAGTCACCTGAGCCAAGACATAGATCCAAGACATAGCCCACGCCTTCAGACCCCTTACCCTGTACTCCATTAACCAGTCCAAAAGCTCTTGAGTTAGGGCTGGAAGACCCCAAACAGGCTTGCCAGGGCAGGGTGCCAACATTGTAGGGTTTCAGACTCCATAGCAACGGAGCACTGAACTTGGGAGCTGGAAGGAGCAGATTCTGGTTTCGGTGCTCCCACGTGTCAGCAGTTGGAATCTTGAACAAACGACAGAAACTTTCTGAACTGCTTCTGGAATAAAATCTGTCTACCTGAATCACTGGCGGGGGGGTGGGGATGGATTATTTGAAATTCCTTTTTAAATTGTTAAGTGCTCCAAGCAAGTAAGTGGCTATGTATCTTCATTCTTATTCCTTTCTGGAAACTCCTTTGGGTAAGCCTGGCTTTCCCAGCAGCTCAGTGATAAAGAATCCGCCTGCGATGCGGGGGACCCAGGCAGCGCCAGTTCAATCCCTGGGTCAGGAAGATCCCCTGGAGGAAGAAATGGTAACCCACTCCAGTATTCTTGCCTGGAGAATCCCATGCACAGAGGAGCCTGGCAGATTTTAGTCCATAGGGTCACAAAGAGTTGGATATGACTGAAGTGACTACACACAGATGCATGGGATTACTGGGGCCAGGGGTCCCCAGAGTTTGTCTTCAAGCCAGACCAGAAGCAGAGTCTCTCCAGCATCTACCTCTCGTTCTTTTCTGGATGAGCATTGCTCACTATTGCCCTGAATTTATCTAAGGAAGTTAGAGAGCAGGGTAACTGCCCACCAACCCCCTGATAGGAGACATCTGTATCTCCAGGTCCCCAGGCCAGAACTCTTTCCAGACAATACACAGTCTGGAAAGGGGCTTTCCTCTTTCCACCCTGCCCAGCACCCTCTCCACATCCTCATGAATTGAGAAATACTCTGCAGGTATAAGGCAGCAATGGAGCTCAGCTTGAAGGGCCCAGCGAACTGGTTAGTAAACAAAAGTGATTTTCCCCAATCAGGGCTGGTCCTCCGTGAAAGCTGTAACTGTCCGAGTTCCACCTGCTACTTTGCAGTCGTCCTCACCCCTGCCCCACCCTCTGGGGACCTTGGCCTGGCCCTCCCAGCTCTCCGCTCCCCACCTGTTGCTGTGATTTCTTTGGTAGTGGACAAGGGAAGAGGCCTCCCAGAAACCAAACACTGGCCAGGGACAGAGCCAGCCTCCCAACCCCGTCCACACCTTCCCCTGGGAAAGCTGACCGTTCATGGGAAGTCCTCCCTAACCGGAATTACCTGGGGCTCCTTTCCAGGCACCAACTCATAGCCGTCAGAAAGGGAAGAAATGGAGACACAGATGTTGAGAGTAGACTTGTAGTCACACCTGGGGAAGGAGAGGGTGGGACAAATTGGGAAAGTAGCATTGACATATACAGGCTTCCCAGGTGGCTTAAGTTGGTAAAGAATCTGCCAATGTAAGAGCCCCAGGAGATTCAGGTTCGATTCCTGGGTCAGGAAGAATGGCAACCCACTCCAGTATTCTCACCTGGAAAATCCCATGGAAGGAGGAGCCTGGTGGGCTACAATCCATGGGGTTGCAAAGAGTCAGACATGACTGAGCATGTACATGACATATATGCATTGTCGTGTGTAAAATAGATAGCTAGTGGGAAGCTGCCGTATGATACAGGGAGCTCAGCCTGGTGCTCCGTGAGGACCTGCAGGAGAAGGGTGGGGGGGGAGGAGGCGCAACAGGGAGGGGATATACATGTATAAATTATATATATGTATACATGTATATGCATATATACGTATATATATGCATATATGCATGTGTACACATCTGTGTATATATAAATATATATGTATATAATTATATACATATATATGTATGTATATATAATTATGACTGATTCAAGTGGTTGTATGGCAGAAACCAACACAACATTGTAAAGCAATTTCCTCCAACTGAAAAAAAATAAAAGAGCCCTCTCCCCAGTACCATCCAAAGAAGGAAAATACCACTTTACTGAGGCGGCTTTTCAGCCTTGATGTGTGTGGGGTCGCTGGATGTAAGCATTTGCTTTTGTCGTCCTGGCTTTCCTGTCTAAGCAGTCCAACCTGCTTACTATTCGCTCTACACACCCTACTTGTTCTGTCTCCTGTCTCTGCTGATAGGAGTCCCTTGCCTCAAATACACTCTAATATTGATAAATCTTTTTCACTTAGCATTTCAAAAGGCTTTTATGTCTATGATCTCATCCAATTTGATCATATCATGACCCTCAGAGAAACCTGTTTTTTTTGTTGTTGTTGTTACTATTATTTAAATTATTATTCCCTGTTATTTTGGAGGAACTGAGGCACAGGGAGGCTCAATGACTTGTTCAAAGTCACGTTGGTAGGTACAGAAAGAGCTGGAATTAGAACAAGGACTTCATGTCTCCACCTCGCGGGGCTTCTTTTCTGCCTCCTGCTGTGTTCCTCTCATCTCTGAGGCAGCTACCTGGGAGCCTCCCGGAGCTGCCTTCAGCACAGCCCCTGGGGTTGTTTTTTACTCGCCCAGTGCATTCCTCCCTACAAGGTGATCCACCCCATTTTCCCTTGAGGAACCATCCCCGCCCCCTCAGTTCATGATTTTGATGGAGCTGCCTTCATCCCCAGGCTCTGCATGTGAATGCACACGCAGAGTCAGCCAGCCCGTGTGTCCATCTGGCCACAGTGATTGGTTGAGAGAAGAACATGTGACCAAAGCCAGCAGAGTGAAACGCCGCCCCAGGTGTTCTACTGGTGTTGGCTGGGAAGAGACGCTTTCTTTCTGCCAAGGTTTCTAAATCAGTAGACTGGAAGCATGGAGTTATGGGGATCACCACCTGCAGATGCCTGCCTGAGAATGAAGCTGATAAAGAGGAATGCAAAGCAAAAGGGCTGGAGGAAGCAATGGCAACCCACTTGAGTACTCTTGCCTGGAGAATCCCAGGGGTGGGGGAGGCTGGTGGGCTGCTGTCTATGGGGTCGCACAGAGTGGACACAACTGAAGCGACTTAGCAGCAGGAGCAAAGCAAAAGAGCACCTGAGGGAGCCAAGTCGTGAAGACATTGCTGACACCACACTGAGGCTGGTTTGAGTTAGGATTGTGAACCAGTTTCAAAAACCAGAGCCTTGACTAATTTAACACCCGTCTCTGATGCTCATTCGGAGAAGGCAATGGCAACCCACTCCAGTACTCTTGCCTGGAAAATCCCATGGACGGAGGAGCCTGGTAGGCTGCAGTCCATGGGGTCGCGAAGAGTCAGACACGACTGAGCGACTTCACTTTCACTTTTCACTTTCATGAATTGGAGAAGGAAATGGCAGCCTACTCTAGTGTTCTTGCCTGGAGAATCCTGGGGACGGTGGAGCCTGGTGGGCTGCTGTCTATGGGGTCGCACAGAGTTGGACAGGACTGAAGTGACTTAGCAGCAGCAGCAGCTGACGCTCATTGTAAATCTTCTCTTTAGTCCTTGGGTTTTCATTACCTTACAGGATCCACTTACACGTTGCCCTGGGTTTAAACTTCTACATTACATGCTTGAGTCTTTCCTCTACTTTAATTTCATAAGAAATTACTTTCATAATTACTTTCCCCCACCTCAATTTGGGAAACTCAGCAGTGGCCACAGGACTAGAAAAGGTCGGTTTTCATTCCAATCCCAAAGAAAGGCAATGCCAAAGAGTGCTCAAACTACCGTACAATTGCACTCATCTCACACACTAGTAAAGTAATGCTCAAAATTCTCCAAGCCAGGCTTCAGCAGTACGTAAACCATGAACTTCCAGATGTTCAAGCTGGTTTTAGGAAAGGCAGAGGAACCAGAGATCAAATTGCCAACATCCACTGGATCATGGGAAAAGGAAGAGAGTTCCAGAAAAACATCTACTTCTGCTTTATTGACTATGCCAAAGCCTTTGACTGTGTGGATCACAATAAACTGTGGAAAATTCTGAACAAGATGGGAATACCAGACCACCTGACCTGCCTCTTGAGAAACTTATATGCAGGTCAGGAAGCAACAGTTAGAACTGGACAGGGAACAACAGACTGGTTCCAAATAGGAAAAGGAGTTCGTCAAGGCTGTGTATTGTCACCCTGCTTATTTAACTTCTATGCAGAGTACATCATGAGAAACGCTGGGCTGGAAGAAGCACAACTGGAATCAAGATTGCCGGGAGAAATATCAATAACCTCAGATATACAGATGATACCACCCTTATGGCAGAAAGTGAAGAGGAACTCAAAAGCCTCTTGATGAAAGTGAAAGTGGAGAGTGAAAAAGTTGGCTTAAAGCTCAACATTCAGAAAATGAAGATCATGGCATCTGGTCCCATCACTTCATGGGAAATAGAAGGGGAAACAGTGGAAACGGTGTCAGACTTTATTTTGGGGGGCTCCAAAATCACTGCAGATGGTGAAATTAAAAGACGCTTACTCCTTGGAAGGAAAGTTATGACCAACCTAAATAGCATATTGAAAAGCAGAGACATTACTTTGCCAACAAAAGTCCATCAAGTCAAGGCTATGGTTTTTCCAGTGGTCATGCATGGATGTGAGAGTTGGACTGTGAAGAAAGCTGAGTGCCGAAGAATTGATGGTTTTGAACTGTGGTGTTGGAGAAGAGTCTTGAGAGTCCCTTGGACTGCAAGGAGATCCAAGCAGTCTATCCTAAAGGAGATCAGTCCTGGGTGTTCTTTGGAAGGAATGATGCTAAAGCTGAAACTCCAATACTTTGGCCACCTCATGTGAAGAGTTGACTCATTGGAAAAGACTCTGATGCTGGGAGGGATTGGGGGCAGGAGGAGAAGGGGACGACAGAGGATGAGATGGCTGGATGGCATCACCGACTCAATGGACAAGAGTTTGGGTGAACTCCGGGAGTTGGTGATGGACAGAGAAGCCTGGCATGCTCCAGTTCATGGGGTTGGAAGGTGTCGGACACGACTGAACTGAACTGAAGCTCATAAGAAATTTGAGGATAGCAACTTCTCTTTTCTCTCTCTCTTTAATATATATTCTTGGCTGCTTTGCATGGATGAAGGATCTAGTTTCTTGGACCAGGGATCAAACCCTTGCCCCTTGCATTGGAAACTCGAATTTTAAGCAGTGGACCACCAAGTCCCTCTTCTCTTCTGTCTTTTGGAAAGAGCACAGGTCTAGAACACCTAGTGTGACTCTGCCTCTATCACAAGCTGAATAGTCTCGAATGGATAATTTTATTTTTCCTGAAACTCATTTTTCAAAAAAATCCATAAAATAAGACTTAAAACAACAGACTTATTATAATTATCACATGAGATAATGTCCATAAAAGTACTTTTCAAACTTTAAAATGCTATTCCAATGTAAGAGATTATTTAGAAGATATAAATCTGGCAGATATAAGTCTGGCAGATAGGATGCGCCACAAAAGTGTCTGTTAAATTGAAAAATAAATGAAAAATAATGGTTGACCTCAGCTTTTGTGTGCTGCCATCCATTGCCTAAATTCTTTGCTTTACAAAGAGCAGGTTAATGCACGTTGGGAACAAAACATTTGGATACTCCAGTGATTTTTTAAAAAATTTCAAACCTATCACTAGAGTTTCTCCTTTAGCTGAACATCCCTCACCAGGTGAGAGAAGGTGTTGCCACTGGGAGAGGTGAGAAGACATGAAGCATCTCTTCCATTTGCACTGAGATCACATGCAAGGCTGGCTTGAGCATGGCCCCTGAGGAGGAGCTGGTGTTCAAGGGGAGTAAAATAAATGAGGAAGTGTCTACCATCTTGGGCCATAGCTGTTCACTCCAGCCCTCCAGTATCAACCATTTACCTGGCTTCCCCATCCCACACAGAGAAGTGAGATCAGCCTGATGACATTGCCCTCTGGGAGGCATGCATGTGTTTCAACCACCTTTCTGTGGAGCCTTTTTGGTGGCCACAGAGCTTTTGCATTCATGCTTGAGGGAGTGCGTGGTGGCTTTAGTTCCTTGTTGGTTCCAGCTGAGAAAGAACTCCTGAGTTGGAAACTGAGGTCAGTGGACTTCAAAAGCAAACTCCGGGTATCCTCACCCTTTTCGGATTCCTGGCCACTCACCCAAATGAACTTCACCCAGAGAATTTGAAAAGGCCCCGAGGAAATAGCTGTTTGTGAAACCATTTCGTGAGGAGGATCAGAGAAGTGAATGTCTTGGCACTGTGTCATGAGCTTCCTTTGTGTGTGGGTGTGTGTATTTGTGTGTGACAAATCTGTAGCACTTGTCTATGCTAGACTCCACAATGAGCTTGTGACATGCATTAAATCATTTAAGTCTCAACATGTCTTTCTGAAGGAGGTTCTATTATTTCCCTGCTTTAGAGAGATTCAGGGCTTCCCTTGTGGCTCAGCTGGTAAAGACTCCGCCTGCAATACGGGAGACCTGGGTTGGAGCCTTGGGTTGGGACGATCCCCTGGAGATGGGAAAGGCTACCCACTCCAGTATTCTGGCCTGGAGAATTCCATGGACTGTATAGTCCATGGGGTTGCAAAGTCAGACACGACTGAGTGACTTTGACTTCCAGAGAGATTTAAGTATCTCCAGAAGGTCTCATTGTTACTATGTGACAAAGTTGGATCTTAAACGAGTTTATTTTATTCTAATTATTTTATTCAAGTCTATTTTATTTCTAAGCTCCTCCTGCTATCACCCCCATCTATTCTGAGGATCCATGGTGCTCATGCCTCCTTTTTAACAACTGAATCTTTGTTGGATTATATACAATACCAAGTATATGTACTTATGTATGATACAACACCATGAACTCATAAAGTTAGGGACTGAGCACTATTGCCCTCTGCATGGCTAGCAATGAGGAGCATGGAGAAAAATACCAGCCAGTGGTAGGTAGGTGGATGGGTGGAATGATGGCAAGATAAAAAGAAATTTAATAGAGGGACCCTTTAGTCTGGTTTCAAGGACATGATAGTCTTGCAGGAGAAACAAAGCATGAAAACACTAAATATATGAAAAAAACTAAAAGTGAAAAAGAAGATCATTATACAGCCACGATTATTCATAAGTGAATGATAAAGTCATGAAGTGTTAATTCTCATAGAGAGAGGTGTTTGGGGCTGGTTCACACTAGAATATCACCGTCTGAGTCCTTCAGTTGTGATTCCTCCCTATTTCACTCCTTGTTCTCAGGCTCCAAGGGAATTTCTGTGACCAGTGGCCTCAGTCATACCCAGAAGCTGTCCTAGGCGCCCTTAGTGGGGGGTTTGAGGGGAAGATGCTGAGTAAGCGCTGGTTTATAATGATTGATGACCACTCCCAGAGTATTTTCAGCCTGCGTGCAGCCCTGAGCTTCCTCAATTTTCATTTAATTAGCTTCCTCCTTTCTGCAGCTTCTCCCAGGGAAAGCAAACTTGTTGCTTCTAAGAAAGGTTTGGCCGGTTCCCACCCTTTTGGAAGCTACCCTGTGGAATGTGGAGGCTGCAGTGGGAGAGGAAGTAGTTCTTCCTCGGCCTCCGTGTGACTATCCTCTCCCCTCCCACTTCCCCCTCTCTAAGCTCCACTCAAGGTCACCTCTGGGAGTCTTGGCTGCATCCTACTTGGGAGAGTCCTCAGGCTCCCGGGTGCCATAAATATTACTTCATACCACTCCTTTCATTTTATTGCCCTCATGGAACTGCCTCTTCCTCACTCTCCACCCTCCTTGCACTATCTCTGATTCTCTGATCTTTCAGGGTCCACAGCTGGGAACCTCCCAAGAGGCGCTTCTAACATGCCCAGAGGTAAATCATTTTGCTTTTACCTCTCTCAGATAAGGAGCAAGTAGGAAGGAATGATTTAGCCGTCTGTATTTCCAAAGCGTTCTGGAAAGCAGGCGAGTTGCCAGAGCTGACGGGTGAAGGTTGCAGCACTGGGCTATGCCCTTATCCTAACAGAACTATCCCAACTGCTCCTTAAACTCCTCTGAACCCTCTAGCTGTTGAAAAGTCACTTCACATCCCAGATCCCATAGATTCTAGTGCCCTGACTCTACAGCCAGGCCCAAGAGCCTGAAGTTTAAACCAACCTGCAGGTCATTTGGTGCAGCTCATCTGTACAACAGCTTTGGAGAAAAACTGGGCAAGGTGATCTCCAGAGCTGTTTGTCTAGGAATCAATGCCCGGAGGGCCCTCCTGTGACCACCAGGGTGGAGCTCCCCCCAACCCCTGGATGACAGGAGCCTGTTAGCCCTACAGGAGAAGGAGTTTGGGGTTTTCATAGGGTATTTTCCTTCCAAGGGAGAGTCAACATGGAGGATGACGTGACACATAGGGTAGGTGGCTATCAGTGGCATGAAATTCTGTTGCTGATAACCAGTCCCTTCCCCCAAGTATTTTTATGGATTCATTTTCTGAGTTTCAAAGGGTTCAAGAATCCTCAAATTACAATTCAAATTCTCTGATCAGTCAACATAACCGAACAGGTATGAGAGAAGACAAAAGATTTGGGGACAGAGTGTGCAGGGCTCTGAGGAGGCAAAGGATTCCTGCCATGATGTGGTTTGCAAAACCCTGGGGACAGGAGACATGGGGAACAAAGGGGTTCAGCCAGCCAAGGGCTGGGAGGGTCTTGCTGAGGAGATAGGTAGCGTCAGGTTTCCCAGTTGGAGCCTTTGAGGTCCCTCCCCTTGCTGTGTGGTCCAGGGGCAGGAAGCAGTCTTATGGAGTGTGAGTCCAGTTTGCTGTTATTGTATAGTCGCCATGTCCAACTCTTTGCGACCCCATGGACTGTAGCCCGCCAGGCTCCTCTGTCCGTGGGATTCTCTAGGCAGGAATACTGGAGTAGGTTGCCCTTCCCCTCTCCAGGGGATGGCATTCCTGACCCAGGGATCGAACCCACGTCTCCTGCATTGCAGGTGAATTCTTTACCATCTGAGCCACCAGGAAGCCCGTGATTCCAGTTAGACTCTCCCAAAGGTTTTCCCTCCTCTGCTCCAGTTCACCGTTGCCAGGCCCCCATCCTGCAAGAAATCTCCTCCAGGCATCCCCCTGCCTCCCACCCTCTTTCCCCTGCCCACCTCCGCGGCACACACTGGCGTGCTCTTGTGCTCTGCGCTTCCTGTGTTTCCCTTTCGCTGGTTGGAAAGGCTCTGGTCTGTGTGTTGCTGTGAAAGGCCTTTGGATGGCTCACTCTGCGTGTTTATCTCGTCTCTCCAACCAGACAGCAAGGTCCTTGAAGGCTTCTGTTTCTTCCCTTTTGTTTCTTCCCAGTGTTCAGGACAATGCTCAGGAAAGGAATCTTCTATTTGTTGGTTTGCTGACCAACTGACACCTACTTCTCTCTAGCCGACCACTTTCCTGATAGCAGCGAAGCCAGCAGATTTTCTGGGAGGGAGGGAGCCGAAAACAAGATGCCCATGGGCCCTCCCACTTCCCTGGGGACTGTGCCATCTCATCAGTCACTGGACAGAGAGCCGCTTGTCTGGGGACACCCTGCCTGTAGTATGCCCACCCAGTTCACTGGCTGACCGATTTGAGCAAATGTCTCTCTTCGTCTCCAAGAGTTGGCAGTAGGAGGTCTCATTCTCCTTTGAAGGGCACACTGTCTGCCCCAGTGGTTTAGAGCCTGGACTTTGAAGTTGAGCACATGTGAATTGCAATTTGGGCTCTACCTGTTGCCAGCTATCATTTCATGAATTTTCTCAATCTCCATGAGCCTCAGTGTTCACAGCTAGAAAATGGGAATAAAAATAGAATATCTATCTCATGGTTTTGTTGGGATAGGGAGAGATAAATGAATAAGTGAAATAATACAGTTGAAACCCTTCACCTTGTGAGGAGTAGAGAGCGGGCCTTCAAAATGCCAGCCACTGATGGGGTCACTAAAAGGGCTTTCTGCTTTGTGAAAGGCCAGGGGCTCCCAGTTGCTGCTTTCTTTATTATTCTGCTGACTCCTCCTGGATTGCTTTATTTTTCAGAAAAGTAAGAGGGAGTGTGAGGGGGGTCCCCTTTTCTCTCCCTAGAGAGGACCCCCACTCTGAGAACTGCCCATTCCCTTTTCTTATAACCAAGCCTCCAAACTCCAGGGAACATGCCATCTCACCTTCACCTCCTTAGGTCAGCATAACCAGAGGAAACCTCCTTGGCTCAGAGACATACCCCCTGCCAACCACCCTCCCCCTCACCCGTCAAGGCACCTCACCCTCTGCTCTGCTGGGCCAAGTGAAAACTGGAGGACTCAGCTTTAATTGAAAGTCCCCAATCAGGATGGTATAAAGAGATTCTCTTTTTAATGCAAACCTCCAAATGCAAATACTTGAGCATATGTGCGGTCCTCTTATCTCCTGCTTTTCTTTCCTGTCTGAAGCAAACTCCTCTTGTGAGACCTTGGGGTCCCAGTAAAGAGGCCTCTTTGCAATCGTATAGAATGCATTTGTGCAAAGGGACCCCTCAGTGGGTTGGTAAGTGCCCTTAAAACAATTTCATAAATATTTCAAGCAGGATTTTCTATTAGATTTCATCTTTTAGAAACTTCTGCTGCTATCTGGGTAGTCAGGTTTTCAAGGATATACTTCCTTTTAGTTGAAATCACAGTCTCGGAAAAGTGCCTCTGTCTCCGAAGTACCTGCGAAACACTGCGGTTGACCCAGGAGCCCAGATTAAATTACTCTATGTTCTAATGATGGAAAGGATCCAGGGGACAAATTGTGTTTTCTTGTAGTATTTAGCTGCTGCGAGTATTTAGTGTATCTGGGAGATGGCTGGGGTATGGGAAACACACATGGGAAGGGATTTTTCAGGGCTGGTTCATCAGAGGTATGAGGAAGGAGGCTTCTCAGGACTATGTGTGCTCACTGGGGGCTTCCCAGGTGGCACAGTGGTAAAGAACTCACCTGCAGTGCAGGAGATGTGTGTTCGATCCCTGGGTAGGGAAGATTCCCTGGAGTAGGAAACAGCAACCCACTCCAGTGTTCTTGCCTGGAAAATTCCATGGACAGAGGAGCCTGGCGGGCTACAGTCCATGAGGTCGCAAAGAGCTGGACATGACCAAGCAGAGGAAGGAAGCTTATCAGGACTCAAGTCTTTATCAGGATGAATCTTCCGCCAGCAGGAGGCACTGACCTTGGGGCTGGAGACTTTCCTGAAGGGGCAGGAAGACTCAAGGACAAGTGACACAGAAGGGAGACTGGGTATTTGCAGACCTGTTTTCACTTTCCCTGGGGTTCTAGTCCTGGAACAGACCCAAGGCCCTGCCCTGAGGGGCTTAGCAAGGACATCAGGATATGCCAAAAAGAAAAAAAAAAAGCAAATGAGAATAAAACTCAGAGTCTGGAAAGCCTCATTAGGAGAAGAATGGGAAACAGTGGTCACTGGGCCACTGAGCAGGAACGTGGTCCTTGTGCCCTGGCTGCGGAGATGACCCAGTGGGGTCGGGGAGCCCCTGGACCCACACTGTGGAGAATCACCACTGTCCTTTGTCTTCCAAAGCCAAGTCTGAGAAGGGCACAGAGAAGAATCCCCTTTCAAGGGGCTACAGAAACTTAGCAGCTCCCTTCGTGTTGGTGTATGTTTAGGGCCTGGGCATTGTTTTGTGTGTTAAACAACCAATAACATATTTCTTTTAAAAACTAGGTTGGCTTCTAATCTTTTTTTTTTTTTTGAATTGAAGTATAGTTGGTTAATGTCTGCTGTACAGCAAAGTGACTCAGTAATACATAGATATACAGTCTTTTGAATATCCTCTTCCACTGTGGTGGTTGGCTTCTAATTGATTTGTACCCAGTCAATTCCATGGGGCAAAGATCTTGTCATAGTCCTTGAGTCTGAGAATTCCTACCGCCCATCTGGCCTTTGGGTTCTGTCCATCACCCTGGCCCTCCATTCAATGGCCTCTGCCTTGAGGCAATTTGAAACAATAGCTTGGTGGGGAGATACCACTCATAATCTGATTTTTCCCAGCCAGCGTCTTCACAATGAGCATGAGTGTCTCCTTTGTCTGGTGGAGAATGCTGAACAGAAGGTGCTGGGAGAGGCCTGGGGGTCCTGATTATAGTCGGGCTCAATCTTATCTCCTGCTCCATCTCCTGCCTCTTTGCTTCTGCTCCCACTGATTTTATCTAAGACTAGAGAATTCTGCTTTTTTCAACACTGAAAGGCATCAAGTTATTGGACTCTTAGTCAATCCATTTAGATCTCAGAGAACAGACAAACAGACAGAAAGCACCTCTCTTAAGCAAAGCTGTCTCCCATTTTCAGATAGGTCACCTCTAGTCTGAGCTGGTCTCATTCGTGTATAACCTGACTGAAGGCTGCAAGACATGAATGATGCCAATACTCTGGATTTCCTCTAGTGTTTCCCTAATATCATAGTCTCTGTAAGTGCGTGGTTGGTGTCCTGAGGTTCTGCAAGTGAAAGTGAAAGTTGCTCAGTCGTGTCCGACTCTTTGTGACCCCATGGATGGTACAGTCCATGGAATTCTCCAGCCCAGAATACTGGAGTGGGTAGCCTTTCCCTTCTGCAGGGCATCTTCCCAATCCAGGGATTGAACTCAGGTCTCCCACATTGCAGGTAGATTCTTTACCATCTGAGCCAGAAGGGAAGCCCAAGAATACTGGAGTGGGTAGCCTATCTCTTCTCCAGTGGATCTTCCCAACCCAGTTGAACCGGGGTCTCCTGCATTGCAGGCGGATTCTTTACCAACTGAGCTATCAGGGAAGCCCAAGTGACAATGTACATATATTACTATCAAGAGTCACTAACTTGCCTGCTAGGGATGCCGGACCTCCCTGCTCTCCACTTCCCCTTCTTCCATTTAGCCTAAATGTAGGCTTTGTTTCTTGTAGCACCCTAGTCCTGATACAAATTCTGTATCATTTGGATGATTTTGGATCAGGGCAACACATGATCATAGGGAGAAGGATAGATTTCCTGAACTGTTATTTAGTCACTCAGTCGTGTCTGACTCTTTGTGACGCCATGGACTGTAGCACGCCAGGTCTCCCTGCCCTTCATTATCTCCTGGAGTTTGCTCAAACTCATGTCCATTGAGTCAGTGATGCCATCCAACCAGCTTGTCCTCTGTCATCCCCTTCTTCTCTTTCAGTCTTTTCCAGCATCAGGGTCTTTTCTAATGAGTTGGCTCTTCACATCAGGTGGCCAAAGCAGTGGAGCTTCAGCTTCAGCATTAGTCCTTCCGATGGATATTCAGGGTTTATTTCCTTTAGGTTGGACTGGTTGGATCTCCTTGCAGTCCAAGGGACTCTCAAGAGTCTTCCAACATCACAGTTCAAAAGCATCAATTCTTAGGCACTCAGTCTTCTTTATGGTCGAACTGAATTGTACTAATTGTTTTATTTAGTTAGAAAGGAGGAGAGATGAAGGGACTGGAAGCTAGGGAGACAACCAGTTGTGTTCTGCACCATTTTATTTAACATTCCTATGTTCATGTTCAACAAGCATTTATTGAGCACCTACTGCATTCCAGCTACTAGTGGGGCAACAGAAACAACAAGGCAAGTTCCACCTCCTAAAACTCCCACAAACTGGTGGGGGTACAGACACTGATGTCCAGTTTGAGAAAGACGTAACAGATGCTCAGAGAGCGCCAAGGGAGCCCAGGGTCAGGGCAGCTGATCCAAACCAGGGGTCTCAGAAGAGGTGACCCTCTGTTTCCTGAAGGCATATTCCATTCTGTGAGGCTGTGGATTTGTCTGACTCACTCCCTTCTATATTCCTAATGTCTGACACAGTGCCTACAGAGGAGGTGCTCAAGAAATATGTGTTACTGAGTAGTAACACCTGGGATGAATCTGTAAAGATGGGTATGAGCTAGAAGGAGGCTAGTGGTATAGTTCGACAGGAAGCAGAGGGGGGAATAGTAACTTTGAAACATCTTGGGCATGAGAGATGATAGCTATTCCTTCATGATGCCAGCACTGAAATAAGATTTGAAAACATAGGAGTGGAGGAGGTGCCATACCTGCACCTTCCCTGCAGGAGGGGCAGAGAGACAGGAGCCAACCCAGCCCAGTGACAGAGCGTGACACTGGAGGCATGGAGAAGGAAGTGCTGGTCTGCCTCTCACTGCTCTGGAGGAGTTTCAGGAGGTGGACATAGGAAAGGCTCTCTATGGAGAGCCGTGGGGAGCACATTGCAAAAAAAGGGTTTTATGTCCCTTTTTCTTGATGTTCTCAGTGTGATAGTTTCCTATTACAAGGACTTATGGGATCAGGATTGCAAGGCCAGCTTTCAACAGGCTGGCCTTCCCTTTCAGGGGGTCTCTCTTCATCCAGAATGGGTGGCCATCAGGTGACTGGTGTATTTTTATCATCCTGTCCTGTAGATACAGCTAGGCAAGACAACAGCATCTTTTCCTACCCACTTGCAATTCTTTTTGAGACAACTTAATAGAACAGCTTATTAAAACAGTGAAGGACATTCATCAAAGAGCAGAGAGTCTAAAGTGCGCATTTTGAATAAAGCATCCAGCATCTTAGACTGCTATCAATAACTTCATTGTAATTCTTATTTTAACCATACAGATGAAAAGCTAGTCTCTCAAATTATTATGAATGTTTATTATTATTAAAATTATTATTATTACTTTGACTTGAACCCCAACAATGCTCCAGGTTGGATTAAAATCTAGACTTCCTCCAGTGAACTGCCTTCACTTTCCTACTACTCAGAATCTAAGTCATCTTGCAACAGCCTACGTCAGTAAGACAAGGGGTTTTTGATACTCTCTACCATCAGTCCTGGGTGTTCATTGGAAGGACTGATGTTGAAGCTGAAACTCCAGTACTTTGGCCATCTGATGCGAAGAGCTGACTCATTTGAACAGACTCTGATGCTGGGAAAAACTGAGGGCAGGAGGACAGAGGATGAGATGGCTGGATGGCATCACCGACTCGATGGACATGAGTTTGGGTAAACTCTGGGAGTTGGTGATGGACAGGGAGGCCTGGCATGCTGTGGTTCATGGGGTCACAAAGAGTTGGACACGACTGAGAGACTGAACTGAACTGAACTGAACCTTCAGCTTGTAGAGTTAATTCCTGCTCCCCTTTCTCTGTGAAATTCTCTTCTTAGAGAAGAAGCAGGAAGAAAGAGAAAACTTGATTTAAAACTTTACAGTCTTCTTTTTTCCAACTGAGTACATTTCTCAACTTCATATTTTCACACCTTTCTGAGCAGAGTATGATCTGATAATCATGAATGGATACAATTATTTTTCAATTAACCAGAAACTATTATAAGGACTGAAGATCATGGATGTTGGAAATGCTTCTAAAATTCTTTTAGACAAAGAATCATACACCCAGTAATTTCAGTACATTGTCTAAGGAATTTTAGTGAGATCAGTAAATAAAAATATAAACTGTATAAAAAATTGTGTGTGTGTGTGTATGTATATATATATATAGTTACAGTTATTTGTAATTACATACAGCTACATAGGGTTGGAGAAGGAAATGGCAACCCACTCCCGGTAATCTGCTTGGAAAATTCCGTGGACAGAGCAACCTGGTGGGCTGCAGTCCATGGGGTGGCAAAGAGTTGGACACGACTGAGTGACTGAGCACCGAAACATGCATGCACGTAGGCAAGATATTGACTTCATTACAGCAATTGGATGATCTTTGCACCCACAGAACCAGAGCAAAGGAGTCCTGGGACCTGAGGTCAGGATTTAAAAGAAATGCCCAAGGTTATAGCTTTTCGTATGACCTAAAGTTCCTGTATGGTTAAGCCATCTGTTTGTTCTAATACCATTTGATAGGTGACATCAAGAGACAGATTCTGCTTTCTCTATTCCTTTCATATCCACAACTATCATAGAATTTCTATTAGGAGTAAAACAGGAGTGAGAGGGCAGCCTCTCTTTCTCCATCTCTCTCTCTCACACACACACATACACGCACATCAGAACAACCTCTAGACCACACTAAGACCAGAAGTTAATTTGCTGCATTGCGGAGAAGCTGCATGTCTGACTTCTGTTCTCTTTCATGGTTGGTTTTAAGCAACTTAAAGGCTGTATGTTCATATCAAGAATTCCCAGATCTGGCCGCACATGTTAATTACTGAGGGATTTATTAAAAATACAGATTATCAGTCTCCAACTGCTGATTTCAGAAGGCTAGGAGGCAGGGCTTGAGAAGCAGTATTTGGAGCAAGTTCTGTACCCAAGGCTAAAGCAGCCAGGTCAGTACCCATAGAGGGCCATCTCTGGGCAAGCTTCATCTTCATGAAATGAATAATTGTGTGAATTAAATTCCCGATTTTCAACTAGGTTTTTTTAGTAACTGTATAGAGTAAAACCATGTAGTTTGGGGACAGAAGTTTGAGGCTGTTGACCTCAGCCTCAAAGTGGCCCAAACCAGGCAGCTATGTCCGGATGTGGCAGGTTGTAATCCCAGGATAAGAAAGCCCACCAGTCAGGCATGGGGCCCCCTGATTTACATGGTCTTCCCCACCCTCAACAGGAAGCGTGTCTCCCTCAGTTCCAGGGCAGGTTGAGGCCAGCAGGCAAGGTGTTTAACCTCTTGGTGCTCCAAGTGCACTCGTCTCTCCATCGCTCAGCCTCTGCCCATCCAGGGTTTCCTGAGTTCTGTCCCCTTGCTTGAGTCTTACCCGAGGGCTGAGACTGAATCCTACAAGGACCATTGTCTGTGGGGCCTGTGATCATTTGTAGGGTTCATGGTGCCTGTCTCGACCAAAGCAGAATAGTAGAAAATGAAAAGCAAAATTCCCTCCCCCTTCCCATAGCGCTGGTTCTCCTCATTTCCATTGATTCTACCTGGTTTCCTCCATAGTCTGATTAATGTGCTTATACTTTAGAGTTACGATTCTCAATTTTTTTTTTTTTTTTGAAGTCCCTCGTCAAATATCTTATTGAAGGCTTCTAGTAGCAAACCTTGTGGGTATTTGCGTACGTTTCTCTACGTCTCTTATATGCTTCTTGGCATTGCTTTCTGACTCTTCTTTCCTTGTAGTTTTGTAGTTTACTGCCCTGAGACCTTTTATGACTCTAAGATAAACAATTCTATTTAGACATTTTAAACAGGTGACTTGTCATATGAGTCTATATATGGAGTAATTTAATTGCTTTATATATGGAGCTATTTATCTCTGAACGCCAGAAAATAAAGTTACCACAGGGCCCTAGTGAGTCCCTCTCTGTGGCACGGGGCAATTTTTGTGTCCTGTCACACTCTATATAACAGATGTGTGACCAAACCTTACTCTGTTAATAACTTTACTTTTTTTTTTTGGGGATGAAATGTCCTATAGCTATCAATTAGGTCTAACTGGTCTATTGTATCATTTAAAGTTTGTGTTTCCTTGTTAATTTTCTGTTTGGTTGATCTATCCATAGGTGTGAGTTGGGTATTAAAGTCTCCCACTATTATTGTGTTATTGTTAATTTCTCCTTTCATACTTGTTAGCATTTGTCTTACATACTGCGGTGCTCCTGTGTTGGGTGCATATATATTTATAATTGTTATATCTTCTTCTTGGATTGATCCTTTGATCATTATGTAGTGACCTTCTTTGTCTCTTTTCACAGCCTTTGTTTTAAAGTCTAATTTATCTGATACGAGTATTGTGACTCCTGCTTTCTTTTGGTCCCTATTTGCATGGAAAATCTTTTCCAGCCCTTCACTTTCAGTCTGTATGTGTCCCCTGTTTTGAGGTGGGTCTCTTGTAGACAACATATGTAGGGGTCTTGTTTTTGTATCCATTCAGCCAGTCTTTGTCTTTTGGTTGGGGCATTCAACCCATTTACATTTAAGGTAATTACTGATAAGTATGATCCGTTGCCATTTACTTTATTGTTTTGGGTTGAGTTTATACACCATTTTGTGTTTCCTGTCTAGAGAATATCCTTTAGTATTTGTTGGAGAGCTGGTTTGGTGGTGCAGAATTCTCTCAGCTTTTGCTTGTCTGAAAAGCTTTTGATTTCTCCTTCATACTTGAATGAGATCCTTGCTGGGTACAATAATCTGGGCTGTAGGTTATTTTCTTTCATCATTTTAAGTATGTCTTGCCATTCCCTCCTAGCTTGAAGAGTTTCTATTGAAAGATCAGCTGTTATCCTTATGGGAATTCCCTTGTGTGTTATTTGTTGTTTTTCCCTTGCTGCTTTTAATATTTGTTCTTTATGTTTGATCTTTGTTAATTTGATTAATATGTGTCTTGGGGTGTTTCTCGATTCTCAATTTTGACAGTATTTAAGCAATAGCCTAGGACTCCCTGGCAATCCAGTCCAGTGGTTAAGATTCTTCACCACTTAAGTGGGAAGATTCACTTCCTCTGTAGGGGACAAGAATTCGATCCCTGGTCTGAGAGCTAAGATCCTGTAAACCATGTGGCCAAAAAAGAAAAAGAGAAATAACCTGATTTCCTTCTTCTATTTATTACCTTATTACCTTCTTCTTTTCCCTTCTCTCAGTCAGTTTATAGGTCCAGAACCCGTGGAATGGAGGAAGCCTGGCTTGCTTCTATTCCCTTCTGTCAGTCAGTTTACAGATCCAGAACCCATTGAATGGAGGAAGCCTGGCTTGCAGTAATATTATAAGAACCTCCTGTACACCTTTGTCTTAGTCTTCCGAAGACCTACCACTTACCAAAGCAACTGTTCCCAAGTGTCCTAGATCAGAATCCCTAGAAAAGACACTTAAACGGGACTTCTCTGGGAAGTAAAATCCAAGGGTAGTAGGAATGAAGGATAGCAGGGCAGGGCAAGATGGTAAATAAAGAAAATGTGATGCATTTCGGCCCTAACCACTGCTTCACAGCACGCTGCTAAGAGAGTCGTGACTCAGTCACAGGATCCTTCAGGAAGGTCATACGCAATAACTATTCCTTGGGACAGGCTATCCAAGGCAGGACCGGAGAGAAAATTTATCTCTTGTCTCCTGTCTCCCTTGGCCTGTTCCATGGAGAGTTCACCTCCTTGCATTTCCGGGTTGGATCCTCTGCAGCTGTTTGGGAATTCAGGCTCTCTGATCTGTGGACTGAGGCCTCTTCAGAGTCTGGAAGCATTCAGAGGAGCCTTGGATTCTTGGTATATCGCAAGTATATACAGTTGACATGCATGTCCTCAGAAACCTATACTACCTCCCTGACTTATGGGGTAGGGGCTTTCCTGGTGGCTCAGTGGAAGAGAATCTGTCTGCAGTGAAGGAGATGCAGAACACGTGGGTTTGATCCCTGGGTCAGGAAGATTTCCTGGAGGAGGAAATGGTAAACCACTCCAGGATTCTTGCCTGGAAAATCCCATGGACTGAGGAGCCTGTGTGGTCGCAAAGAGTTGGAAGCGACTAAACACACGCACACTTATAGGTAAGTGCCAATTTAGTAGGGAAAGCTAAGCAGGAGCCTCAGGCTCTTCTCTTTCTCGTTTAAAAAATTTATTTACTTGGCTGTGTCGAGTGCGGTGGTGACACACTGGATCTCTGCTGCGGCACGCGGGTGCTTCTTTTCTGGTTGCGGCTCATGGGCTCCAGAGTGCACGGGCTCTACCGTTATGGCTTGTGGGTTCAGGAGCCCCGGGGCATATGGGATCTTAGTTCTCTGACCAGGGATCAAACCTCTGTCCGCTGCAATGGAAAGTGGATTCCCAACTCCTGGACCACCAGGGAAGTCTCCCAGGCTCTTTTTCTATTTACCAAAATAGTAAATCAAAAATGATAACCTTAAGAGAATCACAGAAACGGGTACATGTTAAATGCCAGAGGGAGAATTTCCATCACACCGGCCACTGGATTACGATAAGCTCATTAGTTGGCTTTAAAAGTGGATGATGGTCTAGATCTTGCCTTCTCATCGAAGAAAATCTCTTTAGGCCCTGAAACCAGGAATAAAGCTACTGGTATAGTAAAAACATTCTTCTCCATCCACCTCCAACATCAGAATAGTTTGCTTTTACCTGGCAGGGTTAGTAGAACTTCTAAAACCTCAGACTTCCATCAGCCATATAAGATTTAATCTGCAGGCATCTTCTCTGGATCCCCATCACACAATATACCATATTAAAAATATTATGCTAAAGACTTTGAAGCTGATAAGACCTAAGCCTACCCTAGTTAAGACATTTGACTCCTGGTTAAGACATTTGTGTGTCAGAAAGATGGGGGGAAAACTCCTATAAAATTATAAGAAACTGCCATCTTAGTACAGAGAAGGCAATGGCACCCCACTCCAGTGTTCTTGCCTGGAGAATCCCAGGGACGGGGGAGCCTGGTGGGCTGCTGTCTGTGGGGTCGCACAGTCAGACACAACTGAAGCGACTTAGCAGCAGCAGCAGCAGCCATCTTAGTAAAGTTTTGGGGGCTTTAGTAGCCTGAGGCAGTTTTGGATAAATTGTTGTTCCTTTGGCCTTCTATCACTAAACTCATTCAGCTCAATTAACTTCTAAAGACTATATTTCACTATATCGCTTGGATATCCTATTTTTCTCAGTCCCCCTTTCATTTTGCTCAAATACATTCTCAGGTATATATTTTTTAAAGAAGTTATGTGTAGGAGACAAATTTTTGAAAATTATTTTCTGAAATAATGTTTGAAATTATTTGGCTTTACTTAATTGATTATATTTATATCACTGTAAAAATAATCCAAATTCAAAAACTTTTCCAATGTTTAATGGAAGTCTGGTGCCAATGTACTTATGATCTAGGGCTGCATAACTAATTGTCACACACTTAGCAGTTTAAACACCAGACACTTACTTTGTTTAGGATCTAATATAAATAGAAAATTTGGACTTGAAGGAATACTAGATATTATCTGGATAAGGCAATGGCGACCCACTCCAGTATTCTTGCCTGGAAAATCCTGTGGATGGAGGAGGAGCCTGGTAGGCCGCAGTCCATGGGGTCGAAAACAGTCAGCCACGACTAAGCGACTTCACTTTCACTTTTCACTTTCATGCATTGGAGAAGGAAATAGCAACCCACTCCAGTGTTCTTGCCTGGAGAATCCCAGGGACAGGGGAGCCTGGTGGGCTGCCGTCCATGGGGTCGCACAGAGTCAGACACAACTGAAGTGACTTAGCAGCAGCAGCAGTAGATATTATCTAGGCCAGTCCTACATTTATACAGATGAGGAAGCTGAAGCTAAAAAGTAGTCTTAGTGAATTTGCCAGTCCATCCTAAAGGAGATCAGTCCTGGGTGTTCATTGGAAGGACTGATGCTGAAGTTGAAACTCCAATACTTTGGCCACCTGATGCGAAGAGCTGACTCATTTGAAAAGACCCTGATGCTGGGAAAGATTGAAGGCAGGAGGAGAAGGGGATGACAGACGATGAGATGGTTGGATGGCATCACTGACTCAATGAACATGGGTTTGGGTGGTCTCTGGGAGTTGGTGATGGACAGGGAGTGTCCCTATGTGATGCAGCCTGGTGTGCTGCAGTTCATGGAGTCGCAAAGAGTTGGACATGACTGAGTGACTGAACTGAACTGGCTGATATATACCTATACAATATGTTAAGTTGAGAACAGATTTGAAGTCTCCTAATTCTATACCGCTGCTCCCTCCACTATGCATCTTAGTGCATAGTGCACTCTGCAATCCCATCTCAGAATTGAAATGAAAAATGGGATTGCAGAGTCTAAAAAATAAAAGGAGTATGGGTAGTAAAGTAAATCTTTTAAGAGTATAAAAGCAAAATTAAAGAAAACCCCACACGTTTGCCATTCACCAGTTTTGTGGGTCAGGCAGGCATCTAGGCACAATTCAGCTTTCATCAGGCAGGCTTCAGTCACATCGCAAGGCTCGACTGGGGATGGATCTACTTCCAAGCTCAGATGCTTACTGATAGAAATGAGTTATTTGTGGGCTGTCAGACTGAGGTGCTCAGCTTCTTATTAACTTTGGTTAGAGGCTGCCTTCTGTTCCTTCCCCCATGGGCCTCTGTCTAACACGGCAGCTTCCTTCATCAAAGCATGCAAGATGAGAAAGCAAAAGAGAGCCTGGTTGCGTGGCAGATTTGCAGTCTTCTGTAGCAAAATCACATAAATGACATCCCATAATAGGTAAATATATTTAAGTCTCAAATAATATTATTTTTCTGTACTGTCTGGCAACCCACTCCAGTGTTCTTGCCTGGAAAATCCCAGGGACGGGGAGCCTGGTGGGCTGCCGTCTATGGGGTCGCACAGAGTTGGACACAACTGAAGCGACTTAGCAGCAGCAGTCCATAGTTACCACTTGCTTGGCCAAAGTTCACTTCTAGTAGCTTCCTCAAGAACTGCTCACTGAAATAATACTCCTGAATGCTTGCATGCTCAAAATTGCTTTCCTATAACTAAACAGTTAGTCTAGCTGGATCTTAAACCTTTGAGACACACATTATTTTCCTGAATATCATGTAAGTGTTGCTGTATTGTTTTGGAGCACTTTTTTTTTTTTTTTTTCAATTTGACTTTGTGTTTTATTTCAATGGACACCCTTTATTTCTTGTTAGTGAGAAAACTGGGCTAGGTCTCATGGTGAGTAGTCACAGTTATTAAGCAAATAAACATGCCCCCGCTTTCATGCCTGCCTCTATTTCTTTCTGTCTTCAGTCTCGTCTGGCATTGAAATATGGAGTTATCCTTACTTATAACCCACTTAAAAATGACATATCTTTTTATTTTACTGACCAAAGGAGTTTACTACTTGAAGTCTGAAACTTTACTGCAACAACTCAATTTTGACTGCTCTTGGTCAATTTTCTTTGGCTACTATTTTTGCCCTTTTTTTCTTTATTTCAGAATAGTTTTAGTCACATTATAACTTTATATGTTTGTCTGTTATTTGTTTTTGGTTTTCTTCTTTGGGTCAGCAATTATGTTGGATTTCCTTTGTGTCTCTCCTGCATATATCTTTTTTTCCCTTTATTTCTTATTGACTTTTTACTTCCATTTTATTTATTTTTCTTATTAATATGCTTTATTCCTTATTTTTTACAATCTAGATAATTTCTGATGCTTTTTCAAATTTAATTTTTATTTTTATGATGGTTTGGTTTCATTTTGCATTTTTCCTTCAATTAGGTTAATCATATGCAATAACCAAGATTTGACCATTTTGTAATGCACAGAAGTTTCATATAGTTCAACTTAATATTTTTCTCTTGAATGAGCCAGCTCATATTTTATCTGTTCCTGTTGCCCTATTCCTTTTTCTCCCTGGGTTTTCACACTTTTACTTTGTAATCATGCTTCATACAGGCAACTGCTTCAATTAATTACATTTAATTTCCTGAGAAATGAGTATTCATAACTTTCATCTGTTTCATAGCAATAATTTTTAGTAAATATTGTTAATTATTATCAAGTTTTGTTGCTCTTATTTTGGATATCTTTGTTTCAGTGCTTTGTTAAGTCCCCATTTAATTTTTGTCCTTTAATAAGTTGCATTTTTCTAAAGCCAACATTAGGTCTCTGTGGGTGGGGCGGGTGGGATGTGTGGGTGAGTCACCAAGGCTCGCTGTTTTTTACCACCCAAAGTCTTCCCTGGTGCTGCAGAGACAGATTCCTCCCTGAAAGCATGACTTGGATGTGCCGTATTCTACCATAAAAGAGAGCAGAAAGTGGTGGTGTATTTACTTGCATTTTTCCTAGCTCACCTCCTCTGCATCTCTGAACCAAGAAGATACGGAAGAACTTCCACCATCAGACTGGTTTACCTTAGCACCCATACTAATTGTTGCAAATTATAGATATATTTTGCATTTCAGTACAGGCCTTGCTTTCCCTAAGTGTACTCTTGCCAGTACTTTCTAAAATATGCTACTATTGTGCCCTCTCCTCATTCTCTGTATTTCTTTCCTTCATTTTTTGCCTACTGCTTGATTTAAACTGCTTTGACCATACATGATCCATTCTTCAGTATGTGCATATTCTATCTGTTGTAGAAGGTAGTGTACAAAGGTTAAGGCTGTGAACTCTGTAATCAAATTGCCTTTTAGTTCTATTCTTAGTTCTCAATTTGTTATCTCCATGACATTCTGCAGATTATTTTATATCTTGTGCCTCAATAACTTCATCAGAAAAAAAAATGGGTATAGTAGTTATATCTGTGGTTTAGTGCAGAGTTAAATGAGTTATTGTGTGCTAAGTTTTACAAACAGTACTTGAAATGTAATAACTGCTATATAATTGTTAGCTGTTGTTATTATTGTTGTTATTATTTTCACTAAAAAATGTCATTTGTTAAGATTTTAAAAATTTCTTTCTTTGTGCTTTTGCATGATTTCAAGGAGGAAGAAGAAATGCTGACTACATCTTCACACCAGTAGATATCTTCACTTCCTTTTTCTGCTGCTTATTTTACTCAGTGTGTATTGATCCTTTGTTGTTGATTCATTTTTAAGAATGAAAATGTTCAATTGATTAATATAAATGGCTCACCTGGGTGTCTTATGCTATTTCTGGCCTTTCTCTGTCCTGAGAACCCTGACTACCTGCCTGGGCAGGTGTGCAGGGCAAGACACAGTGAGGGCTTCCCTTCAGGGTGTGTTCTGAGCTGTGGACATCTAGGTTCAAGTCATTTCTCTCAGAAATTTGAACCCATTCTCCAACTGGGTGCCAAAACAAGGAGGGCCTTATTCTCGGGCGTCAACTTCCACTCTGGGAACTCCAAGCCCTTCTAGGCAGATTGGCTTGATTTCTTTGGAGACTATTTCCTGTATTCCACCATTCACCCTGGAGATAAAGGTTGCCGCAGCAGGGAGTGGAAGAGGGCAACAGAGCACTCGTTCACAGGCTCTCTGCCAACCCGCGGGCACACGCAGGACTGTCTGCTGCTGTGTGTGAGTGGGAAGGCGGGGCCGTCAGCCGGAGGCTCCGCATTAGGGAGGGGAGAGTGGGCAAAGGGGTACAGAAAGGGGTCTCCCACAGTCAGCAGGGGCGGAAGGTGGGAGCGGGAGGAAGGGCAGGACCAGGGAGACCGTTCATTTCATGGGAAGGGAAGAAAGAGCCGTCACTGGGGATCTGAGGTTCTCATTCAGTTCAAAATTGTGAGGAAAGATTGAGAAAGGGAGGACAGGGCAGGTGGTCAGCAGTGTGAACAACTGGAAGGATGAAGCAGAATGTGTGGTGGTTTGCAAAAATGGCGATAAGTGTCCTAAAAGTGTCAGAAGGGGACTTCCCTGGTGGTCCAGAGGTTAAGAGTCTACCTTCCGATGCAAGGAACTAAGATTCCACAACTAGAAAAGTCTGCACTGCAGCAGTGAAGATCCAGTGCAAGGAAAAAAAAAAGAATGTAGGTATTAAAAAAATATCAGAAGCACATTTTTTTTTAAATTATTTTTATGAGGAACTGACTGTCTCTGACGTGGGGACGAATCAGAGGCAGAAATCGGAACTTAAAACCACGAGGAGACTGTCCCCTTGTATATCTACTTATCTTCTTATGTGGGAAAGACCATCTTTTTTTCCCGCTGGAACCATGTTGAGTCACAGTTCTCTATACATGTTGGCTGAATGGGGAGATGGTCAAATGTCTAACACATCCTTTATGAATGGATCCAAATGAACATTCTCACCTGCATTTTGTTCTGGTCTTCCAGGTAAGTGAGAAGTCAACAGAAAAGATAAGAACTGGGGCCCCAAAGAATTCTAGTTGTCATTCCTGTTTCAGATCCTTGCTCTTTGTAAATTCACAGAGGAGTTTAAAAACAGATATCTCCCCCTAAGAGGTATACTCTGAGAACTGTGCATTTTTTTAATATGTTTAAAATTAGCCTGGATCCTAGTAATGCAGTTTGATCAGAAAGATTAGTCCATCATTTGTTTTTTTTAATCATATTTTTGCATTTGTAAGAAGGAAAAATATCATTAAGCCAGAGAAGACAATGAGATTTAAAAATAAGTCATTCATTCTCTCTTTATCTTTTTGCTCCAGTGAATCAGTAAGGTACAAGTAGGGAGGCTACATTGTCTGCAAACTTCCCTATCAAATGCTTACCTGCTTATAATAAATATGCAAACTTATGTAAAAAGTGACTGGGAAGTTTCAGATCCCTTCTTTTCTTGAGCGTTTTCCAAAATATTCTGTGTGACACAGTTCCATGTGTGTGCTTTGTAAAATGTAAGTTTTTGTAGTCTATTAAATTGGGGAAATACTGCTACATTTATTTTCCTCTTTAAAAGTTCTAACGGACTTTAATATGTTAAAGAATCCAAGAAGTTCTACAATATAGAAGAATTTAATTTGTGTAGGTAGAAGTTTCCCAAAATTGGGCTCTTTTTTTCTATGTAATTCCTAGTATCCTGTAGATTGCACATAGGGAAGACTTTTTACTTTAGAGCCCATGACTGTGGTCCAAACAGCCATTTGGATGGTGCTGAGGACCACAACTGGTCTCTGTGGGCCAGGATTCCTGGCCTCTCTGCCTAATGCTAAGAGGTGTTCTCTGATATCCCTGAAGATGGCTTGCTCCATAACATTCAGTCTCCTGAATGCTCAGCCCAGAGGCTTGTTACTGTGGAACTAATAAGTTTTATGGATACTCTACCCCTTTGGCATTCTTAAGGAAGCATACAATATCCTTCAGAATTCTCCAGGCTTCCTGTTAATAAAGTATCTCATGTACTTAAACAGACTCTTCTTATAAAATATTTTAACATAACTTAGAAGTTTCAAAAATCTTATTTTCTAGTATAT
Organism: Bos mutus; assembly: GCF_027580195.1. Taxonomy (NCBI): domain Eukaryota; kingdom Metazoa; phylum Chordata; class Mammalia; order Artiodactyla; family Bovidae; genus Bos; species Bos mutus. The sequence continues at coordinate 16,200,502 of NC_091632.1, forward strand.
AATAAAGGTACAGTTTAAACAGCACTTGTATATGTATATAATTCCTTTCTCCATGCTTCTATAGCTCATAACTTGTACTTCTCTTATAGCACATAACACATTCTGTATTTTCTCACTGTCAGTAGGGTATACACTTTTTTCTTATCTATTAGATTGCAAATTACTTAGGAGCCGGGACAGTGACTTTTCCTCTTTTTTACCCTTGGATAAATTTCACTCTGGGTTTTACACAATAAGGCTTAATTAGATGCTTGTTAAGTGTTTGGCTAATATTTATAACATCCCTATGGAAAAGACTTGGGGAAGTTTCTTTATATCTATTTAACTTATGGGAAAACCTTAAGTTTTTGGCAAGCTAGAAAGATTGAGTCATTTTCCCAAGATGAGCTACTTATAACAGATGTAAGACAAAAACCAAATTTCATGGACTCCAAATCAGAGGCTGAAAACAAAATTTAAGAAAACATATCCTGATTCCAAATTCTCTTTTGCTTATGCTTGTTACAGGCCTCCAGGAATCCAGCTAATAAAGCCTAGCAGTGAGGCAGACTCTAGCAGAAGGACAAAATGAAGAGAGTACTGGATTTAGAAGCGTAGGTCCTGGTTCCAGCTCTGTCCTTGATCTGACTGATAGTGATACCAAGATAAAAAGACATGGCCCAGGCCTCAGGAAACTCAGTCCAGTGCTGGCTGCTACCGTCTACAGCTGAATGAATTGTGTTTATGTAATATGACCACGTGCTATCATGTGCTGTAGAAGTGGAGTAGAGAAATTAATTCTCACTGCTCAAGGACATCAGGAGGGCTACAGAAACGTATTTTCTGAGATGGGCTTTGGAGGATGAATAGGAGTTGGCCAGGCAGAGAAGAGGGTAAAGGGATATTCCAGACAGAGAAAAGAGTTTATGTGAAGTTAAGGTGACCTAAAAAAGCATGCTAAGCTGATGGGTTGGAAAGTACTTTCGAGTCTTAAGTGTTGACTTTATGTGGGACGGCTGGCAGGGGGTGGAGTTGGCAAAAGAAGAAACTAGAAAGGTGACTCTTTCACTTCCTTGGTTAAATTCATTCCTAAGTATTTTATTCTTTTTGATGCAATTATAAATGTGATATGCACTCAATATGCCAGCAAATTTGGAAAACTCAGCAGTGGCCACAGGACTGGAAAAGGTCAGTTTTCATTCCAATCCCAAAGAAAGGCAATGCCAAAGAATGTTCAGACTTCCGCACAATTACACTGATTTCACACACTAGCAAAGTATGCTCAAAATTCTCTAAGCCAAGCTTCAACAGTACATAAACCATGAACTTCCAGATATTCAAGCTGGATTTAGAAATGGCAGAGGAACCAGAGATCCTTTGGATGATCCATTGGATCATCGAAAAAGCAAAAGAGTTCCAGAAAAACATCAACTTCTGCTTTATTGACTATGCCAAAGCCTTTCACTGTGTGGATCACAACAAACTGTGGAAAATTCTGAAAGAGATGGGAATACCAGACCATCTGATCTGCCTCTTGAGAAATCTGTATGCAGGTCAAGAAGCAACAGTTAGAACTGGACATGGAACAACAGACTGGTTCCAAATAGGGAAAGGAGTTCGTCAAGGCTGTATATTGTCACCCTGTTTATTTAACTTATATGCAGAGTACATCATGAGAAACACTGGGTTGGAGGAAGCACAAGCTGGAATCAAGATTTCCAAGAGAAATATCAATAACCTCAGATATGCAGATGACACCACCCTTATGGCAGAAAGTGAAGAAGCACTAAAGAGCCTATTGATGAAAGTGAAAGGGGAGAGTGAAAAAGTTGGCTTAAAACTCAACATTCAGAAAACTAAGATTATGGCATCTGGTCCCATCACTTCATAGCAAATAGATGGGGAAACAATGGAAACAGTGATTGACTTTATTTTTGGGGGCTCCAAAATCACTGCAGATGGTGATTGCAGCCATGAAATTAAAAGATGCTTGCTCCTTGGAAGACAAGTTATGACCAACCTAGACAGAATACTCAAAAGCAAAGACATTACTCTGCCAACAAAGGTCCGTCTAGTCAAAGCTATGGTTTTTCCAGTAGTCATGTATGGATGTGAGTTTGTATAGAAAGCTGAGCTCCGAAGAATTGATGCTTTTGAACTGTGGTGTTGGAGAAGACTCTTGAGAGTCCCTTGGACTGCAAGGAGATCCAACCAGTCCATCCTAAAAGAGATCAGTCCTGGGTGTTCATTGGAAGGACTGATGCTAAAGCTGAAACGCCAATCCTTTGGCTACCTGAAGCGAAAAGCTGATTCATTTGAAAAGACCCTGATGCTGGGAAAGATTGAGGGCAGGCGGAGAAGGGGACAACAGAGGATATGGTTGGATGGCATCACCAACTCAATGGACATTAGTTTGAGCAAATTCTGAGAGTTGGTGACGGACAGGGAGGCCTGGCGTGCTGTAGCATATGGGGTCATAAAGAGTTGGACATGACTGAGCGGCTGAACTGACTGAACTGATAAAAGGGATTATTTTTCTTAATTTCTCTTTTTGGTAGTTTGTGGTTAGTGTATAAAAATGCAGTTGATTTTTTTATTTTTATTTTTTAACTTTATAATATTGTATTGGTTTTGCCATATATCAACATGAATCCATACAGGTAAAAAAAATAATAATAAATAAAATACAGATACCAATGTAAGCACACACACACAAAATGCAGCTGACTTTAGTATATTGATTTTGTATCCTATAGCTTTATTGAATTTATTAGTTGTAACAGTTTCTGCTGGAATCTTTAGGGTTTTCTATATATAATATAATGTAATCTGCAGATAATTTTACTTCTTCTTTCTGATTTGGGTGACTTTTTTTTTCTTGACTAATTGCCCTGGCTAGGACTTCCAATACAATGTTGAATAATACTGGTGAGAGTGAGTATCCTTATTCTTCAAAAAATAATATTTAACAGACTTTGTTTTTTAGAGCAATTTTAGGTTCAGGGCAAAATTGAGACATCCTGTAAACAGCCTGCTTGCATACGTGCGTACCCTCTCCTATTATCACCAGTCCCCACCACAGTGCTTCATTTGTTACAATTGATGAGTCTACATTGACGTATCATTATCATCCAAAGTCTCACTTTTGGCATTGAACCTCCCATGGGTTTGGACAAACTTATAGTGACATGTATCCACTATTATATATGATACAGAATAGTTTCACTTTCTAAAAATTCTCTGTTCTGCTTATTTATCCCTCCCTTTCTCCTAACCCCTGGCAACTACTCCTCTTTTTAACCTAGATATTATCTTCCAAGTCATGGGATTCATTGAGAGCTTTAAGAGAGAAACTGATGAAATTGGATATGCTTCTGGAAACTGAGGAATATGGTTTCTTCTGCATTGTAATTTTCTGACTGCTGACGTGTGGCATGGAGTAGGTACTCTACAGATATTGATTGGATGAATGAGTATGTTTTAGGGAGTGATGACTTCTCAGAGCCAGTCTTTGTATTTGCAAAAACAGAGTCTGTAGAGTAGATTCTGCCTGGGTTTGAGCTTCTACCCGAGAGCATCAGAGCTCTGCTTCCCCTGTGTTAGCGATCATCCAGACAGATGTCCCGCAGATCCTACTCACCCACCAGGATGGCCTCACAGCGGCGCCCACTGCCGTTCTTCCCAGCGTCGCGGGCTCCGCAGTGACTATGGAAACAGAAGACAGGGCAGGGATCGTCCGGCTCGTTCCAGCTTCATCTCTTTCTCCGTTGCTTTCTGTGCTGCACACGCAGACTGGAGCCATGACCTTCGACAAGCTGAGCAAATTATTTCCTGCTAATGAGCTTAATTATCTGGTTCTCTATTTGAGATAAACTTTAAAATGTTGTAAAGGCCTTCCAAGACCTTTTGTTCCTGCAGGAACTCATGGTAAAATGGTAGAATGCTCTGGCTCCACACAACCCAGAAGCTGAGGTTGCTCGGATAATGAGGCTGGTGCCCGCCTGCCTCTTCACACCCAAGACTTATTGGATGTCTACAACAAGTGGGCAGGAGAAAAATTACTATCCTTCTTTTACAGATGAGGAAACTGAGCCCCATGGATGAGTCACTGCAGCCTCTCCCATCCCGGTCTAACTCCCTTCCAGTTATGTGATGCTCTCTTCACTCGCTCGTTGGGAGCCTGGTGGTCCCTCCCTTAAGGACTTTGCCATAATAGGCTGACCGAATGAGAGAGACATCACTGGGAGCAATGATTGTTTCCTCTATTTCCTGATAGGAGAGAGTGAGGCCCAGATAGCCTGTTGGTCCCCAAGGCCTCAGGGAAGCAGAGCTCCCAGGGTCCCATCCTCCACACACACCATCAGCTGGGTACTATCTTCTCAAGGCTCTAGAGTTCCTCAGTCACCAACCTCCATTTCTTGAGCACCTAGTCCTCATCCAGAACAGTCTGGGCTTTGGAGAAGTTCTTCTCTGACTTACATTTGTTTATGAATCACCTGGAGAGCATGTTAAAATGCCCTGTAGTTCTGGGCTGGCCTCAGATTCTACTTTTATAATATGCCAGTGATGCTAATCTGCTGGTGCCCGGACCACACTTCAACCAGCACGACAGTAGAGAGAAGGAAAAACTGGAGGAAGCCTTGCCCTCAAATTGTTCCCTGACAGGTAGAGGGGAACAAGGTCAGAAGGGCAGAGGCCTTTGTAGTGCTCAAGGATTAACAGAGGTTTAAGGCATGGCTTAGGCATGGCTGGTGTCTGATGTTGTTTAGTGAACAGGTGATGAGAAATGATAAGAAAGGAGTACCCAACTGTGAATCAACAAGGGTGAACTGCAGGAGCCAAGTCCAACGAGCTCAGAAATGACTACTGATTAATGTACTCTCAAAGCACTAAGTTGAGGGAAATCAAAAAATAAGTCTTTAGCCTGCCATCTAGGGTTGTTGTTATTGTTGAGTTCCTAAGTCGTGACTGACTCTTCTGTGACCCCATGGACTGTAGCCCTCCTACATGGCTCCTCCGTCCATGTGATTTTCCAGGCAAGAATACTGGAATGGGTTGCCATTTCTTTCTCCAGGGGACCTTACCGACCCAGGGATCAAACCCACATCTCCTGTGTCTCCTGCATTGGCAGAAGGATTCTTTACCACTGAGCCACCAGGGAAGCCAGCTAGGGTAGTGACTTTCAAACTTTTTTTTGGACCATAACCAACAATAACACAATAAGGAATACATTGGTACACTTTGCGTGTGTGGGTGTATGTGTGTAGAAATAGGTATATGCACACACGTATACATATCTAATGCTGAAGCAAATGTCTCTAGAAATGATAGTAAAATTTTATTAAAATGTAATTTTTTTATCATCCCCTAGACATAACGGAGAAGGCAATGGCACCCCACTCCAGTACTCTTGCCTGGAAAATCCCATGGACGGAGGAGCCTTGTAGGCTGCAGTCCATGGGGTCGCTAAGAGTCGGATACGACTGAGTGACTTCACTTTCACTTTTCACTTTCATGCATTGGAGAAGGAAATGGCAACCCACTCCAGTGTTCTTGCCTGGAGAATCCCAGGGATGGCGGAGCCTGGTGGGCTACTGTCTATGGGGTCGCACAGAGTCGGACACGACTGAAGCGACTTAGCAGCAGCAGCAGCAGACATAAAGACAAAAGAATGAAGTAGGTGATACTGATGTCCAGTAAGCTCTGGGGTATGGCAAGGGGGCCACATGACCTGGCTGCAGTTGTGGAAGGATTCAGCCACTGCCCTCTAGGATCACTTGGGGGTGCTCCTGTCTGGCCAAGGCCGACCAGAAGCCAGAGGCAAGGGAGCTATGGTGATAGAGTCCAGGGAGGATGAGACCCTAGATCCCTAGCAGGATGATGAATAAACTTGGGGAGAGAATGGGGAGAGGGTTGGCAAATAGAGACTAGCCAACCCAAATATTTACACTTACCCTATGTGATATACTTTGATGTTTCCTATTTAGTGCTGTCTGTTATTTTACATTTCTTTTCCTCCCACCCTCCCCAGTCAGTCATTCTCTCCCTCCCTCCCTCATGCTGGTTGTTGCCTGCTAAAATTAATATACTCATCAGTGAGTTGTAACTTGTAGTTTGAAAACCACTGGTCTGAAATAAATAAGGCAAATGCGTTTTATTTGGGATACCAACTTTGAATAACAATGATAACCTGAAAAGTGAAAGTGAAAGCTGCTCAGTTGTGTCCGACTCTTTGCGACCCATGGTCTATACAGCCCATGGAATTCTCCAGGCCAGAATACTGGAGTGGGTAGCCTTTCCCTTTTCCAGGGAATCTTCCTAACCCAGGGATCGAACCCAGGTCTCCCATATTGTGGGTGGATTCTTAACCAGCTGAGCTACAAGGGAAGCCTGAGAATATTGGAGTGGGTAGCCTATCCCTTCTCTAGGGGATCTTCCCTACCCATGAATTGAACTGGGGTCTCCGGCATTGCAGGGGGATTCTTTACCAACTGAGCTATCAGGGAAGCCTCTGAAAGGCTATGTTAAAAAAGATTCTAAGATTGAATCTAGACTTGTTAGCAAAGAAAGGGTGAGCGATTGCACAGACCTGCCATTGATTTAGAAGTGGAAACTGGCAATCCCCATGCCAAGTATTGGCTGTCAATGATCTAAGAGTGCCATGTGATTGGGCAAGACACACATATCCAAACATCTTTCTAGTACAGGCCACGCTTGTGGGTACCACAGAGATACTCAGCAGCACTATGGGGATTTGAACGACCCAAAGATTAGAATTTAGAAAGAAAGGTTTCAGTCCACGTTTATCATGTTTATTGGTTTTTTCCATGTTCTTCTCTCCAGGTGGAAGTACTCAGTGGTGTGAGCTCTTTGGTGAATCAAAAATTGGGAACCAGTTCTCAGTGAGATTGAGAGAGGTCAAGAGCGGCGTTTCCCCAAAGAGAGTCTTTGTAGACCTCAGCGTGCACATGTCAGGGGTGGGTCTGGCCTGTAGAATTTCCAGGTAGCACCACAATGGCAGATGAATGATAAACCCGCAGGCGGTCAGCATCTTTGCAAAGCGAGCTCTGACCAAGTGTCCTCTGTGGGGGTCGGCCCAGCCCAGGTCGCGCTGAGGCTGATGTACAGCGTGTCTTACTTCACAGAGGAGCTTGTGACTATCCCTCCAGGGCCCAGCCCTGCCCTCTGCTTAGTGCACATCACGAGCTGCCATAGTGGGCCGTCCCCCCGAGAGCTGGGGAGAGCAGTGGCTTCCATCTCTGGGCTGGTGAGGGAGCTGCTCCCACAGGGCCAGAGAAATGGGGGAGCCACCCAGAGGAAGAGCTGCGGGGACTGAGAAGGGGGAGTGTGGGAATAGGACTCCCCCTAAGTCTCGTCTTGTCAGATTTGGGGAGATAAGCCTGACACATATAGTGATCGGTGGCAAAAAAGAAAAACAAATCAATGTGCCTTCTCACAAGACACATAATGTGAGAAGCCACACAGTGAAGAGAATCTCTGAGCCTAGGGAGGGTGCAGAGACGTCACCTCCTGTAGCAGCTCATGAGCAACATGGCCGCAAAGTAGAAGCAGGGCAGCGAGGACTCAGGACTCCCTGGCAGCCTGGAGTTAAGAGGACCACATACCAGTGATGAGCTCTGGTCCTGCTGATGGCCGGGGAAGCCCACATTTGCCCCACTCCCACGGGAGCCCAAAGGCAGGACTAGCTCTTCCTCTTGAGCCCGTCCTCTCTCCTCCTTCTGTTTCTGGGTACCTAGCGTTTTCAATACATATTTGATTGAAAAATAGATATTCCCTGTCAAGAGTACAATTCAGGAACATAAAATATTGACCTGGAATTATGGACAGAGCCCAAGTAAATGTCAATAGTATTTAAGGTCAAAATAAGCAGGGAAGACCAAGCGGCTGGAACTTCTATCCAGGCTGTCTGGAGAAGGATAGTTTCAGAGAAAGCCCAAAGCATTTTCATACTGAGATCCCAGATTTGCTAAAGCTATTATCTGCAACCAAATACCCTCTCTGTCAGAGTTACAGAGCTAGTCTGGGAAATAACCATGGTGGTTGTACCAAAGCCTTTGGTGAGAAATTGAAAAGAGCTAAGTTTATTTTAAAATTTCATTTATTAAAAAATTTTTTTAAATTTTTACAATGTTGTGTTGGCTTCCGCCATACAGCTACATGAATCAGCCACAACTACACACATATCCCCTCTGTCAGGGCTGAGTTCAGATCCAGTTGGATTTCTTATATGAAGAGTTGGGAGGTAGGTCTGCCAACCTCAGTTCAGTTCTCTCTGTCTCTATCTCTGTCTCTTTCTCCCTCCTTTTCTCTTGTTCTCCCCTGCTTTTCTGTTCCCTTCTCTCTTTTGTTATCTTTCAGTTTGTCCAACACAGAGGAGACTGGCGCGCTACAGTCCATGAGGTCACAAAGAGTCAGACGTGACTTAGTGACTGAAAGACAATACCATGGTTCACGCCCACATCTCTTCTCTCAATCCTTGCATGTAAACATCAACACATCTGTAAAAGCCAAGAAATGCAGATGATTGGCAGCACCATCCTGCAGGAAGAAACATGAAGTTAATTCTTAGTAAAAGGAGAGTTGAGAGTTTGATGGTCAACAGTTCAAACAAGATTCACGGGGGATCTTATTTCCTAGCATGTTGCTCAGGCTGGAGCAAAGCAGGCATTAAGGAGGGAAATGCATTGCTCAAAGTCACATGAAATTACCACCTTCCTTCCACTATATTGAACAATCTACGTGGTCCGAGGCTACCAAGGAGCTGATTCTAGGCACTGAGCCAAATCCAGTCAATTAAGAGAAGTCGGGAGTGTTTAAGATCTAGTAACTCCATCTATCAGTAGAATTGAAGTGTTCAATGGAAGATAGCCCGGAGGCTCATCACAAATTTTTCTTGACTTTGAAAAAATTGGCTTAAGGGATTTTTTTTTAAAGTTTCAAAGGTTCTTGATTGGAATTTTAACGTGTATCTTGCAGCTTGATTACAGCTAGAAAGCAGGAGGTAGCTCAAATAAATTCACAATCTCAGCTGTCCAGCACAGTGATAAAGAATAAACTGTTAGAGGGACTTCCCTGGTGATCCAGTGGTTAAGACTGCGAGCTTCCAGTGCAGGAGGCATGAGTTTGATTCCTGGTCAGGGAACTATTAATAAGATCCCGAAAGTCACATGGGCTTCCTGGGTGGTGCTAGTGGTAAAGAATCAGCCTGCCAATGCAGGAAACATAAGAGACATGTGTTTGATCCCTGAGTCTGGAAGATTTCCTGGAGGAGGGCGTGGTAATTCACTCCAATATTCTTGTTTGGAGAATCCCCATGGACAGAGGAGCCTGGAAGGCTACAGTCCATGGAGTTGCAAAGAGCTGGACACAACTGAAGCGACTTAGCATGCATGCACACACACACAACCCACCCAGCATGGCCAAAAAATTAATTAACAGGCACTTTATTAAAAAAAAAAAAAAAGAATAAATTCACAGAACTCCTTAGAGGGGCAGAGAATTGGGAGATGGGTTCAGAGAGAAGGTGACCCTCAGAAAGATTTCACCTGAAATGGCTAAGAACTATTATAAGGCCATTATTTTCAGTTTGTAGTTACACCTACTTATGTCTCTGAGTCTTTTTGCTAAAGAAATAATTAAGACCACTAGTACAAGTCCTGTTTTGACGCCATGTGATATTATGGTGTAATCTTACCAAGACAAGAGGACTTCTCTCAACCTCAATCACTATCACCAGGAAAGAGATACATAGTGTACAGGGTAACCTTCCAAGGCAGCTCCAAAGTATACATGAAAATAAGTTAATTTAGCTGGAGTTTCAAGAAAAAAAAAAATTCAAGGAAGCTTCTGAGCAAATAAGTTGTAATAATAGTAATAACATAGTATCCATGGTAGTAAAGCAAAGGAACTGTGGATAATGGGACTCCACTATTAAAAAGGCAAATTCTATCTCCATTCCTGCCTGCTCTGCTAGACTTGTGTGTGGCCAGAGAGGAGGGGGGAGGTGACAGGGACTGATGGAGAAGCCTACTCCTAAGTATGGAGGTAAGTCTGAAAACTTGATTTGATCTCCTCGAGGCGAGCTCAAGGTGGTATCTTGCTGAGGAGACGGGGTGAGGGACTGAGTAGCTTCCACTACTTCACCCTCTATGGAGAACACTTTCTCCCCTCTCGGCATCTTCTGGGTTACCCTATACACACTAACCAGTGCTGAGATGCTCAGGGTCAGGATCCGGATATGGTCTGGTGTGGTGGCATTGATGTCTGCATAAAACAGGGCAGAGAGAAGCAGCTCTTTGTGATCACCCCAAATGCACCAGAAGCCTATGTGAGGGTTTGGGCAAAAGGCCTGTGATCAGAAATGAAGGGACTCCTGTAGCTAGGATGCTTTTCTTGTCGAGTGTGGGGGCTGGCCCTATTGAGCCATAGATCTCTTCTCTGAGATATGATGGATACATCTATGTTCAAATCCTCCTCTGGACATGGGCTTCTGCTGTCCCAATAGTTTGATGTTACATGACAACAAGGAGTCCCAATACTATAACGACAGGAGACTTGGCCCCCCCGGTCTTTCCTCCCCACACTTCTAGCCCTGAGCCGCCTCTCTTCTTTGAATTACTATTGTATCTCTTTACCTAGGGCTTCCCTGGTAGCTCAGCTGGTAAAGAACCCACCAGCAACGCAGAAGACCTTGGTTCAATTCCTGGGTCAGGAAGGTCCCTTGGAAAAGGTATAGGTTACCTACTCCAGTATTCTTGGGCTTCCCTGGTGGCTCAGGCAATAAAGAATCCACCTGCAACACCAGAGATCTGGGTTCAGTCCCTGGGTTGGGAAGATCCTCTGGGGGAGAGCATGTCCACCCACTCTAGTATTCTTACCTGGAGAATCCCCATGGACAGAGGAGCCTGGCAAGCTACAGTCCATGGGGTCATAAAGAGTTGGGCACGACTGAGCGACTAAACACAGCACAGCACAGCTCTTTACCTGCTGTTTAGGATGGGGATTACTAGAGGCCACGTTGTGAGTCTTGTGCCTCTGTGTTATGGTCTGTAAATAGTACTATTCCTGTTGGACTCTAAGTTTCCCCAGGGAAGTGAGTGCCCAGCCCAGGGCCCAGCACACAGAAAGTATTAATATCACTGCTGTCATCTCTCGGCTGGGAAATGAAAAGGTGCAGGAAATGACTGTCATCTCCCTTTGTCACTGGAGCCAGACCCCAAGTAAACAAGGGATACTGTCTGTGGAATAAACAATCCCACGTGAGGTTCTTCAGAAGCTAAAGCAGCTGTTGGAGGTGTCCGTCCTGCTGGGAGAGCAGGACTTCCCAGAGGGTGAAGCCTGGGCTGCAGCTGTACTCCTAGATGTTTCCAGGGATGGAAGAGAAGAGCTGGGTCACCTGAAAACTCAAGCCTATGGACCTTGTAGGGGGTTTGCTCAACTTTTAAAGAGGTTCTGTTTTCAAATGAGGGACTACTAAAGAGGTAGTGCTTCAAGCTAACAAAACCCACACCTCAGTTCTGCTGCAGAAACCTTGATCAGGGACTGAATTAGCTTGCTAGGGCTGCCCTAACAAGGTACCCCAGATTGGGTAGCTAAACCACAGAAATTTGAAGTGAAGTTAAGTGTTAGTCGCTCAGTCTTGTCCAACTCTTTGAGACCCCACGGGCTGTAGCCCATCAGGCTCCTCTGTCCGTGGGATTCTTCAGGCAAGAGTATTGGACTGGGTTGCCATTCCCTTCTTCAGGGGATCTTCCCAACCCAGGGATTGAACCCTAGTCTCCCACATTGCAAGAAGATTTTTTTACCATCTGAGCCACCAGGGAAGCTCAAACCACAGAAACTTACTTCCTCACAGCTCTGGAGGCTAGAAGTCTAAAGTCAAGGTGTCAGGAGGGTTGATTTCATTCTAAGGCCTCTCTTCTTGGCTTGCGGATGGCCATCTTCCTTCAGTGTCTTTACATGGTCTTCTCTCTGCATATATAGGCTTTAATCTCCTTTTTGTATGAGGACTCCAGTCATATTGGGTTAGGGTCCACCCATATAATCTCATTTTACCTTAATTGCCTCTTTGAAGAGTCATATCTCCAAATATAGATTCTGTGGTACTTTAAGATAGGAATTTGAGGGGACACAATTTAACCCATGATAGCAACTTTGGGCAACATTGAATTTTATTCAGTTGAACTTTATTGAGTTTCTTCAACAAGGTTATCGAGAACCTATATTGCACTCTCAGTTGCTGGGGATATCACAGTGAACTCACAGACATTCTGGTGTAGAGAAACAAGGAAAACTATATAGCATGTCGAATAATCATATAGGCTACGGAGGAAGTGGGAGTGAAAGGGGAGGGTGAAAATGTTGCTTAAAACTCAACATTCAGAAAACTAAGATCATGGCATCTGGTCCCATCACTTCATGGCAAATAGATGGGGAAACAGTGGAAACAGTGACAGACTTTATCTTGGGGGGTTCCAAAATCACTGCAGATGTTGACTGCAGCCATAAAATTAAAAGACACTTGCTCCTTGGAAGAAAAGTTATGGCCAACCTAGACAGCATATTAAAAAGCAAAGACATTACTTTGCCAACAAAGGTCTGTCTAGTCAAAGCTATGGTTTTTCCAGTAGTCATATATGGATGTGAAAGCTGGACTGTGAAGAAAGCTGAGCACCGAAGAATTGATGCTTTTGAACTGTGGTATTGGAGAAGACTCTTGAGAGTCCCTTGGACTGCAAGGAGATCCAACCAGTCCATCATAAAGGAAATCAGTCCTGAATATTCATTGGAAGCACTGATGCCGAAGCTGAAATTCCAATCCTTTGGCCACCTGATGTGAAGAGCTGACTCATTTGAAAAGACCCTAATGCTGGAAAGATTGAAGGCAGGAGGAGAAGGGGATAACAGGATAAGATGGTTGGATGGCATCACCAACTCAATGGACATGAGTTTGAGTAAGCTCCGGGAGTTGGTGATGAACAGGGAGTCCTGGTGTGCTGCAATCCATGGGGTCGCAAAGAGTCAGACACGACTGAGCATCTGAACTGAACTGAACTGAACTGAACTGATGGAAGAAGTAAGAGCAGAGTCTGGGCTTAGGGCGTGTCATCTAACCCATCCCCCACCTCCAGGCAGGCCTGAGTGTAAATCTCCCACAAGGGTGGGTTCATGGAGGAGGGGAAAGATGAGATGCAACATCTTTCCTTTGTGACTATTGACTCTGCTTTTTCCATAAGACAGACATGCTCTTTCCCACCCCTACCCTGATCATATGTCTCAGCATGGTCACAAGAGGCTCTGTGAACAAGGCTGTGACTGGCTCTCCCCAGATGAGAGCCACGGATGGAGAGACAGTCAAGGCACTCACCCCATGGCCTGGGAGCCAGGAGCATAAAAGTCGACAGCATTTCCTCCATCGATGAAATCCTGACAGTCTGTTAATCCTGTTACTAAGGAGTGCCGACATCCACTGCAGGCTGACTCTGTGCCAGACACTGTGCTCTGTGCCTGGTCTTCGTCATCCTCCCCAAAGCCCGAGGAGCACTATTCTGTTTCACATTTACAGATTAGGAAACTGAGGCTTCGAGAGGTTCTGGAACTTGCCCCCATATCCATCTGATACATCATCAGAACTTTAGCCTCCCTTAGTCACTGTGCTGAGCTATTGAAGAAAGAGTAAGTCACTGGGAGAGCTGGAGTTGGAGGTTGATTCTCGTTGGCTTCTTAACACTTTTATCCTCAATTAAAGCTGCCAGCATAGCACCTCACCAAAAGAGTAATAAATCTTATATCCAATAAGCAAGTGCCAACCTTAAACCATGCAACATTTTCAACATAAATTTTCCTAACAATTATAACTCATTACTTTGACACAAGGCATGAACGACTGCAGTCTGTCCGAGGTGATGAGGAAAACACTGGCCATGAGCCCAGAAAGTTGGTCTTTGACAGCAGTGTGAAATATTTCACACCAGTTTCTAGGAAGTGTCACTGGCTGTCCCGATGACACTGAAGTCTTCTCGTGGTTGCAAGGAGTCTTAACACATACTCCTCCTGGTGTTTTGGGACTCTTTGGCAGCTTGCGGGCCAGGTGGATAAAAGAAGTCCTTCTTTAGGATATTTGCTCTCCCAAAGGCATTCTGAGTTCTCTCAAGGTCAATGTTTTTGCTGCTGAGCATGATGCTCTATCTGCAGAACTCCAGAGCCCCTTTCCCTTTTGTCTGAAAGTAAATCTTTGCTTTGGGGACAATGTCCTCTTTTGTTTAGTGTGATGGTGAGAGTTTAGCTAAAAATCCAATGTTGGTGTATAACTGCATATCAGAGGGGCCGAATATGCTTCATCTGGTTTTTAGTCATTTGGCTGCTACATCTGTGTGTTGCCCGTTCACATGGTTTGCCCACTTCTACCTTTTTTAGGGGTGTCTTTTCCTTCTTCATTTTGAAGAGTTGTTGAGATACTTCGACTATGAATCTCTTGCTGATGACACATTGGCAAATATCTCTTCCCAATTTGGGACTCATCTTTTTACTTTATTATAATGTATATACACTTTGTTATACAAAAATTTGGGGCTTCCCAGGTGACACTAGTCATAAAGAACCCGCCTGCCCGTGCAGGAGACATAAGAAATGCAGGTTGGATCCCTCGGTCAGAAAGATCCCCTGGAGAAGGAAATGGCAACCCACTCCAGTGTTCTGGCCTGGAGAAGCCCATGGACAGAGGAGCCTGGCAGGCTACAGTCCAGGGGGCCGCAAAGAGTCGGACACAACTGAGGAGACTGAGCACGCATACAAAAATATTAACTTTAACCTTGGATTTATACATTTTTTGCTTTTATAGTATGTGCTTTTGGGGTCTGAAATATTATTTACAGACTCTGCTCCACATCTTCTAACTCCACTCTGCTGCTGCTGCTGCTAAGTCGCTTCAGTCATGTCCGACTCTGTGCGACCCCATAGATGGCAGCCCACCAGGCTCCCTCGTCCCTGGGATTCTCCAGGCAAGAACACTGGAGTGGGTCGCCATTTCCTTCTCCAATGCATGAAAGTGGAAAGTGAAAGGGAAGTTGCTCAGTCGTGTCCGACTCTTAGCGACCCCATGGACTGCCACCTACCAGGCTCCTCCATCCATGGGATTTTCCGCTCTACTCCACCAACAAATATTATACATCTATAGTTTTTCTAAAAGTTTCATTTGAGATTTCATAGTTGCTGTTTTGTTTGTTTGTTTTGTTTTGGCCGCAGTGCACAGTTGTGGGACTTTAATATTTTAGTTCCCTGACCAGGGATTGAACTTGGACCATGGTGGTGAAAGTGCGGAGTCCTAACCACTGGGCTGCCAGGCAAATCCTATAACTGCTATTTTAAGCATATTGTTCAGAAGGCTGTGACATAAGGTGTCACAGTAAGTATGTATGTACCCTTGGAGCATATGACTATGTTCCCTAAGGATGAGATTTTTCTCTTTTGGTGGTGCTGGTGTTGAGTTATTGAACACATCTCTAATTCTGGAATCCATCTAGGTCTCATTTGTGGAATGTGCTCTTTCTCCCCTCATTCTACCTAGTAATTATTAATAACATTGCAGCTGCTTAAGCATCTAAGAATATTAAAAAATTTTCCCATCATATTATCCTCCACAGCACTTTGACATAATCTATATCTGTATCTGTGTCTTGATCTGTCTGCTTATCTATTAATAGGTTGTGAAGTTGGCACACATTATGTGTGTGTCTTGGTAACTTACATTTTTCTACCTATGTCTTGTGTGGAACAATATCAAAATTAATGTAAGTTTTCATAACATTGAAGTTAACCCATATAGGGCACCCTGGCCTTATAACATAAAATACTAGAATATTAGAATAAGCAGGGTTGTGATATACTGCTAACAAGCCCAGGGCCTGAACTCCAGTATTGTCCTGCTCCCAGAAGGGGTGAGGACACACCAGGTGGCTTCAGTCTCATAGCTCCACCATCTTCACATGAGGCCTCTTCAGTCATTGGGTGAGGGAGGCGGGGGTGGGACACACCTGGAGGATTGCTCTGGCTCTTCTATGCGTTGGCCTAGAATTGGGGCCTGTCACTCCCACCCACAGCTGATTGGTCAGACCCTGTCATGGGATCCCACCTCCCCCCAACAGCTGATTGGTCAGAACTTGTCATGGGATCCCACCTCCCACCCACAGCTGATTGGCCAGACTCTGTCAGGGGATCCTACCTCCCCCCAACAGCTGATTGGTCAGACCCTGTCATGGGATCCCATCTCCTCCCAACAACTGATATGTCAGACCTTGTCATGGGATCCCACCTCCCCACCCCCCCACAGCTGATTGGCCAGATCCTGTCATGGGATCCCACCTCCCCCTCACAGCTGATTGGCCAGACTCTCTCATGGGATCCCACCTCCCCCCACAGCTGATTGGCCAGACCCTGTCATGGGATCCCACCTAACTGCAAGGGCACTGAGGAATGTAAAGGAGCAGGTGGACTATTTGGTTAAGCATCACAGGTGGCCAGTCTGAGGTGAATAGGCCATCCACAAAATGTGTACCTCAGTGACTGAGAATTAACTGTAGCTGGTATTTTGAGTCCTGCTTTAAACTCACAGGACAGGGTGCTTTGCATGCAAATATTAACTAGGAAAATGCCTTCTGAGATGAGGGGACAGGGAGAAAGGCAAGAACATGCAAGTCATCAGAGGTGATGGAAAGGAGAGAGAGCTTTCAATCTCAGCTCTGGCTTTGACCACGCGGATTCTCGTTTGCAGGTAGGAGGGTAATTGAGAAATAAAGCAAAGCAAGACAATGAGAGGATTTCCAAGAATTTTCAGGTAAATAACAAATGTTTCAGGTGTACATGAAAGTCAAGGTCTGTGAAGGAACTATTTGCTGAGAAGCCATGTGAATGATTTATTGATTGGCTAGAAGAAATCATGGACAAGACGTTCTTTGTCAGGGGATGCTCACAAAAGAAAAGGAGGGGGTCAGGCCAGAAATACCTGAGCAGCTTCCAAATGACAGAGACCTGAGAAAGAAAAGGAAAAGAGATTCTCTAGTCCCCCATGCCTTTATATATTCTGCAAAAACTATCATTAAGTTGGTATTTAGGACGAGAAAAGGTGAAAACACACCACAGGTGATATTCAAGGGGGGAAAAAGTAGTAGGAAGAAAAGGAACAGGTTTCCAGTGACAGAAAGTGAGGAGAGGCAAGCAATCATTGTTTTCCAATGGCAGGAGATAAAAAGTGTAGCTGAAAAGTACGCCCGACCTTCCGGCAAGGCACATATCAGACTTGGGAGCGCGGAGACAAAGAGAGAAGAGTCACCTGGGAGAAGGAGCCAGAAAGCAGTGGCTGGATGCAAAGTGGAGGCCATTGTGGGTGCTGAGGAGATAACAGGGAATGTGGAGAGCCGAAGAGCAAAGCTGAATGATAAGCAACGCGCAGTGAAGAGAGAGAAAACCAGGGGAAAGGCTGAGATTAATTCCCATAAAGATGTTTTTAGCAGAGGCCAAGAGTCTGGGAAGAAATGATCCGAGGGACTAGAGGCTTTGGGGAACCTCACGATTCCAAATTTGTGAGCAAAATGCAGTGCTGGTATCAAACCCCGAGTCCCAAGCCGCACTGATCGTAAAGCGGTCACTGTAGACTGTGTCCTTCCTAAGTGTCAACTGTAGCCCCTGCTGCATTAAGCACACGTCTCACTGGGCTTGCGGTGAGAAACGAGTCATAACAAACAGTAAATAAGAGCTCATGAGAGTATTTGCTCTGTGCTGGGCCCTGTTCTAAAAGCCTGACATGTGATAACTCATTTAATGTTCACGCCAACCCCGCCTTCACTTTCCTGTGCCTCTGTTTCTTTGTTTTTTTAAAAAAATAATCTTTATTTTATTTGGCTGTGCCAGGTCTTCGTTGTGGCACGGGATCTAGTTCCCTGACCAGGGATCAAACTCGGGTCCCTTTCATTGGGAGTGTGGAGTCTTAACCAAAAGGACCACCAGGGAAGTCCCCTGTGCCTCTGTTTCTTCACCTATAAATCAGAGCACGAGAGGACCCACTGGTAAAGTGAGGCAAGGGCTAGTGTTCATTTGCAGGCAGGGCCACTTTCTCCTGTTGGCTTTGTTGGAATGACCTCAATGCTTGGGAAAAAGGAAGGGGCAGAGAATCTGGGAGGTGGAGATGGGGAGAGGGGTGATGGTAACTAGAGCTTCTGCTGCTCAGTTCTGGCTGACTCACTCCTCTGCCCTCTCACTTGTCCATATAGGTCACATCTCAGTTGGGCTTAAGAAGCAGAGACGTGGTAAAATCACAGGGCTGGCTGACTGCACACAGACAGAACTAGACTGAGAACTAGAGGTTTCCTGATTCCCCGGGGAATGAGGCGGTTTTCTCCAGCAGATCAGGCTAAGCCCTGGAGCAGAGGGAACACTTTTGAAAACAGAGGGCAAAGGTCAGTATGGAGCTGGGGCGAGATCAGCAAATATGCCCAGGAGTGCTTAGTGACAGGTGAAAGTTTAAAAGACAGGGGTTAAGTTTCTATCATAGGAAAGGGGTAGTTCAGCGCAGGAGGTCCCAGAACCTACAGTGTTTTCTCATCGACTTGCTGTGGCCCCAAGGAGCCCAGAGAAGGGCAGCATGACTCTAGACTTCTCCAGAAGTGAGCTGGCTACCAACCCTCATCTGTTCTACCATCCTCAGTCTTAAGTCTGAGGATTTGAAATTCTGAGTCTTTCCCTTTGGTAAACCAGAGCAAGTGTCTCTAACTTTCATCCGACTCCACTGGTCTCCTGGGGTCAGTCCCTCCATCTGCTTCCTTTCCTGTTATATCCCCATTTATGGCTGTGACTGTCCTTTGTAATAAGGGATCAAGAACTGTACCTGTTCTTCCAAATATGGCATCGTTTATTGTGTCCTAATGCAAAAATAGCTTCCTCGGACTTAAACTGGCCAAGATTCTCTTATTTGTCATGTTTTTGTAGTCATCAAAGAAGCAGAGGAGGGAAAGCTTCTTGGAAGCCTGTTTGTCTCTGAAAATCAGACGATTCATAGAAACCTCAAACCAAGAGAGACAGGAGCAGCTTATGAAATGTAGGCTCCTACCTCCAAGCCTCCAAGCCTGCCAAGGACCTGAACCCTCTAAGATCAGTCACTGGGATTAAACCTCATATGTAGTCTCAGAAATTTCTCTCACTCCACTGCCGCCTACATTCTCCAATACTTTTGGGGAGGGTGGAAAATGGGCCCTTCCTTCCTCCACTGGTGAGATGTGAGATACTACAGTCTTTCTGGAGAGCAAGAATCCTTGGCACACATATATAGTTTTTAACCCAGTACATCTATGTCTGGAAACATATCCTAAGGAAATAATCAGACTATTGCACGAAGATGCAATGGCCAAGAATGTCCAGTAGACCATCATTTATTGGAAACAACCTGAAATGTCCAACAGTAGCAACTAATTAAATAAACCACGAAATTGTCAACAGTGGACTATGTGCATAGTGAAAGTGAAGTTGCTCAGTCGTGTCCAGTTCTTTGCGACCCCACGGACTATAGCCTGCCAGGCTCCACCGTCCATGGGGTTCTCCAGACAAGAATAGTGGAGGTTGCCATTTCCTTCTCCAGGGGATCTTCCTGACCCAGGGGTTGAACCTGGGTCTCCCGCATTGAGGGCAGATGCTTTACCCTCTGAGCCACCAAGGAAGCTTAGAGTATGTACATACTTATTTTAAATGATATTAATATATACTTTCATGGCAAGCTATGATATACGATGAAAAAAAGTGAGTTACAAAACAGTATCTAGGGGACAATCCTGTGTTTGTATACACATCTTGAAAAACTTTGTGACAATACATAGAAAGATGTCAATACTGGTTTTCTTATGGGAGTGGGAAGATGTGATATAATTTTTTCTTTATCTTTTATTTTCTTCTATAATGAATAGGATTAAAAATAAACAAATAGATACATTAAAAAAATCAATTTAGAATTATCCATGTTTCTTCTCCCAAATCAAGGTGGTACCATTTTCTGAACTATCCTTGAAAAGAGAGAATGTGGAAAATATTTCCCCTCATTTATTAATTTTACTTTATTCAGATTGTAGTGAATCCAAATGTGGTTTTGAAGAGGAAAAGGTATCACAAAGATTCAGTCTGCACAGCATATATATATGAATCTGTGTGTGTATAAGTCTAAACTAGGAAGGGTTAGCCTCTTTGCCTTTTTAATAAATGTTTGATTATCACTGTTGTTCCTAGCCTAAGAACAAGGCAAGCGATAACTTTTTATTCCCAAATCTTAGCCCAGTGCCTGATACATAGTAAACGCTTAATACTTATGTGACATGTGTATGGATTTTTGAGCTAAAGTATTTGTAGCACCTTTTGGTAACGTAATGCTTGCTCTTCCATCAGGGTATAATGGCTCTGTAGGTCAACAGCATGGTGCAGAAAGCAGAGTAATGGGTGTGATGAATCAGGCTGACCTGTGTTCAAATGCTCTGTTCTCTGCTACTCATGAGCAGGTTAGTCTTCTATTTCCTCTCTCATAATATGGGAATGATAATTGTAAGGATGAGAATTTGAAATTTTCCTTCTTTCAAACCCCTTCTTGTGGATTTCACCTTACAGTCTTTGAAAACTATTTAGACACAGACCAGTGTTAAAATCCATCCATGGAAGCCATTCTGTGTAACTCAAGATGCAAGTAACCTTCTCAAGAATAAAAGCACAGCAGCATCTAAGGCTCTGTCTGAGAGTGCTTACTCCCAGCTTTCAAGGATGATATGGAAAGAAACTGTTTGCCCAGAAATGGTGGATTATAAAGTAGCCTTATCTCAGCTCAGGATCTCTCTGTAAATAAGTCAAGGCTCAGAGCTACTCTGTGAAAGCGCTGGAAATGTTTGAGGGCTTAAAATAGCAAAATGCTTTGAAGAAACCCATTTTCCTAATGGAAAAAAAAAAGAACGCACGAGAAAACTGACCATCAGTTATTTATATACAGCCCAGGCTTCAGCATGCGACAAAAGTGATCACTGCTGACCTACAGTTGTCTTCAGAAATTAGCTCCACCATCTTCATGGAGGTTGGAGATGAAAGACAGAGTGAGCCAGATGACCACTGCCCACAGCCTTTCCTTAGGGAGGTTCTATGGCTGAACTTCATGAAATAGTTTCCTTAGACATTACATGGGCTTGGTCTCTGCTGATACCATTTAGGTCAATAATTTGGCCAAGTAATCAGAAAGATAACAGAAGAGGTTGGCAATGAAGTATGTAGAAAAATGGCCCATATACTCTCCTTTGCTTTTATGAGTATATTACAAGGCCAAAAATAAATATAATACAAATCCCCTGTATTTGCTAGAGTCTGGGGAATACAAAGCATATTGACTCTTGAGATTTTTCAGTGTGTGAGTGTGTGTGTGTGTGTGTGTGTCTGTGCACCTTTTCCCTTACTGAATGACATATTTCATGGAGCTGTGTAAAGATACCCCCTGCCCTGCCTCGCCTTCCCTGGATATATGGGGAAATGCTCCTCTGTAGTATATTGTGCAGAGAAGGCAGTGGCATCCCACTCCAGTACTCTTGCCTGGAAAATCTCATGGACGGAGGAGCCTGGTAGGCTGCAGTCCATGAGGTCGCTAAGAGTTGGACACGACTAAGCGACTTCACTTTCCCTTTTCACTTTCATGCACTGGAGAAGGAAACGGCAACCCACTCCAGTGTTCTTGCCTGGAGAATCCCAGGGAGGGGGGAGCCTGGTGGGCTGCCGTCTATGGGGTTGCACAGAATTGGACACGATTGAAGCGACTTAGCAGCAGCAGCAGTATATTGTGAAAAGAGATGGGTGGCCAGGCCCACTGATGAATACACTGAAATGTTCCCCCTAAGTCATAAGTAAATCTGTTGGCTTTTAAAGTTGTTCTTGCTGTTGTTCAGTCGCTCAGTCCCATCTGACTCTTTGCGACCCCATGGACTGCAGCATGCCAGGCTTCCCTGTCCTTCACCGTCTCTCAAAGCTTGCTCAGACTCACGTCCATTGAATTGGTGATGCCATCCAACCATCTCATCCTCTGTCGCCCCCTTCTTCAATCTTTCCAAGCATCAGGGTCTTTTCTGATGAGTTGGTTCTTTGCATCAGGTGGCCAAAGTATTGGAGCGTCAGCTTCAGCATCAGTCCTCCCACGTAATATTCGAGCTTTAGAGCTACTCTGACCTGCACTTTGGCGTTGGTGGCCCCCATGTCATGGTTTTGAAGCTATCTCGTTCCTGCTGCTTGTGGCACTGGCTGCCCTGTCATTGATGAAGTCAGGTGAGTTCTTCTCTGAAAGCAGAGTCTGTCTACCTGCCATCCTGGGGGAGTTATGCTTCCCGGATTCTCTCCAACTGGAAACATCCCTGAGTTGCTCTCAGCCCTGCTCCTAAGCTCAGAGTATCCGGGGTAGCTCCTGATTCTATTTACTTTTCTTGGACCAAGGCACCTTCCTGGGGAGGCTCAGTCTTAGGGATAGGGTGATGAGGTGCTAGGAAGGGGCCACCGAAGACACCCACGTGCTGCTACATCCACAGGTGGGCGCATTAGACTTCTGTGCTGCTCTGGTTCTATTTCCCTCACTCAGTGCTAAAATAGATAATCACACTGAGATGGGGGTCAGGCCAGTCAAACAAAGGAACTCTGAGGTTGGCCTGCAATGTGAAAACTGTCAATTATCCTATTTTATGTCCTCCCTGCTTTTCTCGGAGCAGGGTCCTCATTTCCATTAGACCAATTTGGTACAATGCTGCATGTTCCAATCCTTTTACCATCTTATCTGAACAAGAGAAATGAGTGCAAATGAATGGGGAGGAGGCTAGGGAGGGAGGGAAGGAAGAAAAGGACATGGGAAGGAAGGAAGAGAATCCTTTTGAAGGGTGATTTTTCACTCCCGTCTTGACAATTTGTTAAAAGCCGATGTAACATCCTAATGAGAGCAGGTTGCTGCTATACAACGAGGGTGATTCTAAGTCAGAAGTGACCTGTTTTAAAACCTTGGTTATCTAATTTTGAGACTCTTAGTCTAGAAACAAGGAGGTCCTCCCAGATTCCGTGTGGTTTCTCTGTGGAACACAGAGCATGGCTCAGAAGACCCTGGGCACAGAGAATCAGGGCCCCACCTGTGGGCCACCTTCTCAGGAGTTGAGGACAGTGCGTCACAGTACGGTGAAGTGAGGAGGTTAACCCTTTCCTCTGTGACCTATCACAGGCATACATAGCAAAATATTTGAAAACACCTCATATTTGTTTTTCGTGGCTGTAGAACAAATTATGACAAAGGGGCTTCCCAGGTGATGCTAGTGGTAAAGAACTCACCTGCCAATGCAGGAGACGTAAGAGATGTGGGTTCAATCCCTGGGTGGGGAAGATCCCCTGGAGGAGGGCATGGCAACCCCCTCCACTATTCTTGCCTGGAGAATCCCATGGACAGAGAAGCCTGCAGTCCAAATAGGGTTGCATAGGGCTGCAGTCCATAGGATTGCAATGAGTCAGACAAGACTGAAGTGCCTTAGCACATTAAACGATGTATGTTATCCCTGTTTCTATTGGTCGGGAACAAGCACAACTTTACTGGGTCCTCTGGTCAGGGTCTCACGAGGCTGCAGGTAAGGCTTCAGCCGGGCTGTGTTCTCACTGGAGGTTCCACTGGAGAAGAGTCTGTCTACATGCGTGTCAGGCTGTAGGCAGAATTCATTTCCCTGCAGTCGTGTGACCGAGAGCTCTTACTTTTTGCTGGTTCTGGGCTGGAGGTGGCCCATAGGTCCTTGCCACATGGGCTTCTCCAAATTTACTGCTTGCTTCCTCAAGCCTGCTAGAAAGGGTTCCAGCTCCAGGATGCTAACACGGAATGGTGACCACCACCTTTGCGTGTTCTTGTTGACTAGCCAAGTTCCGGGCCCTGTCCACACTAAAAGGAAGGGGATCACACAAAAGCGTGGGCTCCAGGAGGTGAGGTCACTGGTGTGTGTGTGTTGGGGGAGGTCACCAAGGATTTGTCTACCACACACCTGGAATCTCTTCCCACCTCTCTCATCACTCTGACTTTATTGGAATTCTCTCCCAAACCATCTGAAGCCATATTCTCTAAGGATCTTCAGTGGGGTCACTAGCCATCCCAGGTTGCCCCAGACTGGTTTAGTTGAGCACTGAAAGTCCTGCATTCTGGGAAACCCCTCCATCTCAGGCAAACCAGAACAGCTGGTCGTTCTAAGCAGACCTCAGGTCCTCTTTGGTTTCTCTTTTTTCCCCCAGTATTAGGGATAAATTCTGACAGAATGTGGTCCACTGGAGAGGGAATGGCAAATCACTTCAGTATTCTTGCCTTGAGAACCCCATGAACAGTATGAAAAGGCAAAATGATAGGATACTGAAAAAGGAACTCCGCAGGTCAGTAGGTGCCCAATATGCTACTGGAGATCAGTGGAGAAATAACTCCAGAAAGAATGAAGGGATGGAGCCAAAGCAAAAAGAATACCCAGCTGTGGATGTGACTGGTGATAGAAGCAAGGTCCGATGCTGTAAAGAG
Organism: Bos mutus; assembly: GCF_027580195.1. Lineage (NCBI taxonomy): Eukaryota > Metazoa > Chordata > Mammalia > Artiodactyla > Bovidae > Bos > Bos mutus. Next base: position 16,225,067 of record NC_091632.1, read on the forward strand.
CAATATTGCATAGGAACCTGGAATGTCAGGTCCATGAATCAAGGCAAATTGGAAGTGGTCAAACAAGAGATGGCAAGAGTGAATGTCTACATTCTAGGAATCAGTGAACTGAAATGGACTGGAATGGGTGAATTTAACTCAGATGGCCATTATATCTACTACTGCGGGCAGGAATCCCTCAAAAGAAATGGAGTGGCCATCATGGTCAACAAAAGAGTCTGAAATGCAGTACTTGGATGCAATCTCAAAAACAACAGAATGATCTCTGTTCGTTTCCAAGGCAAACCATTCAATATCACAGTAATCCAAGTCTATGCCCCAAGCAGTAACGCCGAAGAAGCTGAAGTTGAACGGTTCTATGAAGACCTACAAGACCTTTTAGAACTAACACCCAAAAAAGATGTCCTTTTCATTATAGGGGACTGGGATGCAAAAGTAGGAAGTCAAGAAACAGCTGGGGTAACAGGCAAATTTGGCCTTGGAATATGGAATGAAGCAGGGCAAAGACTAATAGAGTTCTGCCAAGAAAATGCACTGGTCATAACAAACACCCTCTTCCAACAACACAAGAGAAGACTCTATACATGGACATCACCAGATGATCAACACCAAAATCAGATTGATTATATTCTTTGCAGCCAAAGATGGAGAAGGTCTATACAGTCAGCAAAAACAAGACCAGGAGCTGGCTGTGGCTCAGACCATGAACTCCTTATTGCCAAATTCAGACTGAAATTGAAGAAAGTAGGGAAAACCGCTAGACCATTCAGGTATGACCTAAATCAAATCCCTTATGATTATACAGTGGAAGTGAGAAATAGATTTAAGGGCCTAGATCTGATCGATAGAGTGCCTGATGAACTATGGACTGAGGTTCGTGACATTGTACAGGAGACAGGGATCAAGACCATCCCCATGGAAAAGAAATGCAAAAAAGCAAAATGGCTGTCTGGGGAGGCCTTACAAATAGCTGTGAAAAGAAGAGAAGCGAAAAGCAAAGGAGAAAAGGAAAGATATAAACATCTGAATGCAGAGTTCCAAAGAATAGCAAGAAGAGATAAGAAAGCCTTCTTCAGCGATCAATGCAAAGAAATAGAGGAAAACAACAGAATGGAAAAGCCTAGAGATCTCTTCAAGAAAATCAGAGATACCAAAGGAACATTTCATGCAAAGACGGGCTGTATAAAGGACAGAAATTGTATGGACCTAACAGAAGCAGAAGATATTAAGAAGAGACGGCAAGAATACACAGAAGAACTGTACAAAAAAGATCTTCATGATCCAGATAATCACGATGGTATGCTCACTGACCTCGAGCCAGACATCCTGGAATGTGAAGTCAAGTGGGCCTTACAAAGCATCACTACAAACAAAGCTAGTGGAGGTGATGGAATTCCAGTTGAGCTATTCCAAATCCTGAAAGATGATGCTGTGAAAGTGCTGCACTCAATATGCCAGCAAATTTGGAAAACTCAGCAGTGGCCACAGGACTGGAAAAGGTCAGTTTTCATTCCAAACCCAAAGAAAGGCAATGTCAAAGAATGCTCAAACTACTGCACAATTGCACTCATCTCACATGCTAGTAAAGTAATGCTCAAAATTCTCCAAGCCAGGCTTCAGCAATATGTGAACCGTGAACTTCCTGATGTTCAAGCTGGTTTTAGAAAAGGCAGAGGAACCAGAGAGCAAATTGCCAACATCCGCTGGATCATGGAAAAAGCAAGAGAGTTCCAGAAAAACATCTATTTCTGCTTTATTGACTATGCCAAAGCCTTTCACTGTGTGGATCACAATAAACTGTGGAAAATTCTGAAAGAAATGGGAATACCAGACCACCTGATCTGTCTCTTGAGAAATTTGTGTGCAGGTCAGGAAGCAACAGTTAGAACTGGACAGGGAACAACAGACTGGTTCCAAATAGGAAAAGGAGTTCGTCAAGGCTGTATATTGTCACCCTGTTTATTTAACTTAGATGCAGAGTACATCATGAGAAACGCTGGACTGGAAGAAGCACAAGCTGGAATCAAGATTGCTGGGAGAAATATCAATAACCTCAGATATGAAGATGACACCATTCTTATGGCAGAAAGTGAAGAGGAACTCAAAAGCCTCTTGATGAAAGTGAAAGTGGAGAGTGAAAAAGTTAGCTTAAAGCTCAACATTCAGAAAACGAAGATCATGGCATCCGGTCCCATCACTTCATGGGAAATAGATGGGGAAACAGTGGAAACAGTGTCAGACTTTATTTTTGGGGGCTCCAAAATCACTGCAGATGGTGACTGCAGCTATGAAATTAAAAGATGCTTACTCCTTGGAAGGAAAGTTATGACCAACCTAGATAGCATATTCAAAAGCAGAGACATTACTTTGCCAACAAAGGTTCGTCTAGTCAAGGCTATGGTTTTTCCTGTGGTCATGTATGGATAAGAGAGTTGGACTGTGAAGAAAGCTAAGCGCCAAAGAATTGATGCTTTTGAACTGTGGTGTTAGAGAAGACTCTTGAGAGACCCTTGGGCTGCAAGGAGATCCAACCAGTCCATTCTAAAGGAGATCAGCCCTGGGATTTCTTTGGAAGGAATGATGCTAAAGCTGAAACTCCAGTACTTTGGCCACCTCATGCGAAGAGTTGACTCATTGGAAAAGACTCTGATGCTGGGAGGGATTGGGGGCAGGAGGAGAAGGGGACGCCAGAGGATGAGATGGCTGGATGGCATCACTGACTCGATGGACGTGGGTCTGGGTGAACTCCCGTAGTTGGTGATGGACAGGGAGGCCTGGCATGCTGCGATTCATGGGTCGCAAAGAGTCGGACACGACTGAGCGACTGATCTGATCTGATTAGGGATAAAAGAGAAACCAAACTGGTACCATCCAAATGTGGTCCTACTATTCTCCAAGCAGCCCTTGGAGCCCCTGTCAGCTGGAGCAGGTGGCAAGGTGATGGTGATTACATGGGCTTTCCCGTCCCTTCCCACTGTGCTACTACTGAGCACACCAGCTCCCAATTTGCTTGTACACATTAGAATCTGCAAACTCTGTGTGAACATTTCCATGGCTGAATGTTGAGGCCTTAACATTCTCATCTTACGTGGGAACAAGCCAGGATCCAGCCCCTTGACCTGGGAGCCAGACTTCTTCCACAAGACCATGTAGGTTAGCTGAGCATTTCTTGGCCATCAACTGTGTGCAGGGTTCTGGACTTGGGGCTGGGTAGTGAAGCAGTTTTAGGGGATTGTTTGCTTGTTGCTGGGCTTCCCTGGTTGCCCAGCTGGTAAAGAATATGCCTACAATGCAGGAGACCTGGGTTCTATTCCCTGGGCTGGGGAGACCCCCTGGAGAAGGGAATGGCAACCCACTCGATTATTATTGCCCAGAGAATTCCATGGGCTACAGTCCATGAGATTGCAAAGAGTTGGACACGACTGAGGGACTTTTTAACTTTTTCCTGTTGCTATTAAGTTAGGTTTTTTTTTTTTTAATGAAAAGTGTAAATCCCATCCTATACAGAGTTTCTAGTCACATTGGCAAAGACCTAGGTTAGGGCTAGAACATACTCAGCTTGACAGATTTATCTGAAATGACTGCTTACTAAGGAGTCAAAAATGGTGATTTCAGCTACTTGGAAACAGGTACATTTACCTTAACGTTACCTTAGTGTAATTTCAAAGCAACGTTAAGTGTGAATCCTCAAGGCTGAATATGTAGCTTATGCCCATGACAGGGACTTTCCTGTCCTTTCAGCAAAAACAAAACAAAAACAAAAACACAAGCCAGTGCAAATTGGCATACTGAAAACAGAGTTCAAAGTCACTGAGGGAGGGCAAGGTTACGTAACTCCTGAAAAGTTCAAGGCAAGGTTAATGTGGGCACGCAGAGTGGTGGCTTCAGACTACATTAGAAGTGGTGCAGGTGAGGAATCAGACAGCTGTGCCTGCAGCAGCCTCCGTCCCATCAGCCAAGCAAATCAAGTGGCCACTTAACATCTACAGGCAAGAAAAAGGTCCAGGGCAATTATCTACCTCCCACCTGCCTAGCCAGGCAGATTTCTGGCATCCGACACCACGGTCTAGGTTGGGTGATGAACAGGTCTCATGTCTTGGAATGCAAGTTTGATTTGCTTTGAGCACCGTTTCATTAACCCCAAACTGAACTGAGGGTGTTCTAATCAGGGTGGGAGACAGAACTCCTCCAGAGGTGTGAAGCTGTGGTCAGGGTCACTTGGTGGAAGACCTTTGCATTCAGGCTTACGCCCTGAAGTTCTAGGCCTGGATGCAGGTCCTAAGGGCAGTCCCACAGGTCAGAACAGCGCTGGAAGTTTTGTTTAAAAAATATATATTCGAATACAAAAGACTTCCGGCACCCAACTTTATAGGTTAGCCGGTGGGACTGGAGAACTCTGCACTGGTTTATAGTAAACTTTCAAGTAAGGACCTGTTGGTAGCAACATTGAGATTTGTTTTATTATCATCTCTCACTGAGTTTTCCAGAGTCGGTTTCTAAATGAAAAGTGGTAAGTGAAAGTTGTGTCTGACTCTTTGCGACCCCATGGACTATACAGTCCATGGAATTCTCCAGGCAGAATACTGGACACGGTAGCCTTTCCCTTCTCCAGGGGATCTTCCCAACCCAGGGATCAAAGCCAGGTCTCCCACATTGCAGGCGGATTCTTTACCAGCTGAGCCACCAGGGAAGCCCAAGAATACTGGAGCGGGTAGCCTTTCCCTTCTCCAGCGGATCTTTCCAACCCAGGAATTGAACTGGGGTCTTCTGCATTGCAGGCAGATTCTTTACCAACTGAAACATCGAGGAAGTTAATAAAAGAGGTTCCTCGGCCAAATGAGTTTGGTAAACGTTGGTTTGAACTGAGTTCACTGGGATGAATTTATTGTAGGACTTCTCAAAGCCTTGTTCAATATAGTAAAACTCATTACTGACTCACAATTGGCATCAGCTGCAGAGCTTTGTTTCTTGTGAAATTGTTTTTTTTTTAATAAATTCATATTTTGAAATTATTTAGGACTCATTAGTTCAGTGGGTTTAAAAAAAAACAACAGATATAAACCCACACCAAATAGTACGGAGTTCCATATACTATTCATCCAGAGTCCCCAGTGAAAGTATTTTACATAAATATTGTATGCTGTTAAAATGATATTAACTCAGATGTATAGTTTATTTGAATTTCATGAGTTTTTACATACACTTTCTCTGTATATAGTTCTGTGTGCATTGTTGTTCAGTCACTAAGTCGTGCCTGACTCTTTTGTGATCCCCCTGGGCTGTAACTCGCCAGGCTCCTCTGTCTACGGGATTTTCCAGGCAAGAATACTGGAGCGGGTTGCCATTTTCTTCTCCAGGGCATCTTCTCCACTCAGGGATTGAACCAATGTCTCTTGCAAGTCTTCTGTGTTGCAGGTGGATTCTTCACTGTTGAGCCACAGGGAAGCCCTTCTGTGTGCATAGTTCTATGAAATTTTTTCACATGTGTATATTTGAGCAAGTAATACCACAATCAGGTTATAGAACTGTTCCATCACCACAGAGAAGCTTTTTCATATCACCCCTTAATAATTTCACTGTTCCCCCAACCCTAATCTTTGGCAACCACAGATCTCTTCCACATCTCTACAATTTTGCCAACTAGAGAATGTTACATAAATGGAATCACACATCATTTACCATTTCCAGATTGCCTTTTTATCTTTTAGCATCATGACCTGGAGATCCATCCAAGTTGTTGCCTCTATCAATAGCTTATTCCTCTTTATTGCCAAGTAGTTTTGCATTGTATTGATACACCACAATTTGTTTATCTAGTTAACAGTTGACAAATATCTGGATTTGTTTTCAGACCTTTGGTTATTGCAAGGACATCTCCTATGAAATTTGTGTACATATTTTTATGTGAATAAAAATTTTCATTTTTCTCGGATAAATGTCCAGAGGTCATATGGTTTCCTTCAGAGTTTTTAGAAGCTTCAGGTGCCAACATCTTACACAAGATGTTGAACTGACCACAGATGCATGTTCTCCATGAGGAGATCTCATTAAAAGCAGGTGTGAACCCATATCAATAAAAACAGTGCAAAGGAGAAATGGGCAAGAGTTCCATAAAGTGGCCTGTTGGAAGACAGAAAGTGGATGTGGGAGTGACAATCGCTGAAGCGGCATTCACGAAGCCTTTGGCTCGAGGATGTGCAGTGAAGAAGGAGGCGTTGAGCCTGTAAGAACCCCGAGAGGTTGGGGAGGACAGAGGGAGCCTTGCTCCCACCTTAAGGCAACAGGTACTTCGGGGAACAAAAGCGAAAAGGAAGAATATGTAAATACATTTAGAAAAAATGAGAAAAAGAGGATATATTAATATCAAAGCAGTGACCAGAGAACTCTTGGAATTTAAAAGTATGATTGTTAAAACTAGAAAAAAAATTATAGAAAGCTCCAGAGATAAAGCTAGAAAACAGTCTCAGAAAAAAATTTTTACAATGAAAAAAATAAGATAAATATATGAGATATCAAGTATTAATTCAGAGATTGAATATCTGATTAAGAAAGTTATCAAAATAGAAAATAGTAAAAATAAAAGTGAGAACTTATCAAAGAATTAACACCAGAGGATTTCCTGGATTTCCCCAATGGGAAAACACCAAGCACCAGGCACGATGAGTAAGGGTCTCAGCTAAGCACACATGTGGCATTTCACAACAGTAAGAACACTGATTCTTAAATCTGTCAGAAACAAAGCAAAACAGAATAAGAATCATATGGGCATCACAGATCTTTTTAGAAACACTGGATGCTGAAGACAGTATATTAATGTCTTTAAAATTCAGAGGCAAATATTTTGAACCTAGATTTCTATCCCCAGTCAAATCTTGGGTGAAGTGCTACAGATAGAGGCTTTTCAGATATACAAAGATTCACAAATATGCCTCTTGCAGTCTTTTTTAGGGTGTTTCTTAAGAAGATATGCCAGTAAAGAAAAGCAGCTAAATCAAATAGGAGCAAAATGTGGAGCCTAAAAAAAAAAAAGAAAAAAAAAGAAACCCAACAAAGATTACATCGGAAGACAATAGCTATGAACGGTCCCAGGGAGCAACCTGCCTAGGGTGGAGCAAAATGAGGAAATTGGAGATTAGTTTTTAGGCATAATTAATTAATAGACTAGAGATGATGATGGAGAGTTTGAAACTTGAGAAAATTATAGAGGTGAAGTGTAGGAAGGAAGGAATAATTCATTCAAAGTTGTCTGTAGGAATATTTTCTTTTGAGTATCACAGTGATCATATCAAAGCACCTGAGAAGGAAATATAAACCCAACACAATCAGGCTTTTCTGGTATAGCATCATACAGCATCCCTGAACTATTTAATGATCTACAAAATTGTGCAATAAAAATAATAGGGCTGACGGGAAAAATAGGGTTTGGCTGATGACTCAAAACTTGTAGAACTTTGTAACTAAAGCACTAACAAAAACAGTAATAATCCTAAGAAAACTATTAGCACAGTTAACTGCTGGCATTTGCAGCTAGAATCACAATTAGTTTCTCCATAAACACTGGGGTTCTGCTTCTCCTTGGTCCTTGAAGACAGAAACCAGGGTCATCAAGATTAAAATGTACAGTCTAGGAACAGCCTTCTTCATTAATAATTTTTTAAAACACAGGGGTTGTTGTATCTTTGTGGTAGCAACATTTGTATTGCAGCTTCCTTCCATTATTTCATATAGAAGCTATTAAACCCACCTCTTCTTTTGTTTTTAAATTGAGGCATAGTTTATTTAGAATGTTGTTTTAGTTTCGAGTACAGCAAAGTGATTCCGTTATATGTGTGCGTGTGTGTGCATGTATGTTCTTTTTCAGATTCTTTTCCATTGTAGGTTATTACGGGATATTGAATATAGCCACCTGTGCCATACATTGGTCCTTGTTGTTTATCTATTTTATATACAACAGTATGGATCTCCAGCTTTCCTCTTTGGTAACCATGTATTTATTTTCTGCGTCTGTGAGTCTCTTTCTTAAACCCATCTCTTCCTGAATGGATGAAAGTCACCACTCTAGAATGTTTATGTTCTTAAGATCTTCATGTAATGTCAAGAGCTTCTCTTTAATTGTGAGAAAATTTGTACTTGATTGCTGCAAACATTAACATGCTGGGGAAAAAAAAAATTATTTGTGAACCAATACAATGTCCGTGTCCTGACACTGTCCCCTTTTACTAGTTGTATATACACAGGAGAACAAACTGCTCCTGGCTCTACAGAAAACAGCACAGTCGTGAGAATCATCGCATGAAGACTGTCTATTGATTTTTAAGTTTTTGAATCTATCGACAAGCATGCTACCCTCCCCCTGCCCCACCTCTTCTCGCCAGCGCTGCCTGCAGACAGCGTGTCCTGGGGGTGGACAGGAAGTGGCGCTCTGACCATGCTGCTCCGTGTTCCTGAACTGGGTGACGGAAAAGGAGCTGATGCCCGTTTTGGTCAGGGGAACAAAGGGGACTCATTTATATAAATGAGCCAAACCCTCCTCCATTAAACACAGCATCTATAGCTGGTAAGTCAAGGGACTTTTCCTGGTGGTCCAGTGGCTAAGACTTCACACTCCCAATGCAAGGGTGGGTGTTGGTGGTTGGGGGGCGGTGGATGGGGGCAGTGGTCGGGTTCAATCTCTGGTCAGGGAACCAGATCCCATATGCCGCAACTAAAAACCCTGCATGTAGTAACTAAAAAGTCCTGCATACCACAATGGAGATCAAAGATCTCACATGCTACAACTAAGACCAGGCACAGCCAAAGAAATAAATTAAAAATAAAGAAATATAAAAATGACAGGTGTTATATGACCCACAGTGGTGATCACCAGAGTAACTAGAAGACAGAGATCGAGTTGGTTGTCTTTGAGGGTAAAAGCCTAGAGAATTGGCTGGGAGGGTGTAGAAGAGAGCAAGGGACTTCTTTTCTTTAAAAACTTTTCTGGATTGTTTATTTTTTTTACTTGAGCCAAATGCACATGTTAATATAATGAAAATGAAACAAACTTAAAAAAAAATCTACTTCTCTCCCATCCCTACAGTTTTACAGAAACTAAGAAATCCTGATTCTGGGGAAAACAAGAATTTGTAGTGTGAAAAAGATCTACAGGTGATTTGGTTGCTTGTTAGAGGTTAAGTCTTATTGGTCTGCTTGGGTGATGAGGGGCTTGTGGAGAATGGCATGCAATTTTCTTGGTTTTGAATCTTTCTTTTTTCAGAATATTTCACAGGATGTGTGTCTTATGAAACACTGGAGATGCAGACCGTTTGCAAATGTACATCATTCTCTTGAGCAGGAGGAAGGGGGGAGAACGTTGCAGTTGGAAGAAACCGTGACTTGTTCGTTTAGTTTTCATGATTCCTAAGCCCCCAGCACTGAGGCCAGAACTTAAGACTTCTTTTCTCAGGAGATGGACAGGTCACACGAAACCACTGTCCGTCCCTTGATGGCTCATCTTGTTAAAAAATGTGCAAAGAGAGCCGGTCCAGGTTTGGGCAAAGCTGCCAGGGCCCAGGCAGGCCTCTTGCTCATGAAGTGAGCTCTATGAGATGAGGCTCTGGCAAAGTTAGCCTCACGAGCTCTCTGGTAGCTGGAGGCTGGACAGACAGTTTTGAACAGAGAATGCCAGAGTGGGCCCAGTCAGAGTGAGTAACGAAGTGAGGACTCTCCAGGTCAAGGGGTTTGGAATTTCTGAGCAAGAAGAATCTGAATGATGATCGTTCCCTTGTAGCCTAGCTGTCCAGTGGGTAATGACACACTCTTCAGCAAGGCGCCACCCAGCCTCTGCCGGAGTGGGGTCCCTGATCATGGTTCCAGCAGAGGCTCTGAGGGACGTTTTGATGATTATCCATGATGACAATGTCTCCCCCTGGAAAGGCATTGAGGGGTGGTAGACACGCCTTTGGATGAAGAATCAGAACTTCTGGATTCTACAGTGGGCCACAGGGCACTTGAAGAGAGAAGGTCTGATAAATGCTACAGCCTCTAGCAAGGCCTTCCAAGTCAACAGGTAACAAACAGTCTATTGCCTGCAAAAGTAGCTTCACAATATGTCTTCTGGTGGCCCCCACACATTGCCCCCTGTGTTTCCCCTGTGTGCAAATTCTGAAACGAACCACGTTCCAGTCAGGCCCAGCTCTGCTCCCTGTTCGTGTGTGTTCACGCTAAGTCACTTTAGTCTTGTCTGACTCTTTGCAACCCTGTGGACTGTAGCTCTCCGGGCTCCTCTATCCGTGGGGATTCTCCAGGCAAGAATACTGGAGTGGGTTGCCATGCCCTTATCCAAGGGATCTTCCCCACCCAGGGATTGAACCCAAGTCTCTTAAGACTTCTGCTTTGGGAGGCAGATTCTTGACCACTAGCGCCACCAGGGAAGACTCTGCTCCTCGTTTGCTTATGGCCTTTTCTTTCTGTTCCTTAGTCTATTCATCTGTAAAATGGGAATGGGGAGGGGGATGAATCAGTCAATCTTTAATATCCCTTCCAGCCCTGATATCCCAGGCTTTTGTGTTCTCCAAAGGTGAGGAATGTTCTGGGACAACCCCAGTTTCCAGCAGGTGAGATAGCTCTTGAAAGCAGGCAAGGATGAGGTGCAAAGCATGTTTATAGACACCCCTGTTCCTTTCCAGATAGAGATAGATTTCTCTTTCTCGGGAAGGGGAGAGCTGCTAGTCACAAAAGCACAGGAACAAACACAGACTTCTTAGCAAATCCTCAATTTCCCCCAGAAGTGCTCGGCTGCCTGGGGGGAGCTGGCTCTCTGCTGACCCAGATAAGCAGACCCAGGCTCTGATGTGGCTGTGAGACACTTCAAGGTGCCTCTCTCCACAGGACGTCGGGAGGCTGGGCGGCCCCGTCCAAACACAAACACGCCAGCAGTAGTGTCCCTACCTAGACAGATGCGAACACAAAAGAGACTTTGCAGCTAATAAGATCCTCTGGTGTTTGTAGCTCTAAGCAGGTAAGGTCATTAGAACCGTTCTTTATAATACATTTTTTTCCCTCCTCATTCTGATGGAGTAAAAATAGGCTGAAGGAACTGATTTTATTTCCCATTTAAGGTAGTTCAATGGAAGGTTTTTTTTTTTTTTTTTTTTGCCTGTGTGTGTGTTTCTGTGCAAGGGATGGGGGAGGCCTGGGGGAAGGAGAGTTTTGAGATGATGCTATTGGGTCCCTTGGTTAAAGAAGAAAAATGTCGGGCTTGAAATGGTTTCCTCTGGGGGCTGTTTGTGGAATCAAAACGCCTCTCTGGTTTGCAGTTCTGAAACCCACTACTGTGACTAAAAAAAAAGATGACTTTCAATTTAGAGGGGAAAAAGGCTGTAGCTCCTGGAGTCCCCACTCTGCTGAGGAAAATGCCCCCGGATGAAGTGAATGCCGCGGATTTGGATTTCAAACACCAGCATTGATCTCAGCATCGATTGGGGTGGTGTGGCTGGTCTCCTGTTAGCGCCAAGCCCCGCCTTGTCCCTCAGGGGAAGAGGATTGATCGCAGGGTGTAGCTGTGAGGCCGGGATGGAAGAGAAGGACAAAGGGAGCCAGTCCCATGATGAGGGAAGGACCCCAACATGCTCTCCCAGTAAACTGAAATTCTGCAATCAAAGTCTCACCCTTGGCAACTCCCATCCTCCTGTACTTTATCAACACTTTTCTCCTGGGAAGGCTCAGTGCTTTGAAGGATGCTCGGGTTAAATTGCTATTTACACCACCACCAGGAGAAGGGCGTGTGGATAAACGATCATGCCTCGTCCCTCCTGTTCCTGGGACCCTGTGCCTACGAGGCTTCTTGGTCTATGAAGACCCACTGTAGGACTTCACTCTGCCCGCTTGATTCTAGAGCGGTAGAAAATGAATCGTTAATTCATTCAGCACATTTTTACTGGACGTCTACCATAAGTCGGGAGCTTAGGATGGCTCTGAACAAAATAGACACAGATCTCTGTCCTTGTGAATCTTCCGTGCCAGTGAGGGAAGATGGGTGATAAACAATAAACATGAGGTTGAAAATTATCGTATGCTTTAAGGTGATGACTGCTATGGAACAGGCACAGGAGAGCATGGGGAGCTGGGAGGACAGAGTTGGGGGTGCTCTGCAGCTGGGTGAGGAATCACCTCCTTGGTGAGGAGGTGATACTTATGCAAAGACTGTAGCGAGGGGAGGACTTGGGCCATACAGATGCGCAGAGCTAGAGATTTCAGGCAGAAAGAACTGTGAAGTACAATCCTCCTAAGGAGGCCAGTGTGACTACATCAGGGTGTATGTGGGTGGCTGAGGGTGAGTAATGGATAGTCAGGGAAGTCCTGGGCTCTCAACCCTGTAGGGAGTTATTGACCACTGTAATACCTTTGGCTTTTATTCTGAGATGAACAGGATTCTGTTCATCTGTTCAGGAGCTGTAAGAGAATCTTGAATAGAGGAATGGCAAGATCTGATTTAGATTTCTTAAGGAGAACTCTGGTCGCTGTGTTGGGAAGAGAAGGCAAGAGTGGCGAGCAGGGAGACAGGTGGAGGAGAAGAGAGATGAAGGAGGCAGCAGAGGCAGACGTGGTGAGAAATTGTCCGTCTCCAGATATAACCTGGAGATGAAGTCAAAGAGGTTTCCTGCTAGATTAGTAGTATCCGAGGGTTTGGGTCTTCAGTCCTGCAAGGAGAAATCAGGGGTTTTGTGTTAGCCATGTTGAGTCTTGAGATGTCTGTTACAAACATCCAAGAGGAAACGTTGAGTTCAAGTCTAAAGTCATTTTGGAGGGGAATCGCTGAGCTTTAAATATAAATTTGGAAGTGGATTGCATACATGTGATATTTAAATGCCGTGAGACTGGGTGTGATCACCAAGGGAGTGAGTAAAGATGCAAAGAGGACAGGTCGGCGCACTCTTGGGAACAGAGCCCTGGGAGAACAACATTAAGAGGCTGAGAAGGGGGGAAGACCAGCAAGGGAGGCTGAGAGAGCCGCCTGAGAATAGGAGTGAGTTGGGTTCTTGGAGCCAGGTAAGGAAACGTATCAAAACAAGCTGGTTCAAGTGCTCTGAGGAGGTCAAGAAAGATGAGGACTGAGACATCATCCTTCTTTCTAGCAACATGAGGCCCCTAGTGACCTGATTAAAAGTTGTTTCAGAGGAGTAGTGCAGGCAAGCACTGAACTGGCTAAACTCTAAGAGAAAATGAGAGGAGAGGAATTACTAACAATGTAGAAAGCCCACTTATGCAAAAATCAGCTCAAAACAGACTGACAGCTGGAATGTTAGACCTGAAACGATAAAACTCCTGGGAGAAAATGGACAAGCTCCCTGACATCTGTCTTGGGAATGATTTTTTTTTTGGATTTGATAACTAAAGCCAAAATAAACAAGTGGGACTACATCCAGCTAAAAGCCTTCTACACAGCAAAGGAAACCATCAACAGATGGAAAGGCAACCAAAGGAATAGGAGAAAATATTTGCAAATCATGTATCTAATCAGGGATTAATACATCACTCAGCAAAAATCAAACGATTCAATTTTTAAGATGATCAGAAGAACTGAATATGTATATATAGTTTCCAAAGAGGACATACACATGGTCAATAGGTACGTGAGACTCAGCCTCACTAATCACCACTATAGTGAGAGTTTACCTCACACCTGCTACAATGGCTATCATTTAAGAGGCAAAAGATAAGTGTTGGCAAGAATGCGAAGGAAAGGAAACCCTTGTGTGCTGTGGGTGGAATGTAAACTGGCATAGCCACTATGGAGCACAGTGTGGAGATTCCTCAAGAGATTAAAAATAGAACCACTGTGCGATCTAGCGATTCCCTCTGGGTATATATCTGAAGGAAATGAAATCAGTATCTCAAAGTGATATCTGCGTTCCCGTGTTCCCTGTGGCATTGTTTATGATAGTCAAGACAGGAAAGCAACCTGAGTGTCTATCAGTGGATAAGTGGGTTAAGAAGCTGTGACATATACATATGTTTATGCACATATATATAAAATGGAGTACTGTTCAGTCATAAAACCCAAGAAAATTACGCCACTTTTCACAACATGAATGGACCTTAAGAGCATTATGTCATTAAGTGAAACAAGCCAGGCAGAGGAAGACAAATGACCTTACATGTGGAATCTAAAGAACAAAACTCAAAAACAGATTACTGGTTGCCAGAAGTGGAGGGTGAAGGATGGCAAAAAAGGACTGAAGGTAATAAGAAAGTACAGACTTCCAGTTTATAAGATAAATAAGTTTTGTGGATACAAGGTATGGCATGCTGACTATAGTTAACTGAATTGCATATTTGAACTGTTCAAAAGTTTCTAAAAGAATAAATCTTAACAGTTGTCATCACAAGAAAAAAATGTATCTATGTGAGGTGATGGATTTTCACTCTTTGTGATAATCATTTCACGATATATACATTTATCAAATCATTATGTTGTATACCTTAAACTAACACAGTATTATATATCAATCAAATCTCAATAAAACTGGAAGAAAGAAATTGCTTTGAATGGATTTGATGCAGAGGAAAGCAAAGAAATGAAACAGCAACTAGCAAAAGAACTAGGGCCAGGACTTCCCTGGTGGCCTAGTGGTTAAGAATCTGCCTTGCAATGCAGGGAATGCAGGTTCAATCCCTGGTCAGGGAACGAAGATCCCACATGCTGTGGAACGATTAAGCCCTTGAACCACAACTAGAGAGTCTTTTCACTGTAATGAAAGACCCTGTCGGACGCAATGAAGATCCTGCATGCCGCAACTAAGATCCGAGGGGCCAAATAAATAAGTGTGAAACATAAAGAAATATGGCCAAGGTAAATTTTTGTTTGCCTTGTATTGGTTTTGGTTTTGTTCAATTTAGTTTCTTTTGTTTGTTCGTTTTTTTGAAATATTTAAAGGCATTAGGTGTGTGTGTGTGTGCGTGTGTGTGTATAAGAACACAACATGAGATCTACCTTCTTAGATTTCTAGGCATACAATACAGTATTGTTATCTATAGGTACAGTGTTAAACAGCAGAGCTCTAGAATTAATGCATCTTGCAAAACTGAAAGATTTTAGCGACTCCCCATTTTCCCCTACCTCAGTCCCTGGCAACCATCATTTTATTCTTTGTTTTTATGAATTTGGCTACTTTTGATACCTCATGTATAAGTGAAATCATGCAGGTTTATTCCTCTGTGACTGACTTACTTCACTAAGTATATGTCCTACAGGTTTATCTGCGTTGTCACATATGGTGGGATTGCCTTCTTTTTTTTTCTTTAAGGTTGAATAATATTCCAATGTATTTGTCAATCATATTTTTAAAATCCATTCATCTGTCACTGGATATTTAGATTGTTTTCACATCCTGGCTACTGTGAACAGGCTCCCAAATTCTGTGTACTTCAAAGAACCTGGGATTGGGTTTGGTTTAGTTTTACCATGGGAGAAATATAGCAATCCTCAGTCAACTAGCCAATATGCGCAATATTGTCATATGTCAGCACTGCCCTGGGTTTCCCTGGTGGCTCAGTGGTAAAGAATCTACCCTCCAGGGAAGGGAACAGCAGCCAAAAGCAGGTGCCTACAACCAGCGGGCTTGTGCCCCTGGCCTTGCAGTTGCTGTCTCTCAGATCTTTACCTCCTCCCCAGGCTTTCTGTAGGACAGGAGTAGAGGCAAATCAGAGCTGGGTGTGAGCCTGCCTTTTATCCCCCCAATAAAAACAAAGGAGCCGAAGGAGCCCCACGTGCTCTGGGAGCACCATCAGCTCCCTTGGCTCTCCTCTGCTGCCCACTTGGCACAACATTTCAATACAGAGTCTAGAGTGGCAGCTACGATCAGCAGCGCTTATTCAGGGGACAACTGCAAAAGAGGACTGTGCGGGTGTCTCCAGACTTGCTGGTGGATTCGTGGTGTTGGAGGAGGGCAAGTGTGATAAACTGAGGAGGTGAGCGATGCATCTGATATCAGAGGATTGGATCATCAGGGAAGATGACAGCAGACATCCCCAAGGTCACTGTTTGCTTACCTAGCTTCAAAATGTTCTGTGGGAGCTGCATAGACTAAGCCTGCTTTATCTTCCCAAACATGAAACGCTAGGTAAGACACGTGTCAAATGAAAATAGCCTTTTTAGTCAATATTTTGAAAAATTTGACAGCGAGTCAAATCTCAAGAGCCTATTTCCTGTGTTTTGTTTACTTCGTTTGAGGGTGAGGGACAATTTACCAATGATTATTTTGTAGCAAACATCAGTCTTGATTATAAGGAAGCATAGCACAGCTGGCTCTCGGCTTCCTGTCCAGCCGTAAAGGAGCAACGTCTTACACGTCCACGTCTTCTGCTTCAAACGTGGATCACCCCAAAACTTCCCCTGGAAGTCAGAGGGCAACTCTTTGTTCTCAGCTCTGCACTGGCCCCATCCTTCTCTCTGCTTACTCACTTTCTTGATTGATGTCTCTATCTCCATTTGTTCTGGCTTGGCAAGGAGTTGCCAGATTAATACAATCTGTTGGGAGGGGGCTGTTGGGAGGCTCTTACCATCCAGGAAAGATGACAAAGGTCTAAGCCAGGGCAATGGGAATGGGAATGAATATATGGGCTGGAAGAAGGGGTGTCAAGGTGACAGCTAAGATGCTCACTTGGAGGACTGGGTGGATGGTGAAACCTGTAACCAGTGCAGGAAGAGAAATGGCCCTCTTCTGAAACTGTTGGGTTGAAAGTACCTGGTTGAAGGACATCCAGGTGGAGATTTCCTAGACAACTGCTTTTGCAAGTCTGGGATTCAGGAGTGACAATGACAGATAGCGTCGAAAATGTGATTCCACCAGCATTTATATTCATGTTTGATGGAGTTCCAACCCATTGCCTCTTACTCCCTACAAAGTTTCCCATGTCATATCAATAACCAAGGAAATTAATTTTGATTTCAGTTTCTTAAATCTCACGTTTAATTTTTTCTGCCAGAGACAGCAGTGACAAAACAACCTATTGCTGGTCATAAAAAGAACTGAGGATATGGAACTGGAGGAACTCAAGCACATGGAAGAGCCATACTGGTGCCCAGTCCAAACTTCCGGGAGCCATAGGCCTTCAGGGTAGCTCTGTCCTTCTAGCTGACCCTCTCTGGCAGAACTGGGTGTCTTGAAGGTTTGGGAAGAAGTAGACCTATAGCAATTTTATCAACTTACTACATGACCATGCATTTTCTACACAGACAATAGATTCTCAGTGCATGTGGCCCAGAGCGCCTTGGTGATAAAATGAGTGAACACCAGAGTCATTGGAGAGATGGTAAAAATCATCCTGGCAGTCAGGAAGGGCTGGGAAGGGCTAGAGAGCAAGCAAGAGCATGCTGCCTTGGTAATGTGGTTGCCCAGAGCGGCTCTGTGACCCAGCGGCTCCAACGTATTGGGAAGCTGGAAAGCTGGAGACCCCAGCGTTGCTGTCTTTCCTGAGCCAGAGCATGCCGGCAGCTGAGAAACCACACTTCTCTTGTCTTTTCAGCCAAACTATGCTTTGGTCCATGCTGTCACTCCCTCCTCCTGATTAGATGCCCGGAGTCCCTCTGCCACCTGCCACTCAGCGAGACCAGTCCAGCTGCTCTGATGTGGAAGAGAGATGGGGAAGGCTGAGCTCTCCCAGCCCGGGAGGAGGTCACAGAGCAGATGAGCGCCCCAGAGATGAGAAGAATCAACTGCTGGGAAGGGAAAGAGAGCTGCCTTTTCTAGAGAGCTGAAGGGTTTAGGAAGGGTCATCGCTGGTCACTGTCATCGTGGTTAGTTTGCAGACACTTCATAAAAGCTATGGAGACTTTATATATGAATTAGAGATGCAAGTGCCCATCTGATGGAGTTGGTTTGAAGGTTAAATGAGAGAATGCGAGGAAGTCGCATAGTACCTGGTATTTAATAAATGCTTAATTATGTGGTAGTAGTCACCATCATTTGAGGTATAGGGAAGTGGTTGAGCTCACACCCAGTTTAGTGTTAGAATCCCAGCTTTACCACTTAACAGCTATGAACACGTGCATGCCTGCTAAGTTGCTTCAGTCATCTGACTCTTTGCAACCCTATGGACTGTAGCCCACTAGGCTCCTCTGTCCATGGGATTCACCAGGCAAGAATACTGGAGTGGGTTGCCACTTCCTCCTTCAGGGGATCTTCCTGACCCAGGGATTGAACCCGTGTCTCTTACGTCTCCTGCATCAGTAGGTGGGTTCTTTAAAATTAGCACTACCCTAGGAGGCCCAGGAGACACAGAGCACCTTACTTAACTTTCTAAAGACACAAGTTGACGATCTCTAAAATTGGGTTAACAGTGTCTATCCCAGGAGTTATTGTGAGTCTTACAATCAGATAAATGAAGTAAAAGGCTTCGTTTTGTGGTGGCATTAGTATTATTTTTGGAAAAACCGGAACATACGGCTCTTCGCACGCCTCATACTTTCAGAGACAATATCCTTTGATAGAGTCAAGAGCGGGTTCTGACCGGACAATACCCAGGTCTCCAACTTACAGTAAATCTAAGATATGCATTAAGTTACAGTGGGTTTGGCAAATCTTTTCTATAAAGGGCCAGAGACTAAATACTTCTAGGCTTCATGGGCCATACAGTCTGCGTCCAAACTCCTCAGCTCTACAACTGTAGGGCCGACAGCTGCCATAAACAATATGTTAAGCAAATGAGAATGGCTGCGACTGTGGCCCCATAAAACTTGATTTACAGAGACAAGCAGTGGGCCCAGTTTAGCCTGTGGTCAGGTTGCTGGCTCCTGACTTACACAAATGTGCAGAGCTCACCTCACAAGCAGGTGCTTGTTGATGTGGCAAAATTAAAGGAAAAGTCAGTAAGGATTTCACCCCTTCCATTACCCATAAGGTGTTAAATACCAGAAATTCTACTATTAGAAAGTCATTCCTTTGAATTAAGCATTAGTCCATGGAGAAAGGAGAGAAGCTTAACAAAATGCAGTTTCAAAGACTCATAGATAAAGATCAAGCTCTAACTCGAACTGGAATATTATATACTTTTTGAACTGATTTGCCTTGGCTTTGTTGGGAGGTACCAAGCACTTGGAGGGAGGAGAAGTAAAAATGGGAAGAGGGAAGGGAAAAGTGAACAGGTTTAATTAGGACTTTTTCTCAAGTCTTTCAGATCAAGACAGATGCCTTCTGCATTCCAAGCCCACTTCCAAGCCGAGATTTCTTCATCACAAAGAGCAAACCAAAAGAGCAGGTCCTTCCCTGCTTTCAACAATTCCTAAAGCTGGAATCCTGAGTTTTTCATCTCTTAGAATGATAAGTGAATCGCTTTGCCATACGCCTGAAACTGACACAGCATTGTAAATCAACTGTACTTCAATTTAAAAGAAGAGAAAAACTAATGAAATAACTGAGCAAGGGGGCAGTCGCCTTCCTGGGCTCCAAGGTTTGGTGCACAGAGGGCCTTCTCATCTTTTCCCAATTCCGCCTCTCTCTCCGCGCCGCCCCCCCTCCCCACACCCTCACCCAGTGAGAGCCAACTTCTTACCCAGAACTGGGAGAAAGAGTCAGAATTCAGGGTAGGCCTGGGGGGAGGGGGAAGTCTATTTTGATGTAAGGTTAAAGTGATGTTAGGGGCAAAATATGGAACTCATTTGTGGATCCAGTGAGGGCTGCTGGCTGTCGATTAAGCCTTGCGGCATGGGGAAGAGCGGGCAGTGGCGACAGCCTCTATCTGGGTGATTGGGCAGCAAAGCTGTGTATTTGTGGGGATCACTGGGTCCAAGAAGCTTTAATCCGTTTCCCTCCCCCAAGGGCAGCTGCAGACAAAATCCTATAGATCCAGAATGAGAAGGCCATTCCTGAGTTGCCACAGGATTGTTCCACCCCTCACCCCTCAGATGGCCCCTTATCCTATCACAGACCTGTCCTCACCATGCTTCCCAACGCCACGTGCTCTCTGGATACCCACATCTGGAGTCTCCTTTCACATTTACCTTCCCAGGACCACCTGGCCCTTTAATGGAGGCTTCATCTGACCCCTCCAGAACGTATCCATCCCTCTTTTCCAGGGGCCTTAAGCAGCTAGAGGGCACATACGCCTCCATGAATCTACCCCTCCTCCACCACGACCCCATGAACCTCATATTACCCAACAGCAAAGCATCTGTAGGTAGGTGCTCAATGAATGTTTGTAGAATTAATTTACAATTGACAACTACTGTGCATACATCACATGAACGATCACCGTGCTGCACTACGCTCACAGGAAGGGCAGAGAGGAGCATGGAGAAAGGACAGGAAGCAGACTGGACTAACTACCAGCCCCTCCCCCTGTCCCCAGCCCTGTGAAAGTGAAAGTGAAGGTGAAGTTGCTCAATCCTGTCCAACTCTTAGCGACCCCATGGACTACAGCCTACCAGGCTCCTTCATCCATGGGATTTTCCAGGCAAGAGTACTGGAGTGGGGTGCCATTGCCTATCCAGGGGATCTTCCCAACCCAGGGATTGAACCCGGGTCTCCCGCATTGGAGGCATACGCTTTACCCTCTAAGAGAGTGGTGAATTCTAAGAGGGAAGCAGGATTAAACATACCTCTAGACTCCTGGGAGCTCTGAATCCTTCTATATGGATTTGCTGCTGCCCCCAGCTTTTGTAGCTTAGAAAACCCATCTGACATTTCAGGTTGGTTGAAGTAGAAGTGGAGATGATTCAGCAAATCTAGTTCAGTTGTTTTTGTTTAACTTTTTAATCCATAGTGCAAATGTGCGCTAAGAATGTGTTAATTCCTGCGTACCCAAGTAAAGTGATGAGAAAACATTCTGGGAGTCTGTCATTGCATTGAAGAGATTCTTCCAGATTGGGCCTCCCACCATCCCTGCCCTCCCTCCCCCTGCCCACGCAGGGCACTGACTCCTCTACATGATACAGTGGCACCTGTGTGGGCACCAAGAAGTTCCCACAGTACGTCACGTCTCCAAGGGAACAGGGAGGGCCCCAAGGGATGGTGAGAGACACTGAGGGTGCCAGGGCGGCATGGTTAGGCTGGGCTTTCCTTGGCCCCTGGTGGCAGGTGGAGTGGTACAAAGGTCTTAGACCTTGGGTACAAGTGAGCTCAAGAGGATATGAGACGAGACACAAAGAGTTGTCCAGTGTACGGAAACTCCCTGCCGAAAGTGTGGTGACTCACCAAAATGTGTTAATACTTTCTAGTCATGCTCCATTGCAGAAGTAGATTTTATTTTTATTCAATAATTCCTTTCTTCATTCCTTCATTAACCAATTCATGTACCTCCTAAATGCCAAGCACTGTGATAAACAGAAATAGCCCTGGCTTCCTGGAGCAATGGTAGCACCTTCTTTACCTTATAAGGAAGCACCTTTTATAAGCACCTAATGCAACCCCAGCCTCCTCCCTGGCTCTCCACCCCTCCTGACACTGCACCCCATCTGCTTGGACCAGTCACCACAAATCTCACACTGCAGGGCTCTGAGATTGTGGGGTGGCCGTAGAAGAGAATGTGTCTCTTCCAAGGGGGAAATCTGGCCTATACCCTAAACACTTCTTTGTGCTATTTCTTATCCCTCCATCAGAGTCATCACTCCAGGGCCATTCAGACCCAGAACAGGGCTGAGGGCTCGCTGGAGTCCAGAGTGGGATCCTCCACTCTTAAAGTCCAGGAGCAAAGGAAGCTACAGAAGCTTGGACATGCCTGTGTCTTCAAATTTGGAGGTTGTCAGTTGAGAAGGGTCCCAAGTCATTTCTTATGGGCTAAGAGGAGACAGGAAACTAGTAATGCTTTGTATTTGTGTTTCATCCATTCATTACATCATTTGATTATGGCTCACCAGGGCTTCCTTGGCTCTGAGGGTAAACCTGCCTGCAAGGCAGGAGACCTGGGTTCGATCCCTGGGTCAGGAAGATCCCCTGGAGAAGGAAACAGCAACCCACTCCAGTATTCTTGCCTGGGAAATCCCATGGACAGAGGAGCCTGACAGGCTACAGTCCACGGCGTTGCAAAGAGTCGGATACGACTGAGCAGGGAACACTTTCACTTTCACCATGACCATGACAGCATATAATTATTTTCATTTTACAGACATGTAGACTGAGGCCAGGAGATTAAATAGCTTGCTGAAGGTCACACAGGCAGTAAGAGGTAGTTCCAGGGCTAGACCCATATGTTCAGGTGAATATAACCTTGGTCTTGTCCTGTGACTCAGCCTGCCCAGGCGGTCGTCCTTCAGCCACTGACCTATGCGCCCAGCGTTGGCAGTGAATCACCCTCACTCACCGTATGGGACACAGTGGGCCTTAGGACCCAGGGGTTTCCCTCAAGGTACTTTAGCTGAGTATTGTCAGTGGGCAACATGCCCATGCCCTCCCCTGCCCTCCATCCAGCGCCCTCCTCCTGCACCCAGCACAGTGCCAACTCACTCCCGGTAAATTCAGTGCTTTTCCATTTCAGTGAGCTCAGCCTTTACTTTGATTTGGGTGGAAGCAGCCGCAGGTGCCTCAAGTTATCATGTGGTCTCGTCTCTCCCTGCAATGTCATCCATGTTTACTTGCTGCTCTGGACTTTCGATTCTGTCAGGATGCCAATAGGCTGGGCCGCCAGGCACCACAGCTGACAGTCAAATCTGTGATGCTGAATCCTTCTTCTGGAAAAAAGGGCTAAAGAGGTTAATACACTCAAGTCGGGATAAACACACCAGCTGTTAGAGTTTCTAATATTTAATATCATTATCAACTAAATAACTCAGGAAGAAATCACACACACGCACACAGCACAAAAACCCACAGCAGCCGTCCGCTGCATCTACAGTGGTTAAAGAGAATATTAATAAATTATCTTAAAAGCCTCCACAATTGAGTAATGGCCAGGATACAATTAAGACAATATTTGCATGTTGCCTGCTCTGCCTCTGCCCACACAGCCCCTCCCCCATTAACAAGTCAGCCCTGGAGAGAGGAATTTGGGGGAGCAGAAGGAGACAGGAAAATGTATCAACAGTTTCAGGTTTCCCTTTTGGTTGGAGAGGATCTCAGCTCCGATAACCTTTGCTTTTTGCTTTTGTTTTCAGTGGGAAGATTTCAGATAGATCTCCAGCTATTAAAATGGATCTCCACGTTACCTACCTACAGAACACAAGAAGGAAGATGGGGGGGAGGAAAAAAAGTAGATTTGGACAAACATCGCATGAATAACGAGTTTTGGGGGTGATGGATTATTGAACTGACTGACCAGTGAACGGTGCTTTGCTGTTGCTGACTCTTCAGTCCACTTGGTGCGCAGATACCAGTCAGAGTGACGAGCATCTATTTTTCTCTTGTAGTTCTAGCTTCCTGATTCCCCGAACGCTCACATGAAGGTTGAGCAGGACAGAATTTTAAAAGCCTGTTAACTGTGTCAGGAAATTGCAAGTCCACCTTTTTTTTTTTTTTGCCCAAGCTCACTGGCTGCTTTTCACCTGGGCTCAAGGAACAGAAAATGATGATCATTGCATTTGGGGGAAAAAAATGAACATGGGCTAATTTTTTTTTTAAGGCTCCAACAAAATGTTTTCCAGGTCACAAAACACTGAGCAAAATGAGCTCCATATCTAGTTTATGTTGGATATTATAAGCGAAGCTGGTCTCAGCAACTCTGTTAAGGTTCCATGAGCATTTTTTGAGATAAAGCCTTCATTTCAAGGGGCCAGGCTTGAGCCATTTCCCTTCTCATCAAGCAAAAACCTGGCATCCTGTTTGTCTGTCCAGATGTATTTTTGTTTGGGTTTTTACACTGTTTGATTGAGATCAAGTCATGAATTTCTGCTCTCCGGATGGGCAGAGGAATGACGATTTATGAAGTCTGAGGATGTAGTTGTTTAGCTCAAAAGCACAGCCAGATGAATTTGGGGGCGAGGAAAGGCTGCACTGTACGGCCGCCATGGCCAATAGCTGGAGCAGTTTCTCTTTTACCAACTTTTGAAAACCCAAACGGGAAAACAGTTTTAAAACTTTCCGCTACTTGCGGCTGTATGGGTGACATCGATGGGATGGAAAGAATCCCAATAATTTCAGGGGGACCTCTAATAAGGCTTGCATAGTAGTTTTCTGTCGTCTGGTATCTGGGCTGCCGAGGCGTTTGGACGGTCCACACACATTCTGGTTGATGCTGGGATTGGAGGGCACGAAAATGACCCCTGTCCAGATACCTCTGCCTCTGGGTCCTTGATCAACCTCCAATGGCTCAGTGCCTCCTTTGCCCACTCAGGCATCCTCTCCATGTCTGGCCAGGTCCCTGGGTTCTTCAGATGAATTTTTCAAGCGTGTAGGAAAAAAAGAAAAAGAAGCCCGGTAGCAGGGATGAAGGCAAGAATGATGGGCCTCCCTACCTGGGAGACCAAGTGAAAGGCAGGGGTGTCTCAGGGTGGTCAGTACTGGGGTGGGGGTGCCGACTCCCAGCTTCTCGCCATTGAGCACCCTCTCCTCTCATCCCAGGGCTTATTGGAACATGGACTGAAGTTTAGATATTTGATTTTTTTTTTTTTTCTATTTCTGTTCAGAGGCATCTGGATTGGAGAGGAGACCAAAATTACTGCTAGAGTCATAAGTATGAAGGTGAGGAAGGGACTGAATAGGAAAATGGTAGCAGGGAGAAAAAAAAGAAGGTGGGGGAGAGAAAAGGGAGAAAGGAGAAACAGAAGGGAGCGGGAGGGGAGGAGGGCAGGATGGGTGCAAAGAGGGAGAAGGAGGAAAACCAAGTCCGGCTCCTTTCTTTATTTTTCTTTTTTGTATAGACACATGTTTTTTCTCTCTTTTTTTTTAACTTTTTATTTTGTATTGGAGTATAGTCGATTAACAACGCTGTGATAGTTTTAGGTGGACAGCAAAGGGACCCAGCCACACATGTACAAGAATATGTTGTCCCTCAGATTCATTCCTCTACCATCCAGACTGGAACATACATTGAGCAGAGTTCCCTGTGCTACACAGTAGATTCTTGCTGGTTATCCATTTTAAACATAGCTGTGTGACCATGTCCATCCCCAACTCCCTAACTATCCCTTCCCCCGACCCCACCCTTGGCAACCATAAGTATGTTTTCTAAGTCTCTGAATCAGTTTCTATTTTGTAAGTTCATTTGTTTCATTTCTTTTTAGATTCTGCATATAAAGGATATCATATGATATTTGTCTTTCTGTCTGACTTACTTTCACTCTGTGACAATTTTTAGGTGAATCCATGTTCCTGCAAGAGGCATTCTTTCTTTTTTTTAAATGTCAAGCCCATTCTTAAGCCCAGAGCCGTGCTGTCTCAGCTGGGACCCTGTGCGTTGGCACTGGTGATGGGCTCTGCCCGAGGTCCTCTCACCCTTTGGGGCACCACCGCTTCCTACTCACATTCTGAGGTTCAGGTCCCACCTGTGCGCTCCCCGGCAGAGAGCTGAGTGCGCTCTCTCCCCTCAGCTTTGCTTCCTTTGTCCACTCAGCTGTCTGCCTTTCTGCCTCCCAGATCAAGAAAACCTGAGGTTACTTCAGAGCTTCCCCAGCATCCTGGCCCATCCTGGGTTCCCATCAATGTTTGCTGAGTGAAGGAATGAATGAATAAAAGAGAATGGAAGGAATGAGAAATAGCTAATTAGGGCTTTACCAAATACTAGTGTAAACCTAAGAACTCTCTTCGGATAAATTTTATTTTAATTAGATTTGCTAATAACAATAAAAATAAAAATGAAGGATAAGTCAAACAGTAGTATTGATGGTCACTCTCAAGAGAGTTCTCTCTATTTTAACAACAGCTGCTTATAATGGCTTTTCAAAATAGATCCTGCCATTAATATTAAAATACAAAATGAATCATATTCTGTTGATAAGCTTATGAAGAAGCTGAGTGAGGTCCTATTTAACACAAATAGGCATACAAGTAGTTTAAGATAACTCAGTTTAACTAACAAGAGAACTAGATGAAGGTGAAGTTTGAGACTTAAAGACAATTTTTTTTTTTTTCTAACCCATGACCAAGCTGCCCCTCAGAGTTCATTCCACCTGGGATCGCGTCAGCTCAAGAACAGGAACTAAATAACGAGAGTGCCACCATATCTATCAGACTTTCACTTCCTTCCACTCTTGTTTCATGATTTTATTCCCAGAAGAGCCTTGTAAGATGAGGAAGGAACTGACTTCCCTGCCCTTGATGGAGGTACAGGAGACCCGGGAGCTGATAAAACTTATCCAAGGCAGCTGGGCAGTGTGGCTGAGGAGCTAACCCATTCCCCTAATTGGGCTACTGCCAGGAAAAGGGTAACACGGATCCAAGGTGCATTCTGAGCAGGAATTGCTCTATTAGCAGGGCCTGGCACTTGACTTCCACTTTCCAGGACATGGAAACCTGTGTAAAGGTGAATCACTGTTTAGTCACTAAGTTGTGTCTGACTGCTTTGCAACCCCATGGACTGTAGCCTGCCAGGCTCCTCTCTCCATGGGACTTTCCAGGCAAGAACACTAGAGCCGGTTGCCGCTTTCTTCTCCAAGGGATCTTCCTGACCCAGGGGTTGAACTCATGTCTCTTGCATTGGCAAGCAGATTCTTTACCACTGAGCCACCAGGGAAGCCCATAAAGGAGGATGCTAAGCCGCTTTTCTGGTCATCTTAAGGGTAATAAAGAAGAGATGGGATTTAGCAGAAGGACTGAAATTAGATACCCAGAAGAGCTTCTGGTTTCTAGGATGATTTTAAAAGCTGGAATAACTTTAGTGAGTGTGTTAGTGAGTTCAGCTCTGCTGCAATGATTTCCTCTACAGAATTACACGTCTTAGGCTCCACAGTGCTGATTCTCACCGATTTCCAACTCCAGGGAGGTGAAAGGCGAGCAGGCACTGTAGCCTTCACTCTGAATTCCCAGCTTCCCTCCAGTTTAAGCCCCATGCTTTATTTATACGATTTTTTTTTCCATGTAGACATTTTACTCTCCTTGCTACAGAAGGTGCTTTCCCCAAACTGCCTCAAATATTCCTTGTCTGTATATTTTATTCATATGGATCCGTTATTGGCCCTAACTTTCTGAAAGAGCTGAAATTTGCCCTTGAGGCATCAGATGGAGTAGTCAGATTGTCAAATGTGTCTCCTAATTGAAGTGAACACTGGCACAATATTTGTCGACTGGAAATAAACAGCCCCAGTGAAGTAGCAGGTTTACAGCCTTCATGTGTTTGTACTGGTCTTGCTGAGAGTTGAAAGAGACATGCAGAGAGGGAATCTATTTCTCTTGGAAAGGAAAACTTTGGGGAGGAGGGGAATTGTTCTTAGACTTTGAATCTCCTAGAGCCAAGAATGGCTGACCTGGGGCAATCGTCAGCCAGGTTGATTTCCAGGGCTCCTCCCTGCCCATCTTCTCCCTCCCATTTTGGGCCCCTCCTTCTTCAACATTCAAGGGTTCAGAATTAGCCTCCATCAAACCCCCCTTATTGGCAAGTCTCTGCTGTCAGGGGTTGAGGAACAAAAAGCAAAACTGTGATCTAATCAGAAAGGGGCTAATGACCATCACTGTCTCTTCCCGATGTCTCATGAGCCCCAGAAAACTTGAAAGCTCTGGATCTGCATGCCTGTACTGGCCTCAGCCTCCAATCATCCCTGATTGTGTCCTTAGCACAGCTTTGCAGTGAACATTCTTGGGGGACAGGACTCTAACTTGGGGAGTCAGTGCAAAGCTTGCAAAGTGCAACTTTAGTGCTGAAGTGTTGCTTCCAACCAAGGTCATGTGGCAGAGCAAGCAAGTGAAGGCACCAAGGTCAAGCCCAAAGCTGAACTCCCTGCCTCTCCAATCAAGCGGTGGAAGATCACAGGTGGGCTGAGTGAGTCCCCTCCACACTTGGAGAAGTTAGTCTTCCTCCTTCCCATTGCTGTCTTGCTTTCCTCAAAAGACCAATCAGAAGTAGGCCATTTCCTTCTATGAAGGGCCCTAAGAGGTGGCTCCCTCTCACTCCCTGATCTCACTCCCTTGCCGTTCTCTGGTCCATTTCAGCAAGTTCCTGGGCCTTGAAACCTTTCCTAGCACCAGTATTTAGGGATACTATAATGAGTCTTATAAAGTCAAATTGTGGTTTTTCTTCTTTGATGTAAGTTCTTTGCTTTTTAGGGTTAAATTAAACCAAGTGGTGATGGGGGTGAGTGCACAGCATAGATTCTGAATGTTAAGCTTGACCTCTCCTTGTTGATCCATGGCTTTGTTCCCTTAAAGGAATTCCAAGCTGAAATAGTTGGATTTGGGAAAGTATTTCCGAGAAGAGAATTATTTTAAAATGTAACTCAAAATGTTAACAGGTAGCCAGCCATCCAGCAACCTAGCATACTTATGTGTTAGATCAGCTCTGTAGCTAATGGAACCCAGCTTCCTAACATGTCTTTCTGAGATGAAATCAAATTTGTAGAAGCCCAACAGTTGACCAAGGATTGTTTAACATCTAATTCCTTTTTTCCTCTCTGCGTCTTAAAAACATGCTATTTGTGAGAACTTGGTTCCAGAAAAAGGCAAAACAAAGAAGTGGTGATGGCAAGAGTCAGGGATAAGAAATCAGTGGTTCCTCTTCTACTGGGTGCAATTAATCAGTAACTGTTAACCTGCGAGTAATTGAAAACACAGACTGAGCTGCCGTCACATGGCTTATAAAGACTTCCTCAGGTGACATTCCTTGTGGGTTGGAAATGATAAGGAAACAGAATTTTCCAGCATGTACTCTTACAGAAAGGCTGAAAATGTGTCAAATTACCTTGTGAAATAGGTTCCCTTGTAGAAAAACTTTACAGTCTCTCTCCTATTCTTCTCAAGGACCTCTTAATGGGCAGATCTAAAGACATTTTCTAATTTTTCATTCTCCCTGACATCTCCTCTACAGCACTTGATATGAGTGACCATTCTCTTGTACATAATAAGGATCTGCATCGTAATGAACCGTGTACTGATTATGTATCATGACCTGGACACAGCGATAAGCATCTCAAACATCCCTTGTCCTGCTTCCGTCTCTCCTGGGTGCTCCTGTTTGGGCCTCTCTTCCTCCCCTCCTCACTCTTAAATGATCCATTCACTCAGGTTCTGCACTTGGGCTTCTGTTCTTCTCTCCTGCAAAGACATCATCTCCTCCCATGGGTTTGTCTATCACCTCCAAGGGGAGGACTTCCACATCTGTTACCTTTGGCTTCCTGGGTAGTTCAGTTTAGTTCAGTTGCTCAGTCATATATGACTCTGCGACTCCATGGACTGCAACACGCCAGGCCTCCCTGTCCATCACTAACTCCTAAAGCTTGCTCAAACTCATGTCCATCCAGTTGGTGATGCCATCCAAGCATCTTATCCTCTGTTGTCCCCTTCTCCTCCTGTCTTCAATCTTTCCCAGCATCAGGGTCTTTTCCTCAGTAGCTCAAATGGTAAAGAATCTGCCTGCAATGCAGGAGACATGGGTTTGATCCCTGGGTCAGGAGGATCCCATGACGAAGGGAATGGCTACCTACTCCAGTATTCTTGCCTGGAGAATTTCATGGACAGAGGAGCCTGGTGGGCTGCTGTCCATGGGGTCACAAAGAGTCAGACACGACTGAGTGAGTAACACACACCATTCATGTACCTTTCCCCAGCCCTACGTTTTCCACTGCTTGCTGGATATTTCTACCTGTGTGTTCTACCAAACCTCAAAATGACTGAAACAATTTCAATCTATTTCTCTGAAACATGGCTTCCCCTCCTGATTTCCCTATTTCTATTGATGCTACCAAAACTCTAGTCTTCATATCCGCCTGGGAAGTCTCTAGTCTTCATATCATAAATGCTTTCTTCTCCTTCATCTCTTCTAGTTCCTCAAGAAACTAGTTCCATTGATTCTTGTTTTGTCAGAGTTCTTAATTTTTCTTTCCTTTTGGCTCCCATTTCCATGATTCTAAGTCAGGCCTTGTCACCTGATACCTCAGTTGTTATGATGTCCTCTTAATTTATTTCTCTACCATCTTCAGTCTTGTATATCACTGCCTGATTAATCTTAAAACCTCACTTTCTTCAAATAACACCCCTGATCAAAACACATCACTATTTCCCCATTGGCTGATTCTGGCATATCAGGCCTTCTCAAATCTGGCCCAAATCCACGGTCCCCAAAGCACATCCATTATTCCTGAGTGCAAACTGGTCTCTTCAGTATCTTTGAAACAGAAATTGCTTTTGTTCTGTTTTGTTCCCTCTGCTGCTATCTTTTTGAAATACTGTTTGTCTCCTCTGCCTGCTGTAAGTCCTATGGAGTAAAGCTTGGTAGGTCAGTGGTTCAAGATTTCTTTAAACAGAATACTTGCATCCACTCAGCAATTATTTGCTGAGCATCTGCTCTGTGCCAGCCCATGTTCTAGGCACAGAGATCGAGAGCTGAATGATCAGTCAAGGCCCCTGGTCTTGTGGAGCTTATACTGGGGAGGTGGGGGAGGTACATAAAATAGAAAATAAAGAGATACTTTCTGATCGTAATAAATGCTACTTGATCTCAGCAACCCTCTTCCTGAATGAGAAACAGTGAGTCTAAGAGAAATTAAATGCCTTTCCAGAGATCACATATTTGGCAAATGACAATGCCTGGATCATAGATCACGTCTTCTGTGTTCTTTGGCTTATCTATATTCCTTCTCATTTCTTTAGCCGAATGTGAAATCCTTCAACGTCAGGTCAAAATTCTCTCAAACTTGTCTTAGCACTTAGCACCCTCCTGGGCATGCTGCAAGTGCCCAAAGGTCACTTGTGGGGAAAAAGAACTGACCAAAGCAGAAGGCAACAAGCCAGACGGCAGCAGGGAGAAGGAGTGTCCTTATTAGGTCTCAGACACAGAGCATTAATTGTTCTTATCTGAGTCCGTGCATCTCATTAGTATCACATGACTCTCCATATCACTTAGCCCACTAAAGAGTAGTCTAGGGGTTCATAAAGATGCTATCAGGGAGGACTGGTTTTGCTTTTCCACTAAATTTCCCCCACAAGTAACAATTCCATCATTTGGACAGTGAGCATGACCCAGGGGGTCCTCAGTGTCCTGCCAGCTTTCTAGTCCTGACGGTGACAAGTAAGAACCAGAGAGAACTCAGCAGGACCAAGACGGGGAAGAGTCAAGCCCGTTTGTTCAAAACAATCTGTAACTGGTTCCTTTCACCTACCCCTACCCTTTTGGCCACTATTCTTCAGGAAGAAAATAAATAGGAGAAGGAAGAAGGGAGGGAGGGAGGGAGGGAGGAAAGAGAATTTTTCCTAACTTCCTATTTATAGATTCACAAGGATGAACAATAAATTATCTTCAAGGAAAAGGTTGGGGGGTGTTGAAATTGCATTTGCAATAGTCTCCTTTACATCTAAGTGATAATTCTCTTTCCTTCACACCAACATTTAATGGACTTGATATTGACGATTATGGCTTAACTAACAAAACCTGTAGAGAGGAACAGCACTCCTCCCTTCACGCACACACACAACTCTGATCTCCCTTTAAATTATTTTCCATTTAGCGTAAATCCTATAGCCTGCCACAAAACTTTATTGAATAGCTCATTTGAGCAGAGAATACTTTTGAAAGAATATTAGTAAACTCTTTCAATGGAGTCAAAACACCAAAATGGAAAATTCAAGTTTTGAAGAGAGCCATTAAGTGTGATTAAACCTTTAAAAAGCAGAGAACAACGCCCGTAGAACTCTATTTAGCCATTTCATATCTTTAATTGTCCAAAGATTTACTTTAAAAGCACAGACATGAAAGGATGCTGAATGGTACAGTATTTCGAGGGGGAGAGTGAAGATAAGCCCTGCTCACCAGCGAATGGAGCTCGACCCAGAAGTAGGGCCAACAAAAGCAGCGGGGACCTGCTTCCTCCTGCAGTATATAGAGAGGGGGGAATAAAAAGGCAGCGATTCTGGACTCAGCTTTGAGGAACACAATTGGCATGATTAGAGATCCAGAGTGGGAGCACGTTTAAGCAGCGGTGACATCCACCAGTTAGCTGGTAATTAGGATGAAAACTGAGGGGAAAGACGCTGAGAAGCAGGAGAGGGAGAAATGGGAGAAACTGGGGAGGGCACTTTGAAAGGTAGTTTTCAAAATTTAAGGAGATGAAAAATCATTTTAGGAGCTCTTTTTAGCATCTCCTGTTCTAAACTCCAACCTCAGAGATTTTGATTCAGAAGATAGGGGATTAGACCCAGGAATCTGAATTTTTAAGAAGCCTCCAAGGTAACACCACTGCCGGGGTCCTTGGATCAGTTTAGAGGATGTCTGGTGGGGGGCGGGGAAGAGCTGGGGACAGAAATATGAATGAGAAACACCGCCTGGAAGACAGAGAAAAGCTTTCCCAAATGACAAACATCCAGCATCTAACTCTCCTGTCTCCTTCCTCACTGTCAAACACACAAGGCAACCAGGTAAGGAATCAGCTGAGGAATTGAACCGATGGAGAATATTGGCAAGAGAGGATTCTTTTTTTTTTCTGGAAAAGGTCAAGAATGAAAGAAAGTCAAACAATAACAGAAGGAGGAGGAGGAGGAAGAGAAGGGGAGATTGGTGGGAGGAATAACTGGCACTTAGGGAAGCAAAATTTTGTGTTGCCTATTTTTTTAAATCTCCAGAGATGGACATGGACAAAGCAATGTGATGATATGCTTTGATCTAAATTGAAAATACTTTTAAAAAGAGTCATGTCGTATGACCAGGTATTGATAAAGTAGAATAGAAATCTGTAGAGTTGTGGACTGTTAGATTGCTAAGCATTTCATGACAGTGTAAAAATCTGTGCTTTCCAGCTCTGCTCTGTGACCCTGAAGATGTGCCTCCAAGGTCAACCCCCCCCCAAAGAAAGCAAGAGATGTCAGATTGGGAGGGGTCACCAGGCACTGCCCCTGCCTCCCCCAGAATATCTGTTTCAGGTAAGATTCAATTTAAACACAGAAATGATGCTAAACCTTTTTGAAGTTCTGGTTCTAAGTGTTTTTAAATTCCTGATTCTGGCCATTTCCTTTCATTTGCAGGTGCAAAAACCGAGGCCTGAGAAGCAGTGTCTTTGCCCAAAGTCACTCCATGGTTTGTAGTATTTATACTCACGCTTGGAACACCTGGTCCCTTGTTGGGTGAGCACTCCGCCCCAGCACCTAAACAGCTGCTTTCAATACTGGAACTTGTCAAGCAAGTGTGTTTTACAAGAATTTGTTATTATATGTGGTTGGAACATTTTATGGGTCATGATTGAATCGATGGCGTATCGCACGTGTGTGATAGCAAGTTATGTAGGGTTGCCTGAGGGTTATTCTCTGTGCTTTGGAAGCAGAAGAGACTCAGCGAAGTGAACAGGAGTGAGTGGGAATCCTTGGGTCAGAAGAACGTGAGTGCTACACCTGCTGATCACTTGAGTGCACAAAGCATCTGATACCCGTTGCAAACTCTAGACCCTTTCCTCTCATGGCAACCCAGTGAGGCAGGATAAATGACCCTCATTTAGCCCTGGAGAAGATTGAGGCCCAGCAGGGTTAACCAAATTGCCAAGTGTGTTGACAATTCATATCCAGGTGACTTCAGAGCCCAAGCCTTTTGTACTTAATTACATTCTCCTCCCGACAGTGGGATGTTCTGGGCTCTTCATGTTGTTCTTTCACGGGCCAGACTCACCTCCCTTTGTGTGGTAACAATTCCAATATATGTGCTGCCTTGAGAGATGACAGTACCTTTTTTTTAAAAGAAGAAGATAATAAAAATTTTTCAGTTAAAAAAACAACAACTTAAATTCAGACCTCTAGGAAGAGTCACTTAAGAAAAGTCCTGGGCTATGCCTGCAACACTTGACTTACAAAGAATTCTAAACTAGTCTTTGGGATTAGCACATTCCTACATAGAGCTCTTCATGGCTCCCACTTTTCTGCTCCTTTCAAGTCGGGAGGACTCCTGAGTGGAGAGGGCAGGAGACACCCCACTGAGGATAAAGCTTAGGCTTCCTTTCTCAGCTGTGAAAGCCTGGACCTGGGGTGGGAGGGGCTTGGCAGGGGCAGCTGTGGCCACACCTCTGCACACACCTCCTCCTTAATACCTCCTCTCTTCCTCTTTTCCGTTATAAAGATGGTGTCTTGTTGTTTAGTTGCTAAGTTGTGTCCGACTCTTTTGTGACCCCGTGGACTGTAGCCCGCCAGGTTCCTCTGTCCATGGAATTCTCTAGGCGAAAGTGCTGGAGTGGGTAGCCACTTCCTTCTCCAGGGGATCCTCCCAACCCAGGGATCGAACGTGTGTGTCCTGTGTTGCAGGTAGATTCTTTACCATCGGAGCCACCAGGGAAGCCCCTATAAAGATGGTATGTAATAGAAAGTACAGAAAATGGAGAAAATAATACTCAGGATCCTGACAACCTATCATATATCTATTTTCATCTTGGTAAATTCTATTCCTGTCCTCTGTCTTTGTAAGTATAGATTCTCCATAGTTACAGGCATCAGGATGCATGCTTTGTAGCTCAGTTAACCCCACTTGCCTCAATGTTGCAGACTTTGTCCAGGAGGTGTGTGGTTAGCTTCTCTTGTTTCCTCCCTAGAGCTTCTCTCCCTTCCTTTCTTTTGTTTGCCCCCTGTTCTTTCTTTGTCATTTAACCTCTCTCCCCCCCCTCTATACTGTTCTCATGTGACTGATTCATTGCAGTGGTCTGGAATGCAATATCTCCATTTCATGCCTACACACACACTTACATATATTTGAGTTGAATATCAAAACAATTTCAAAAATTTAAATAATATTCCAAGCAATAGATTCTAAGGATGACATATATGCTTTAGGGCATTCCTAAACTTCAAGCGTAATGTCCTTTGTTCCCCAAACTTGCTGACGTCACTCTCAGAGGTCTGGAAGATCCAAATCTGATCTAGAAGTGCATTTCTGGCCTATTTATATTTTAACATTTGGGAGGTCAAAATCAGGTGACAAGGAGTTGATACCTAAGAATTTCAGGTTGCTACCTACTCAAACTTTTCAATTAAATAGGTTAATGTTCACTAATGACTTGGCTATCACTTATGTCTTTGCCTACAGGCATGGATCTAAATGGGGCTTCCCTGGTGGCTCAGATGGTCAAGAGTCTGCCTGCAATGCAGGAGACCCGGGTTCTAAATCTCACAGTAAATTTCTGGGATCCCTGAGAATAAAGATAATACTGAGTTCTGACTGGGCCTCACCTGCTTTCTTTTCCAGGAGTGCATGGATCAGTTTCAAGTGGTCACCCATCTTGGGTCACTCTCAGGCCAGATGCTTCCTAGAAATAACCCCGGGATAGATGGGTAAAAGAAGAGATGTAGGTGATTCTACAATGAATCTGAATCCAGGGCAAGCAAAAGAGTGACAGCAAGGCTCGGTGACCATGAGGGTGGGATGGAAAAGGGGACAGGCTGTGCATTTCCATAGCATTAGGAGCTGAAGTCTTTCGCTGCTTATCAATAATCAGAAATGATAATGATGCTAACAATGCAGATGGTTCTAAGCAATACCTTCTGGGAAGGGTATGGGGACTTTTTATCTTGTTCTCCTCTGAATCCTGGATTTAGTTCAGTGGTGGTATAATGTAACTCATGTAAAGATTGTTTCATGTTAGGAAAGATATATAGAATCACAATTATAGCAACTGATACTTACACAGTCCTTTAAATATACAAAGCACCATTATATCACTTATCCTCATGAAAGCAAAGAAAACATTCTAGGTAGAATGTGAGGGAGCTGACATTTGACAATGAAGAGTTTAGCTGAAGTTTATATGATGAAGCTTTCACCAGAGCAATTAATATAAACACTTTGTAATGATAAGTATTTAAAGAGGAGCCAAATACTCCCATGGGAAACCTAAGAAGTGCAGGCATTGCTGAAGAGGGCAGTGTGAATGAGGATGAACATTCAAAAGATAGAAGGAGAAGATATCTGGGAGGGGTGGCTTTTTTGATGAGAAAACATTGCCAGCTCCAAGTACTCTAATAAAGGTAAATTGCAATTTACTTCTTTGTGGTTCAATTTCCTTGGCAATTATTATATTAGAGTGACACTTCTATTGAATTATATGTTTCAATTACTATTAAAAAATCGAAGTCCTTAAGTTCCAGGAAATTATGAATGCGGCTTCTGGAGAGCTCTACCTCTGACACTCCAAGGATAGTATCGTTTATCTCCTTAGCTCTCAGAGGCCCATTATGCAGCGCGGGCCAGGAAGGAGGCTGTCCACACAATAGTGTCCAACATTTTCAAAGCACTTCTGGTGGATTCGACCATCTCTGTGCTGTGTTTTGCTAACCCCAGGTGACCGGCCGCCTTTCTTTGCGCGGGACACAATGGCAAACAGAAACATTAACTCTCGCAATGTCGCAAGAATCCGACTGCATTATTCCCTGACCTCCGCAAAGATAATGTGTCATTTGCTGTACAGAAATAAAAGTTTTCAAAGCCGTTGGAAATAGAATTGTGTACGCTTCGCTGGCTGAACCGCCTTTCTAGGGTTTATTTGTTTGGCCCTTTGGAGCGAGAGAATGGGGGAGTTTCGGCTGGGGGACCACGGAGGGTACCTTCTTTCCCCTCCCGGAAGATGGAGTGGTTTCTGAACGCTGGATTGGTGTGGGCGGGGAGGAGCAGCTCCTGGGTCACAAAGCCCCTTGATGGAGGAGCAGGAAGGCCCTGTCTGGTGTCTGAACGGCCCCCGGGCAGGGCTCGGGGAAATCTCCTGGATGGGTGCATATTTACCAGAAGTCAATAGCGCAGTGGGCTTTGGTTTGATGCTAATGAGGCCAAGGTTATACAAGGGCCAACTGGTTTCCTTCTGTTCCCTCTACTATAAACCGCCTCCCATCAGTGGCCAGACCTCCTGCAAATGCAGGAGAGGGGGGCGGTGGTAATGACAACGGGCTGGAGGCTTCTCACGGACAGATGGCTCCCCAGCTGTTTTTGCCGACGGGTAACTTTTGTTGCCACCACTCAATGTCCCCTCGAAAAGATTCTGTCCTCCAAAGCCTTTCCCCTTGAGTTCTCCTGGGAGGCATCTCCTGGTGACAGGCCCTCTCCTGGGGACTGTTCTCCAGTAAGGTAACGTCTAACGTGTGGGATTTTTTTTTTTTTTTTTAATTGCTGATGTAGAGAAATCTCAGGCTCTGTTGAGTGCAGAAGAGGTTGGTTGACCCCGTTTCCTGACTCCCCTCAGTTTGACTGGACTTGAAACACCATTCTGTCTCTTTGTTGTTGCATCTGTGAGTTAGTTCCCAGTCTGATTCAGGTACTTAGCGGCTCTTTGTTTTCTGATCTGTGAAATGGGCATTTTAACCCTGGTCCTTGCCAACTTGCACTGTTGGTGGGAACCAAGGCAGGAAGGATGGAAGCAGTTGATGCCCATCGAGGTCCAAGGGACTGGTGCCAGGCACCTTGGTTCCGGAGGCTGACGCATGGTTCTTTACTGACACTGTATCCCAGACTATTTTGAGTCCCAGTTCCTCTCACTGAGCTGGCATGTCCTTCATTTCTGGCAGTAGCAACAGGGATGTCTTTGAGGTCCTTCTCCTCTCCTTGGCACGCTGTCCACCCTGAAATCTCCCTCTTCTGAACAGATCTTCCCTAACTGTATTGGTCAGGGTTCTCTCCAAAGAAACAGAATGTGTGCATACGTATATGATTTATTTTAATGACTTGGCTCATCTGATTGTGGGGGCTGGCAAGTCCCAAATTCCTAAGACAGGCAAGCAGGCTGACAACTCTGGCAGGAGGATGCTGTGGTCATGAAACCGAATTTCTTCTTCTCTGTAGAAAATCTCAGGTTTGATGCTTAAGCTTTCAGCTACTTAGATGAAGGCCACCCCACATTACTGAGAGTAACTTTCTTAGCTGGCTGTAGTTGTGAACCACTTTTTGAAAATATCTTCACAGCAATACCTCTATTGATATTGGTACTGGGTGCTATAGCTTCACCGAGATGACACAGGAAGATGATCACACACCGAGCTTCCACGGATGACTCCCTAAGTTCGTCTCTTGGGTAAAGCTTTCGGAGCAGCTGTTCTCTCCAAGCTGTAGGGACGGGTGTGGCCTCCTCCCTTTTTCTTTCCTTGCACGCCCTTCCTCCAGACACACTAGGCCTTCAAGCCCCTTTCTCCCCGCCACTGGTAGCTCACTGTGCGCTGTGGAGGTGATGTCAAGGTCTCATCTCCTAGGAACCATTCATTGTCCTTTCAGTAAGTTATCAGAGTAAAATCTATAATTAATATTTTATAACCTCAGCTGAGGTAAATCGGTTACTGTGTGGCTTGTTTCCCTTTGGAGGGTGGAGGATCGGAGTTAGAGGTAAGCCAGATGTCACTTGTCAGGGAATTAAATCCTGACCCCAAAGTGCAAACTGTCAGGCAGTCTCCGGTCCTCCTTGGTACAGTCTGGGTATGAATTCCGCGCGATTTCAGAGAAGTGAAGGGCTGACACGACTCCTTCATCTGTGCACCTTACTGCTCAGCCCTTCCAAAAGCACTAGGTGCAGGGGAAAAGCCCAAAAGTTTCTCTGGGGCCCTGCCCCTGGGAACTTCCATCCTCATGGTAGAACAGACAGGTAAACAGAACACTAGGAATGCAAGGTGGGTGCATGTTAGTGGCAAATAAGAGGCATACACAGTGCGTGTACCTTCATAGGTAGGGTTTTCATACGCTTTGCACAGTGAACTCTAAAACTGCAGGCTCTAACCGATCTTCGTGCTTATCTAGTCCACGTGCATAGTTCTTAGCGGACTTATCTTCTCTTTCATGTTTTGTTTGGGGAAAGAGGTTAGTTTGGACTTCTTCAGAGTGCACTACTTGATGACTCAAGAAATCTGTCCCATAAATAAAGTTACTAGAAAAGTGTGAGCAGTGAAGCAAGAAGTGGGAATTAAATATGAATTCATTCCACAACTGCAGATGAGTAATGACAGTGGCCAACGCTGGGTGAGGAGTGGGAGGCCCCATGGAGACTATGGCTTATGTTCTCTTGGAGAGTTAGATGGCAAACGTATAGAGTGAAAGTTGCTCAGTCGTGTCTGACTCTTTGTGACCCCATGGAGTAGCCAATCCATGGAATTCTCCAGGCCAGAATACTGGAGTGGGTAGCCTTTCTCTTCTTCAAGGGATCTTCCCAACCCTGGGGTTGAACCCAGGTCTCCCGCGTGGCAGGCGGATTCTTTACCAGCTGAGCCACCAGGGAGGCCCTTATGTCCTCTTGGAGAGTCTAGATGACAGAGAAGTGCCTCATTAAAACAGTAGGGTGGGGAGTAGGAGGTTTGAGGGGTGCTGTTTTCTTGAGGGTAGTCAGAGAAGGCCCAGAGGAGGTTATCTAAGCAGAGACTCAGAAGATAGGAGGGAGGAGGTTAGCCGTGGGGAGTTGGGAGACTGTTCCCAATGCACACTATTTCTTTAAAAGATAAGGGCAGATCGTAGTAACAATACATACAGAATAATCCCTACAAAAATACATGTGTTTGTGTGTACACAATAAAACTCTATAAATGTAGATATGCACATGTTTAAATTATATATATATATATATGTTTACATGTTTAAATTATATATATGTATATAATACATATATACTGTGGCTTGGTGTCTCGGACCAAAGGGATCACGGTCCTGAAGGAAGGAAAGTAGGGTCAGACTCAGTCTGCCAGTCTGAGGTGCCCACAGGGAGAGCCCCACGTGGGACTGCTCCACCCAGGCCACGTGAGCTGTCACATCCCACCGAGGGTTCCGGAGGCTCTGGGAAGTCTCTCAAGCACTCCTGTGTTTAGTTTGGGTGTTTGGAGGGGTCAAGAGTATGTTGACCTCCATTTTCTTCTTGATTCACCACTTCTTAGGATCTCAGAAACTTCAGTCTGAACATTCTAGAAAGGCCTGTAGGAATAAGATTCAATTAATGCTAAAAATTGCAATAAATATTCCCCATTTCAGGAGCATAATAAAAGGATGAGAAGTTGTAACTAAAGGCCAGAGATGCGGTTAAATCATACTGGTTACACTGTGATCCTGAGTGCCCTAAGGCGGCATAGTAACTGAACGACTAGAGGAAGACAATAGTCTTTGCCTGGAAAGACCCAAAGGGCCCCTTAAATCTTTAATAAACTCAATGTGTAGATGATTCTTATCTCTGAGCAATTCTCCTTCACCTTCCTTCACCAGCCCCCAGTGCTGAGTAAACAAAGTCACATGTCATATGACATTTGTTTTGTTTGTCTGTGGATTCATGGTGTTTGTCCTTTCTCTTTCAATGCCCTATGACTCCATCTTTCCCAGATGACAGGTGTACTGCCTTTGCTGTCTGTTGTGGCTTAAGAACTGGGTTAACACTTAAAAAGAATCACAGCTGAGTTGTCATCATGACTAGGAAGTTGGGAGGAAGTCACAAAATCAATGTGTATGTGCCCTTGACCTTGTGACCATTTGGTCCATAACAATGAATCAGTTTGAGTTGATAACTTTGTTTAACAGACTATTAATCTCAGTCAAAAGACTTCAACTAGGGACTCCCC
Source organism: Bos mutus (assembly GCF_027580195.1). Classification (NCBI taxonomy): domain Eukaryota; kingdom Metazoa; phylum Chordata; class Mammalia; order Artiodactyla; family Bovidae; genus Bos; species Bos mutus. The sequence continues at coordinate 16,265,581 of NC_091632.1, forward strand.
AGGTGGTCCAGTGGTTAAGAATCTGCTTTCCAATGTAGGGGACACAGGTTCGATGCCTGGTTGGGGAACTAAGATCCCTTATGCCAAGGGGCAACTAAGCCAGCACCACAACTACTGAACCCACATACCTCAACTGGTGAGCCCACGTTCTGCAAACTACAGAGCACTCTGGACCCCATGCATCACAACTAGAGAAGCCTGCAATTAAGACCTGATACAGCCCCCCCTAAAAAAACAAACTTCAACCAGTTGCCACATGGAGATGCCCAGAAAAGTTCAGCTTTTGATAAGACCAATATGCTTTCACTTCTTCAAGGATAAAGGCATCAAATTATCCTTACAGGAAAGAATTGTTTTGTGTCTACAATAACAAGGAGAAGGCTGAGGATGTGTTCTTAGTACGATGTCTTAGTCAGTGGAAGAGTGGGTATATGTATATCTAGTGGGTTTCTAGGAATTGGGTGGTGGTGGTTTAGTCGCTAAGTTGTGTCCAACTCCTGTGATCCCCATGGACTGTAGCCTGCCAGGCTCCTCTGTCCATGGGGTTCTCCAGGCAAGACTACTGGAGTGGGTTACCATTTACTTCTCCAAGGAGTCCTCCTGACCCATGGATTGAACCCAGGTCTCCTGCCTTGCAGGCAGATTCTTTACCGACTGAGCGACCAGGGAATCCCATAAGGAACAGAGCATGTGTTTTGTGACTCAGGGAGTTTAGAGCCAAATAGAAACAAAACATGTAAAATTACTTACTAGTGTTAAACACTTTGAAAGGCCATGGAGTAAAGAGTTTTCCATTGGAAAAATGTAAAGCAAAAAGAAATGGCAAGGAAGACAGACTCTGAAGACGCATCTCTGGAACAGAGCGAAAGAGGTGTATGGTTTATGTCTCACTGAATTGCCTAGAACTTGATCCCCAGGTAGGCATTTGAGCATAGTTCACAGGCAAACAGTATGTTTTCCAAATACATCGGGGCAGAAAGCGGGAACTATCCCTCCAACCCCAGCTCTACTCCTATAACTAGACTGCATAAGGGATGCCACAAACATAAGAAGTC